>NC_136264.1:62633509-62978509 GCF_964187855.1 Myxine glutinosa | reverse complement strand
TGCATACAACCTGTCCGGCAGCGCATGCACCCTGTCCGGCAGCGCATACTCCCTGTCCAACAGCACAGTCGGAAAGCATATTCACCAAGAATGGAAGCGCATGCACCCTGTCCGGCAGCTCACGCACCAAGTCTGGCACCGCATGCACCAATTCCAGATGCATACTCACCATGTTCGGCAGCGCACACAGGCATGGCAGCGCACACAAGCCCGGCAGCGCACGCGCGCTGTCCAGCAGTAAACGCTGTCCAGCGCTGTCTGTGCGCTCCAGCAGCGCACACAACCTGTCCGGCAGCGCACACACCCTGTCCGGCAGCCCACGCACCCTGTCCGGCAGCCCACGCACCCTGTCCGGCAGCCCAAGCACCATGTCCGGCAGCCCAAGCAACCTGTCCGGCAGCCCAAGCAACCTGTCCAGCAGCCCAAGCACCCTGTCTGGCAGCCCACACACCCAGCCCGGCAGCCCACGCACCCGGTCCGGCATCCCACGCACCCTGTCCGGCAGCACACACACCGTGTCCAGCAGTGCAGGCACAAAGTTCGGCATTGCACGCATGCTATCCAGCAGTGCATGCGACCTTCCTGCAGCACAAGGACCCTGTATAGCAGCGAACGCTCCCTGTCTGATAGCGTATACACCATGTCCGACAGCACATTCACCAAGACTGGAGCGCATGCACCCTTTACGGCAGCACATGCACCAGGTGTGGCACCGCATGCACCAATTCCGGATGCATACTCCCCATGTGTGGCAGCGCACACAAGTCTGGAATCGCACATAACAAGCCCAGCAGCGCACGAACGCTGTCCAGCAGTGCACGCAACCTGTCCGGCAGCCCACGCACCCTGTCCGGCAGCACACACAAGTCCGGCAACGCATTCACCCTGTCCGGCAAAGCATGCACTAAGTCCAGCAGCGCACGCACTAAGTCCGGCAGCACATGCACGCTGACCGTCAGAGCAACCATCAAGTCCGGCAGCTCACTCAACCTGTCCTGCAGCACAAAAACCCATTCAGGCAGCGCACTCACCATGTCTGACAGAACACACACGTTGTCCGGCAAAGCAAGCAACCTGTCTGGCAGCGCACACACCCTGTCCGGCAGTGTACGTAACGTATCCTGCAGCACAAGCACCCTGTACTGCAACGCACTCACGCTGTCCGGCAGCGCATTCACCCTGTCTGGATGCACACGCACCAAGGCCGGCAGCGCACGCCCTAAGTCCGGCAGCGCATGCAACCTGACCGGCAGAGCAACCATCATGTCCAGCAGCTCACTCACCCTGTCCGGCAGTGCACTCACGTTGTCCAGCAGCGCACGTACCAAGTCCGACAGCAAAAGCATCCTGTCCCTCAGTGCATGCACCCTGTCCGGCAGCGCATGCTCCCTGCCTGGCACTGTCCTATAGCATACTCACCAAGTTGGGAAGCACATGCACCCTGTCCAATAAAGCACACACACCTATTCCGGCAGCACACACACCAAGTCTAGAAGCACACTCACCCTGTCCGGCAGAACATGCATTCACCACGTCCAGCAGCACATGCACCCACCGAGGCAGCGCACGTACTCACTCAGGCAGCGCACGCACACACTCAGGCAGTGCAAGCACCATGTACGGCAGCACAAGCACCCTGTCTTGCAGTGCACTCATCCTGTCCGGCAGTGCACACCCCCTGTCCGGTAACACACTCACCTTATCCGGAAAAGCAAACAACCTGTCCGGCAGCGCACGCACCCATTCAAGCAGCGCACGCAAGCTGTCCAGTGGAGCATGCATCATGTGCGGCAGCACACTAATCCTGTGTGGCAGCACACTCACCAAATCCAGCAGCGCCCACACCCCATAGATAGGGCAGCGCACACACCCTGTCCAGCAGCGCACGCACCAAGTCCGGCATTGCACGCATGCTGTCCAACAGTGCATGCAACCTATCCTGCAGCGCAAGAACCCTGTACAGCAGCGCACACTCCCTGTCCGATAGCGCATACACAACGTCCGGCAGCACATTCACCAATAATGGAAGCACATGCACCCTTTACTGCAGCACACATACCAAGTCCGGACAGCACATACAAGTCAGGCAGCACAAAAACCAAGTCCGGACAGCACATACAAGTCAGGCAGCACAAAAACCAAGTCCGGACAGCACATACAAGTCAGGCAGCACAAAAACCAAGTCCGGACAGCACATACAAGTCAGGCAGCACACATACCAAGTCCGGACAGCACATACAAGTCAGGCAGCACAAAAACCAAGTCCGGCACCGCAGGCACTAAGTCCGGATGCACACTTACCATGTTCGGCAGTGCAAGCACTATATCTGGCAGTGACTCGCCAAGTCCGGCAACGCACTCACCGTGTCCGGCAGCACATGCACCCACTCATTAAGTGCACACACTCACTTAGGCAGCGCAGGCTCCCACCGAGGCAGTGCACGTACTCACTCAGGCAGCGCACGCACCCACTCAGTAAGTGCACACACTCACTTAGGCAGCGCACGCTCCCACCGAGGCAGTGCACGTACTCACTCAGGCAGCGCACGCACCCTGTCTTTCAGTGCACTCATCCTGTCCGGCAGTGCACACCCCCTGTCCGGTAAAACACTCACCCTATCCGGTAGAGCAAAACCTGTCCGGCAGCACACGCACCCGTTCAGGCAGCGCACTCACCCGATCCGGCATAGCACGCATCGTGTGCGGCAGCACACTCATACTGTGTGATAGCACACTCACCAAATCCAGCAGCGCATGCACCCTTTCTGACAGTGCACGCTCCCTGTCCCGTAGCACACTCACCTTGTCCGGAAACACACTCACCAAGTCCGGCAACGTATGCCAGAAGTCCATAAGCACACGCATCAAGTCCGGAAGTGCATTCACCCACACAGGCAACGCACGTACTCACTCAGGCAGTGCATGGACAGGTGTCCAACAGCACAAACACCAAGTACAGGTGCACATGCACTCTGTCCGGTAAAGCACACACCTCGTCCGGCAACGCAATCACACTGAATGGCTTTGCACGCATCAAGTCCGGCGGCGCCGGACAGGTGTGGCAATGCACATACCAGGTCCAGAAATGCACTCACCCTCTCCAGCAGCGCACTCAAACTGTCCGGCAGTGCACGCAACCACTCAGGCAGCACACGCATCCTGTCCGGCGGCGCACGCATCAAGTCCGGCAGTGCAAACACCAAGTCCAGCAGCACACTCACCCTGTCTGGCAGAGCATGCACCAAGTGCGGCAGAGCACTCGCCTTGTCCTACAGTGCACGCACAAAGTCCAGCATTGCACGCATGCTATCCAGCAGTGCATGCAACCTTCCTGCAGCACAAGGACCCTGTATAGCAGCGTACGCTCCTTGTCCAATAGCGTATACACCATGTCCGACAGCACATTCACCAAGACTGGAACCACATGCACCCTTTACGGCAGCACACGCGACAGGTCAGGCACCACATGCACCAATTCTAGTTGCATACTCACCATGTTTGGCAGTGCACACAAGTCTGGAAGCGCACACAACAAGCCCAGCAGCGCACAAACGCTGCCCAGCAGTGCACGCAACCTGTCCAGCAGCCAACACACCCTGTCCGGCAGCGCACACAAGTCCAGCAACGCACCCACTCTGTCCGGCAAAGCATGCACTAAGTCCAGCAGCGCACACACTAGGTCCGACAGCGCATGCACGCTGACCGTCAGTGCAACCATCAAGTCCGGCACCTCACTCACCATGTCCTGCAGCACACAAACCCATTCAGGCAGCGCACTCACCATGTCTGACAGAACACACACGCTGTCTGGCAAAGCAGGCAACCTGTCCGGCAGTGACTCACCAAGTCCAGCAACGCACTCACCGTGTCCGGCAGCACATGCACCCACTCAGTAAGTGCACACACTCACTTAGGCAGTGCACGCTCCCACCGAGGCAGCGCACGTACTCACTCAAGCAGCGCACACACCCACTCAGGCAGTGCAAGCACAATGTACGGCAGCACAAGCACCCTGTCTTGCAGTGCACTCATCCTGTCCGGCAGTGCACCCCCCCTGTCCGGTAGCACACTCACCCTATCCGGTAGAGCAAAACCTGTCCGGAAGCACATGCACCCGTTCAGGCAGCGCACTTGCCCTATCCGGTGGAGCACGCATCGGGTGCGACAGCACACTCATCCTGTGTGGCAGCACACTCACCAAATCCAGCAGCGCACGCACCCTATCGGGCAGGGCAGGCACCCTGTCGGGCTGCGGACGCTCCCTTTCCGGCAGCGCACGCTCCCTTTCCGGCAGCGCACGCTCCCTTTCCGACAGTACACGCTCCCTTTCCGACAGTGCACGCTCCCTTTCCGACAGTGCACGCTCCCTGTCCGGCAGCGCACTCGCCCTGTCCGGCAGTGCACTCACCCTGTCCAGCAGCGCAATCACCAAGTCCGGCAACGCATGCAAGTCCAGAAGCACACGCATCAAGTCCGGAAGCACATTCACCCACACAGGCAAAGCACGCACTCACTCAGGATGCACATCCACCCACTCAGGCTGCACACGTACCCACTCAGGCAGTGCACTCACCCTGTCCAACAGTACACACACCAAGTACGGACGCACATGCACTCTGTCCAGTAAAGCACACACCTAGTCCGGAAACGCAATCACACTGAATGGCTTTGCAGGCATCAAGTCCAGCAGCGCCGGACAGGTGTGGCAATGCACATACCAAGTCCAGAAATGCACTCACCCTCTCCAGCAGCGCACTCAGCCTGTCCGGCAGTGCACGCAACCACTCAGGCAGTGCATACACCCACACAGGCAGCACATGCACCCTGTACGGCGGCGCACGAACCAAGTCCAGCAGCGCAAGCACCAAGTCCGGCAGTGCAACCACCAAGCCCAGCAGCACACTCACCCTGTCTGGCAGAGCATGCACCCTGTCCGGCACGTCACACACCCTGTCCGGCACCTCACACACCCTGTCCGGCACCTCACACACCCTGTCCGGCACCTCACACACCCTGTCCGGCACCTCACACATCCCGTCCGGCACCTCACACACCCCGTCCGGCAGGGCACACATCCTGTCTGTCAGCACATGCACCCTGTCCGGCAGTGCAACCACCAAGCCCAGCAGCACACTCACCCTGTCTGGCAGAGCATGCACCCTGTCCGGCACGTCACACACCCTGTCCGGCACCTCACACACCCTGTCCGGCATCTCACACACCCTGTCCGGCACCTCACACACCCTGTCCGGCACCTCACACACCCTGTCCGGCACCTCACACACCCTGTCCGGCACCTCACACACCCTGTCCGGCACCTCACACACCCTGTCCGGCACCTCACACACCCTGTCCGGCACCTCACACACCCTGTCCGGCACCTCACACACCCTGTCCGGCACCTCACACACCCTGTCCGGCACCTCACACACCCTGTCCGGCACCTCACACACCCTGTCGGGCACCTCACACACCCTGTCCGGCACCTCACACACCCTGTCCGGCACCTCACACACCCTGTCCGGCACCTCACACACCCTGTCCGGCACCTCACACATCCCGTCCGGCACCTCACACACCCCGTCCGGCAGGGCACACATCCCGTCTGTCAGCACATGCACCCTGTCCAGCAGCGCAAGCTCCCTGACCGATAGCGCATGCACCATTTCCAACAGTGCATTCACCAAGACCAGAAGCGCATGCACCCTGTCCAGCAGCACAAGCACCAAGTCTGTCACCACATGCACCGAGTCCAGATACGTACTCGACATGTTCGGCAGCGCACTCACCAGGTCCGGCAGCGCATGGTCCCCGTCAAGCAGTGAACGCACACTGTCCGACAGCATACTCAGCAATTCCGGAAGGACGTGTACCCTCTCCGGTAAAGCACGCACCTTATCCGGCAACACACGCAACAAGTCTGGAAACGCACTCTCCCACACAGGCAGTGCAGCGCACACCCACACATAGGTAGCGCATGGACCTACTCAGGCAGCGCACACACTCACTTAGGCCACGCACGCACCTGTCTGGCAGCACAAACACCCTGTCCTGCAGTGCAATCACCCTGTCCGGCAGTGCACTCAACCTGTCCGGCAGTGCACTCAACCTGTCCGGCAGTGCACTCAACCTGTCCGGCAGTGCACTCAACCTGTCCGGCAGTGCACTCAACCTGTCCGGCAGTGCACTCAACCTGTCCGGTAGTGCACTCCCCCTGCCCAGCAGCGCACTCACCCTGCCCAGCAGTGCACTCACCCTGCCTAGCAGCGCACTCACCCTGCCCAGCAGCGCACTCACCCTGCCCAGCAGCGCGCTCACCCTGCCCAGCAGCGTGCTCACCCTGCTCAGCAGCGCGCTCACCCTGCCCAGCAGCGCGCTCACCCTGCCCAGCAGCGCGCTCACCCTGCCCAGCAGCGCACTCACCCTGCCCAGCAGCGCACTCACCCTGCCCAGCAGCTCACTCACCCTGCCAAGCAGCGCACTCACCCTGCCAAGCAGCGCACTCACACTGCCCAGCAGCGCACTCACCCTGCCCAGCAGCGCACCCACCCTGCCCAGCAGCGCACTCACCCTGCCCAGCAGCGCACTCACCCTGCCCAGCAGCGCACTCACCCTGCCCAGCAGCGCACTCACCCTGCCCAGCAGCGCACTCACCCTGCAAAGCAGCGCACTCACCCTGCCCGGCAGCGCACTCACCCTGTCCGGCAGCGCACTCACTCTGCCCGGCAGCGTACTCAACCTGTCCGGCAGCGCACTCAACCTGTCCGGCAGCGCACTCAACCTGTCCGGCAGCGCACTCACCCTGCCCGGCAGCGCACTCACCCTGCCCGGCAGCGCACTCACCCTGTCCGGCAGCGCCCTCACCCTGTCCGGCAGCGCCCTCACCCTGTCCGGCAGCGCCCTCACCCTGTCCGGCAGCGCCCTCACCCTGTCCGGCAGCGGACTCACCCTGCCCGGCAGCGCACTCACCCTGCCCGGCAGCGCACTCACCAGGTCTGGCAACGCACTCACCCTGCCCAGCAGTGCACTCACCCAGTCACCCTGCCCATCAGCGCACTCACCCTGACCAGCAGCTCACTCACCCTGACCAGCAGCTCACTCACCCTGACCAGCAGCTCACTCACCCTGACCAGCAGCTCACTCACCCTGCCCAGCAGCGCACTCACCCTGCCCAGCAGCGCACTTGCCAAGCCCAGCAGCGCAGTCACCAAGCCCAGCAGCGCACTCACCCTGCCCAGCAGCGCACTCACCCTGCCCAGCAGCGCACTCACCTTGCCGAGCAGTGCACTCACCCTGCCGAGCAGCGCACTCACCCTGCCGAGCAGCGCACTCACCCTGCCGAGCAGCGCACTCACCCTGACCAGCAATTCACTCACCCTGCCCAGCAGCGCACTCACCCTGCCCAGCAGCGCACTCACCCTGCCCAGCACCGCACTCACCCTGCCCAGCAGCGCACTCACCCTGCCGAGCAGCGTACTCACCCTGCCCAACAGCGCACTCACCAAGCCGAGCAGCGTACTCACCCTGCCCAGAAGCGCACTCACCCTGCCCAGCAGCGCACTCACCCTGCCCAGCAGCGTACTCACCCTGCCCAGCAGCGCACTCACCCTGCCCAGCAGCGCACTCACCAAGTCCGGCAACACACTCACCCTGCCCGGCAGTGCCCTCACCCTGCCCAGCAGCTCACTCACCCTGACCAGCAATTCACTCACCCTGCCCAGCAGCGCACTCACCCTGCCCAGCAGCGCACTCACCCTGCCCAGCAGCGCACTCACCTTGCCGAGCAGCGCACTCACCCTGCCGAGCAGCGCACTCACCCTGCCGAGCAGCGCACTCACCCTGCCGAGCAGCGCACTCACCCTGCCGAGCAGCGCACTCACCCTGACCAGCAATTCACTCACCCTGCCCAGCAGCGCACTCACCCTGCCCAGCAGCGCACTCACCCTGCCCAGCAGCGCACTCACCCTGCCCAGCACCGCACTCACCCTGCCCAGCAGCGCACTCACCCTGCCGAGCAGCATACTCACCCTGCCCAACAGCGCACTCACCAAGTCGAGCAGCGTACTCACCCTGCCCAGCAGCGCACTCACCCTGCCCAGCAGCGCACTCACCCTGCCCAGCAGCGTACTCACCCTGCCCAGCAGCGCACTCACCCTGCCCAGCAGCGCACTCACCAAGTCCGGCAACACACTCACCCTGCCCGGCAGTGCCCTCACCCTGCCCAGCAGCTCACTCACCCTGACCAGCAATTCACTCACCCTGCCCAGCAGCGCACTCACCCTGCCCAGCAGAGCACTTGCCAAGCCCAGCAGCGCAGTCGCCCTGCCCAGCAGCGTACTCGCCCTGCCCAGCAGCGTACTCACCCTGCCCAGCAGCGCACTCACCCTGCCCAGCAGCGCACTCACCCTGCCCAGCAGCGCACTCACCCTGCCCAGCAGCGCACTCACCCTGCCCAGCAGCGCACTCACCCTGCCCAGAAGCGCACTCACCCTGCCCAGCAGCGCACTCACCAAGCCGAGCAGCGCACTCACCAAGCCGAGCAGCGTACTCACCCTGCCCAGCAGCGCACTCACCCTGCCCAGCAGCGCACTCACCCTGCCCAGCAGCGTACTCACCCTGCCCAGCAGCGCACTCACCCTGCCCAGCAGCGCACTCACCCGGCCCAGCAGCGCACTCACCCTGCCGAGCAGCGCACTCACCAAGTCCGGCAGCGCATTCACCAAGTCCGGCAGCGCATTCACCAAGTCCGGCAGCGCACTCACCCTGCCCAGCAGCGCACTCACCCTGCCCAGCAGCGCACTCACCCTGCCCAGCAGCGCACTCACCCTGCCCAGCAGTGCACTCACCCTGCCCAGCAGCGCACTCACCCTGCCCGGCAGCGCACTCACCCTGCCCGGCAGCGCACTCACCAAGTCCAGCAGAACACTCACCAAGACCGGCAGAGCACTCACCAAGACCGGCAGAGCACTCAGCAAGTCCGGCAGCGCACTCACCCTGCCCAGCAGCGCACTCACCCTGCCCGGCAGCGCACTCACCCTGCCCGGCAGCGCACTCACCCTGCCCAGCAGCGCACTCACCAAGTCCAGCAGAACACTCACCAAGACCGGCAGAGCACTCACCAAGACCGGCAGAGCACTCACCAAGTCCGGCAGCGCACTCACCCTGCCCAGCAGCGAACTCACCCTGCCCAGCAGCGCACTCACCAAGTCCGACAGAACACTCACCAAGACCGGCAGAGCACTCACCAAGACGCGCAGAGCACTCACCAAGTCCGGCAGCGCACTCACCCTGTCCGGGGTGGCACTCACACTGTCCGCGATCGTACTCACACTGTCCGGAAGCGCTCTCACACTGTCCGGAAGCGCACTCACACTGTCCGGAAGCGCAAGCACCAATTCCGGCAGCGCACGCACCCCGACCAAACAGTGGACAATCTCAGGTTAAAAACACATTCTGAGGTTAATTGCAGACGCCCTTCGATCCGCAGCACACAATATTCGGCCTGCAGTTCACGCAAACAACCAGAACAGACGCACGCGGCCAGGAATCCTTCTCAGACTGTGTGACTCCCGCTATTTGCTGCACATCCAAGAGCAGGCCTTAACCGGCACTGCGTGCTCCCTCAACAACGGAGCGCTTTCTGCGTCCTCCAGCGATTACAGCGGTCGTGGCCCGTACCGTCTTGGCTGAGCGGCTTGGCCGCTTCGAGCAGGGAAGCCCACGGTTGGCAATGGAACCCTTCTGGGCTAGGCAGCCGAGACCCCACAGCCGCCATTGCTCCTTGTCGCTGCCCTCGGCTGCTCGGCTCTGACGTCATCTTCGGGAGTTTCCGCCATGCGTCTGTATCCGTTGTTGGGGTCCCCTAGCAACGGCATAACGCCGCGATCAGTCTGCTAGGCCATAGGGATAATAATAATACTCTTATTAATCTTTCTGTTTAAACTTGGTCTTTTGGGAAGGTGAGTGTTAACGATTTAGTATTTATACATTAAAACTGTAATATTATTTTCTGAAGAGTTCTTCAGAGAACGTACTGAAAGGATTCGCGACAGATTCTCTTCGGCCTTTCCACATGTACTTTACTGTACTTTGTTTTTTTTTTTAACAAGTATCGGTTGCACCGTAATGGTGAAGAAAACTCTTTAACAGGGAAATATTATGTTACTGTACTGTGCACACCAAAATTGCCGAGAGTTTTTGTGCATTTTGTTTTTGAGAGTTACAATTAACGCTTTTCCTCATTTCCGCGAATCAGGACGTCAAAGTGAGAATGTAAACGTGATGACGTAACTGTGTACTTTATTATGATGACGTAACTGTGTACTGACTGTGTAACTGTGTACTTTATCCAAAATATTATTTTGGATTATCGTCGGATTATATTCGTTTGAATGCGGAAAGTTTTCAGAATTTGATTTCGACGCAGGTGGAGTAACCATGGCAACACAGAATGGAAGAAAGTAAACAACCTCGAGAAACATCTCATCGCGTGGGATACGTGGTGCGGCAGATGGTTGAAACATTTGCCTTTCGTCAGAGCAACGTGTTCGCCAAGTGGATTGAGCACTCGAGCAGGCGCTCCATTGTTGTTGTTGTTGGTTGCATCATTTTCTGGAAAAAATGGCTGTGCCGCTGATGCAGTGCCCCCTGTTACCAGTAAGCTGGTACTTACATTTTGCCAACCTCGGAAGGATGACAGGCTGAGTCAACCCACCTGGTGTTATTTAACGGGACGACAGAGGCTCAAACTCAAGACCCTAAGATCTTAAGCCAGCCAACTTAACCGTTAAACCAACACCATGAGGCTTATGGCATTCCATTCGCAATGGTTGCTAAGGAACGGCTGGCTTGGCAAGCGATAGCAAGCTGCTTGGTAACTGGACACACCCCCGGTAAGACATATTGTCCCTCTGGGGTGAGTAATAATCAGATTATCAGATTGCAGACCCTGGACTTGTTTTAGTGTTTTTTAAGGCTTTTGTGTTAAAACAAATATGGCGGGCAAACCACATGAACGATGACGTCATAATTATAAAAAAAATTCTCCAACAATTTATCCCGAGATGACGCTCAAGAAATTTCAACTTGATCGGATGAGGTTTTGTACTTGTCCAATTATGACGTCATAATGGCGGCACCTATGACATCATCATTAACATATTTTATTCCCCATGTAGAGTTCTTTACAATGAGCCACGTCCCAATTTTTGTCGATGCAGTGCTTTCGGAGACATAGAGGTGCAAAGTTTTTCGGTTTTTCCAAGATGGCACCCGTACCACGTCACCTATGACGTCATAATTATTTAAAATTCTACAGGAGGTGCACCTATGGTGAAAATTTCCTGTCGATCGGATCAACGGTTGCAGACAAAATCATATTTATTCTGTGCGGACAAACAGGCAGACAGACAAACGGACTCAAATGCAATAGGACAGGTTCACTCCTCTGGCGAGGGTAACTAGAAAGAGCAATCAAATTGCAGACCCTTGCCAAGACGGGTTTTGTGTGCTGGTGTGTTTGTGTGCTGGTGTGTTTGTGTGATGTGTGTTTGTGTGATGTGTAAACGATGCTTTGACAACATAAGATTATGTTCATACAGCGGACAAACAGACATTTTTGGTGTTTTGTATCGATTCACATTCCCATCGTATGCATTTTATAGACTACGTATGTACGTATTTTATAGATACACGTGTTTTACTGACGTTGGCATATTTTTATAGTACGTACTTTATATACAGTCACGTAAAAAAGTAAGTACACCCCATGTAAAGTTTTGACTTTTTCAACATATTTCAACATCCAGCTATTTGATCTTCATTTCAACAATATTGATAGATAAAGGTGATATAATATAACAAATATCATGAAACATTTACATTTTGTAGTCCATTGTATAATTTAAACAAACATAAATGCAAATTTCGCATGTGGAAAAAGTAAGTAAACCAACTCCTTCAACTGGGTGTAAACCAACTCCTTCTCTCTATTCAATTTCACTCTTCCCTTCGCAGTTTCAACACAACTCTTCTCCATCATCTCAGGTCATCCCCAACCATATCCCAGATATTTTCTACCCTCGTTAACCCTGCCCAAGCCCACCTCTTTCGGCGTATCTGAGTTATCGGGTTTTCCCCGAATCTCTCGCCCTTCTCTTCGTTGTTTTTTCTGTTGGTTCCATTCTTGCTTCTTCCCCAGTTTTCCCTTTGTAGTCCGGTTGCCAAATCCAATTTTTTGGCTGAACCTGGAAATTTTATGCAAAGTTTTTTTTTTTATTGATTTTGGTAGCCTAGGGTCTACTCTTTCAGAATCTGCCGGGTGCACTCCGTTCACCCTTGATGGTTTTGAGAAATTCAAGATGGCGTCCAAGAAAAGTCCGGCAGAAGTATGACTGAACCTGGAAATTTTATGCAAAGTTTTTTTTTTGATTGATTTTGGTAGCCTAGGATCTACTCTTTCAGAATCTGCCGGGTGCACTCCGTGCACCCTTGAGCGTTTTGAGAAATTCAAGATGGCGTCCAAGAAAAGTCCGGCAGAAGTATGACTGAACCTGGAAATTTTATGCAAAGTTTTATTTTTTGATTGATTTTGGTAGCCTAGGATCTACTCTTTCACTGAGAATCTGCCGGGTGCACGGAGTGCACCCTTGAGCGTTTTGAGAAATTCAAGATGGCGTCCAAGATGGCTGTCGTTTCAGATAACTCCCTATAACTCCGGTAGTATTTGACCTAGGATGATAATTTTGGTGTCTAACCGTATGTTTTGAGGGGCAAGGTATCCATTGAAACCATTTATTTGACTGGTTGGGGATTGCATCATATAGAAATGCAATATGGCCGCCAATATGGCTGCCATCTATCTATAATTCCAGTAATCTCTGTGTGCATGTGTGTGTGTCTGTGTGTTTGTAGGAGTAAGAGTGGACATAGCCAAAAGGAGTAAGACTGCCAAACTGTGGGTGGACATGTTAATCAAACCAGTGTTCCTTATGATGAGGTTTGTCCGAGCTGAGCGGGAGGCTGATTGGCTGTTGCATCTTGAGGCATGCAAACAAATGCTTCCCTATTTCTTTGCCGCTGGCCATGTGCATTATGCAAGGTATGGGTTGTGCTACCTAAGGGCAATGGAAGCCCTCCCAGAAGAGGTACTAGTCCGGGTAAATGAAAGGGGAGCATGTGATGAGGCACCAGCGCGGGCTATGGAATGGCCTGTGGAGTGATATGTTTATAGAAACTACTTTCATGAGATATGGCCATGCCCCAAATGGCATCATAGGAATAACATTGAAGCCGGATACGCTCAAGGTCTGGGCATTTAGTCTTCATACATGTAGTACTGTGGAGGCTGCTCTGGACGAAATGCTTGGAGACTCTGGAGACCAAGGAAGTGAACATAAGGAAGAAAAGAAGGCACGGATAGAGAATGACAACAAGGACCGAGAAGCCATAAGGAGGAAGCTTCAAAAATGTATCGATCCACTTGATCCCGAGAAACATCCACAGGATCTAGTGAACATTGCAACTGGTCTACATGGAACCCCGGCAGTGAATGTGCAGGACGCTGTGCAGAAAGGATTCGAACAGATGTGCGAATTTGGAGAGAACTTACCTGATGGCTTACATGAAACAATTCACAAGACCGTGACTACCATGGTGGCTACAAAGAAACATGTGAATGTGGGAGGTAGTAAAGTGTACGACATGAATGTCATCTACTCCAGGGTCATAGGCCAACAGTCTAGAAGTGGGCGTGATGTTGACATAAAAGATGTCCTATCCTACGAATTGGCCCCAGTACCAACGTCTATGTTTGACCCCACAGGAGAAATGAGAGCTGCAACATCAAAGTCTTCCTTAAAGCGACAGCTTCTGGTTGAGGTATCTGCTCGGACAACAGCAAGTGAAACTTCAGTAGTTGTGATTGATGGTTCAGCCCTACTCTGGGTGATTCCTTGGCCTGCAGAGGGCACCACTACACACTACGCAAACAACTTGAAACACGCCATTGCCAAGAGACTAAAAGTTGGGGACGTTCACCTAGTGTTCGATCGGTACTACGATTACAGTACTAAGAGTGTCACCAGAAGTGCTAGGGCCACTGGAGTTAGCCGAGTCCACGAGCTGCAGTTGAACACCAAGTTACCACCTCAAGAGACTGTGTTGACGGTGACCGAAAACAAGAAGCAGTTGATAAACCTGATTGTCAAACTTCTGATTGAAGACGAGTCATTCCATGAATACACCCAAAGCCACAAGTTGATAGTGTTTGGTGAGGACGCTGCCCCATTTGAGATCAGCCATGGTGGTGTAGTGATCAGAAGGGCGGACCTTTCAACTAGTCATGAGGAAGCGGACAATATCATTGTCCAACAGGTGCTGCTGTCTGCTCGAAATAATGAAGAGAGTGATATAACTGTGATATCCGATGACACTGACGTTTTCATTCTCTTGCTTCATTATTATCACGCTGGAAGCATGAAAAATCGTATCACCATGGAATCACCAATTAAGGAACGAACAGTCATTGACATTGGAAAAACCGTAGAGAAGCATGTGTCTTTTGTGAATGAACTCCTGCCAGCCCATGCTCTTACTGGGTGTGATACGGTAGCATGCTGCTATGGGGTTGGCAAAGGTACTGCATTGAAGGTTCTGAAAGATGGTCACTCACTGTCACTTTTAGGGGTCATTGATTCTCCCATAGAATCAGTGATTGCGCAGGCAACCACATTCATGTCAGCCTGTTACGGTCAATATTTATGAGTAAATCAATGTCCGAAACACGCTGGAAGATGTGGGCATCCAAAACGGGTCGGGCCTCCGCGGTACCACCAAAACTTTGTTCCCTTCCTCCTACAAGTGAGGCATTTAAAGAGAATGTAAGAAGGGCCCATCACCAAGCCATTGTGTGGCGTTCACTGGAAGACAGCAATCCACCTGAACTTGATGCAGAAATGTACGGATGGGTAAAACACTCGAAACTGAAAACGCTACAACCGGTCCTCCTTCCCGCAAATGTTGAACTCGCCCCAGAAACTGTCATGCGTATGATCAGATGTGGATGCAAGAGTGACAACCCCTGCAGAACGCTTTCTTGCAGCTGCAAGAAGGCTGGTTTGAAATGTACAATATTCTGTGCTTGTTATGCTGCAGGTTGCAGCCAGACTCTTACTTAGCATTTTAATTCAATTGAACAATGTCACAGATTCTTGTGATGTAATTCATATGCATCTGTTTTAATCACTTAAATGGATTCTTTGTCCACGAAACATATGGATAGACACCAAAATTATCATTCTAGACCAAGTGAATGTATTTGAATAAAAGTGAATACAAGTGAATTTGTTTGTTTTTGTTTGAAATTTGTAATATGGCAGCCATATTGGCGGCCATATTGCATTTCTATATGATGCAATCCCCAACCAGTCAAATAAATGGTTTCAATGGATTCCTTGCCCCTCAAAACATACGGTTAGACACCAAAATTATCATCCTAGGTCAAATACTACCGGAGTTATAGGGAGTTATCTGAAACGACAGCCATCTTGGACGCCATCTTGAATTTCTCAAAACGCTCAAGGGTGCACGGAGTGCACCCGGCAGATTCTCAGTGAAAGAGTAGATCCTAGGCTACCAAAATCAATCAAAAAAAAAACTTTGCATAAAATTTCCAGGTTCAGTCATACTTCTGCCGGACTTTTCTTGGACGCCATCTTGAATTTCTCAAAACGCTCAAGGGTGCACGGAGTGCACCCGGCAGATTCTCAGTGAAAGAGTAGATCCTAGGCTACCAAAATCAATCAAAAAAAAAACTTTGCATAAAATTTCCAGGTTCAGTCATACTTCTGCCGGACTTTTCTTGGACGCCATCTTGAATTTCTCAAAACGCTCAAGGGTGCACGGAGTGCACCCGGCAGATTCTGAAAGAGTAGATCCTAGGCTACCAAAATCAATCAAAAAAAAAACTTTGCATAAAATTTCCAGGTTCAGTCATACTTCTGCCGGACTATTGGCTTCTGTGATTGAGAATTTGTGCCTGTGTCCAACTTGTTACCCTCGCCAGAGGAGAGGATATTGCATTTGAGTCCGTTTGTTTGTCTGTTTGTTTGTTATAAGTATGTTGATCGGTGGGTTTGTCTGTCTGTCTGTTTGTCTGTTTGTTCGCAGTACTACGTCTACGCCGTTGCACATAGAATCGCCAAACTTTACACACATATTTGTCTTGCCCTGGAATAGACTGTGCCCAATTTTTAACTCCCTCGGCCCACGGCCTCCATTATGATGTCATAATTCGATAATTCTACAAGTACAAAACTTCATCCAATCAAGATGCAATTTATTGAACGACATGACAGCATAAACTGGTGGAGAAAAAAAAATAATGATGACATCATCGGTCATGTGGTTCGGCCGCCATCTTGGAAAAACCCAAAAAAATTGCACCTCTATATCTCCGAAAGTGCTGAATAGAAAAAAGTGAGACATGGCTCATTGTAAGGAACTCGCCATGGGGAATAAAATATGTTAATGATGATGTCATCGGTGCCTCCATTATGACGTCATAATTTGACAAGTACAAAACTTCATCCGATCAAGATGCAATTTCTTGAGCGCCATCAAGGAATAAATTATTTAGAAAACAAATAATGACGTCATCGGTCACGTGGTTCGGCCGTCATATTTGTCCAAAATGGCCGATAAAAAAGTACATTCCAGCAAGTCCTCGGTCTCTGACCGATTTTTCATGTTTGTTTGTCTGTTTGTCCGCACAGAATAAATATGATTTTCTCTGCAACCGTTGGTCCGATTGACAGGTAATTTTCACCATAGGTGCAACTCCACCTGTATCATTTTTTAATGATAATTATGACGTCATGGGTCACGTGGTTCGGCCGCCATCTTGGAAAAATCGAAAAACTTTGCACCTCGATATCTCCGAAAGCACTGAAAAGAAAAAATTGAGACATGGCTCATTGTAAAGAACTCTCCATGGGGAATGAAATATGTTAATGATGATGTCATCGGTGCCTCCATTATGACGTCATAATTCGACAAGTACAAAACTTCATCGATTAAGATGAAATTTCTTGAACGTCATGTAGGCATAAATTGGTGGAGAAAAAAAATAATGGTTACGTCATCGATCACGTGGTTCGGTCGCCATATTTATTTTCACACAAAAGCCTTAACAACAACTGAAAATACATCCTGGTGAGGGTTTGCAATCTCTGATTGCTCTTTTTCTTGTTTACCCCTTGTATCCTTCCCCATTCCTTTTGTTCTTGTTCTTCCCAGTATCCTTTCTTCCTGCAGGTCTCCCTGTATGTTGCCTTCCATCCTGCTGTTCATGTGTTCTCTCACCTCCCCCCGCCCCCACACCCCAACCACTCTTTCCACTGTTCTTTCCATTATATTATGAGTTCTTTCCATTATATTATTTCCATTATATTATGTCTTGGTGTGTTCTGTGTCATCGCCTCTCCACACGTGTCGACCTTGTATATAAATAAACATTGGGGCAATACCCCTGACGCTCATTTGGTGGAATAAACAGTATACTGCACCGACTAATGCTATTTTAAACCAATTTCAATGGTTGCTAGAAGACAGGGCAGCATGTATAATCAAACTAACATAATCATAAGACTTTAAACAAACAAACAATAAAAATAATGCCTTGAACAAACATTGGTACATCATGGGTGATTAAGGTTGTGGTCAAGTTTCATCGAAATTGCGTGTGTAGTTTCTGAGAAGAAAGCAAATACCTATTTTGGGGGGCAACTTTAGCCACAACACAACAAATATAATTTGCGCCAAATTTGGTCGCAATCCCATCAGCGGTTTCGGAGAGGAAGTTTCAAGTGTTTACGGACTGACGGATGGACAGACGGACTGACGGATGGACAGACTGACGGATGGACAGACGGATGGACTGACGGACTGATGGACGGACGACGCGCCATCGCATAAGCTCCCCTGAACTTTGTTCCAGGTGAGCTAACAAATGGACCAAAGAGTACACACCTTCATAAAGCCTCCTTTCTGATCTTTCACCCTCTGCTCTTTCAATGCTTTGTCCCCTTCACCTCTGCCCCCTTCAGGTTTTTACAGGGTTCACACAGTACACCATTAACCCCCTTCTGATGAAACTACCTAAATCCAGGATCACTGCTCACCTCCACTCATTTGTTCCTCTTTTTCCCCACCTGTGCAACCAACTTCCACATCCTCTTCAATCCCATTCTTCCCTCCAAATCTTCAAGACAGCTGTTCACCACCATCTCAGATTGTCCCCAATCCAAAACCATGATCTTTTCTCCCCTCGTTAACCCAACCCAAACCTCTACTTCTAATTTTCCAGTTTTCCCTCGTTGCAGTTTCCTTCTGTATCCATCTTGTCCACTCTATGCATCCTCTGCGTCCAACTTGTCCACCTCATGCATGCGTGTTTTGCATTCTGTTTTTGGCTTTATGTCCTGATCCGTTCAGTGTACTTACTGTACCGTCTCCTCCACAAGCCTCAATTATGTGTACAAGAAAAAAAATATTCCTTCACCTCCTCCTTCTTCCTTCAGGTTACTTGTAGTTTAGGCAGAGCACCAGGTGAAACATTTCACTACTGCCACCATGTTGTACGTCCATAGTCAGCACAGATGCAGAGGCAAAAACTAACACCATGAGGAACTGTATGAACAGGATAACAAGTTTAATGAGATAATGACTGACTCAATACAGAACACAGACGTGATCACAAGTTGGTAAAACACTGAATATTGTTACGTTTGTGGGGGGTAGGCAATACCTTAGTCCAGGTAGAATTGCATAGGTAGTATGCTCCGAATGTCGTGTAGCCATCTTGATGTACATAAGCCATCTTGATGTACATCTTGTAGCCATCTTGACATTTTCTCTCTTGGCCTTTCCTCTTGATTTCCGCTCTTCTTCTTTGTCTCTCGAGTCTTGGCTTTTGACAACGAACGGTCGAGGCTCTGGACTTCCTCGCATCTTCTGGCTTTGGTGTTGGTATTGGTGAACGAGATCGTGAGGACAAGCGTGGCTAGAGCGACCAAGCGGGCGCGGCCTGGTCACTTCGCGCACGGAGCCAGGAGTGAGCAGACCACGCGGCGAGGCCTAGTTCGCGCCGATGGACAGTGCAGCCTGCGGTTTTGCGTGCAAGGACGTAGAGGCCTGTGACGATCTTTGACGATTCCTGACGGGGTTCAAGAGCAACTCGGAGCTAAATGCCCACAATAAATAAAACACATTTTTTTTCGTTCTCTTATATTTCCCTTTGTCTGTATTCGGGGCTGTATGGGGGGGGGGGGGGGGGGGGGCATGTCCCATTTAGGATATTAGTCTTATCGAGCATTTTCTTGTTTGCTGGAATTTATTTTCATTAAGCCTGTTTATTTGTACATTTTAATTCCATGTCGGTTTGAGTTGATTTATCCAGGTGCGAAGAAGTTGGGTGGAAGCCATCCAGGTATGTTCATCATCCTTTCCCTCGCGTGTAATGAATACCGTCATTTTTGGATTGAACGCCTTGGAGTAAAACTCGTTTGGTCATCCGTGTCGCCCTGCAGTGTTCACAACAGGGTAGTCACACGACAATATGTTATTCAATCCTGACAAATCTCACACTCTCCCTTTGTCTCTCTGGAAAGACCATCTGGCGAACTCAATCCTCTTGAAGAAGTTCAGTCACTAAAAACTTTTGCACATCAGCAACAGTCATGATCTTTCCAACAACATATTAAGTTGGCCTTCAACTGGGGGTCCTTTATCCTACAAACTGGACTAGCTCTTCCACAAGCCTCAACTATGTGTAGAAGAAAAATATTCCTTCACCTCCTGCTTCCTCCTTCAGGTTCCTTGCTGTTTAGGTTCAGCCACAAACTCGACTCCCCACAGACAGAACCAGCTAGAGCCTAGGACAGTGTTTCCCAACTTTTTTCGCTATGTGGCCCAACTGGCTTTTGAACTGACATGTCATGGCCCAGGGGGATCACAGCAATTTTTTGAAACCAAAGAAATGTCAATAAGTACCACAACTTAATTCAATTTAGACTTTTAGAGTATTTAATGGAACAATATTTCTCATTTGAACAATTTCTTTGTGAAATGAATTAATGTGAGTGAAGTAAAGCAAATGTATTTGTGACAAAGGGTCTTGCGAGAAATTTTTAGTACAGAACATCAAGAAAATCAATTGAAAAGGCAAATTAACACTTCAGACTTCAAGGCTTTTCCATAAAAAACAAATATTTATTTTAAATTAAGAAATGAAACTCTATTAACACATTGCAATAATAACCTTTGCTTGTGGGCTGTAACACAAAACATTGCAGTATCTGCCAATTGAAAAAAACTCAAACCAGTTTAACCTAAAGCTACTTTAATGAGAGATGTTCTCCTGAATTTTCTGCACCAGTTTCCAAATCCTAGGTTCTGTTGTAGAAAGCGCACATCTAAGATCTGCCTCACATTCAAGGCGGTTCCGAGCATTTGTCTTCAGCTGCACCAATGTTGAGAAGCCTGATTCACAAAGATAAGTTGTTGCAAAGGGCAGGAGTTTCCGAAGGCATTCCTTTGCAATGTTGGGGTAGCTTCCCATAATTTTTGGCCAAAAATCAGAGATAGAGGAAGCTTCAAAGACATTTCTGTATCCAGAATCATTTTGAAATTCAATCAGTTCATCTTGCAGGTCATCCTGGACATCACTGACTTTAACAAGAAAAGGATTCCTCATGAGCGCCAGTCCTTCTCTCCCAATTTCTGGAAAGTACTGCAGAAATTCTTCTCGGAGACAGCTGAGGTGTGTCACAGCATCCTTTGCAACGCCAGGATCCAACGGCTCATTAATAGTGACTTCCGAAAGAGATTCAAATATGGTAAAGTTCCCTTCCTCAGCCTTTCATTTCCAGTTTTCAAGCTTCTGTATAAATGCACTGAGAGTGTCAATGAACTGAATGATAGTTGTTCCCTTTCCTTGAAGCTTTAGATTCAGTCTGTTCGGTTGATCAAAAATATCCACAAGGTATGCGAGGCAAAAGACCCGCAGCTTTTCATGGAAGGAAGCTTCAAGTTTGTGCTTTTCTTACATCTGTAGGAAACTCTGCATCTCTTCTCGGAGTTCAAACACTCGTGCCACAACATTTCCTTTCGATAGCCAACACACCTTGGTGTAGTAAAGCAGGTTTTTATGCTCTGAATCCATTTCTGTGCACAATTGCTTGAACAGTCGGGAATTCAAAGCACTGCTTTTCACGTAGTTCACAATTTTGATGACTTGTTCAAGAACATCCTGAAGATGAGATGGAAGGGTTTTTGAAGCAAGAGCTTGCCGATGAATCAGACAATGAACAGAAATGATGCCTGAAGATAGATTTCGAACAAGCGCTTGGAAGCCACTTTTTTCTCCTAGCACAGCTGGGGCACCATCGGTGCACACTCCACAGAGATTGTGCCAGTTCAGTTCCTCATGGTCAAATAACTCTGTTACTTTTTCCATCACATCCTCAGCTCTGGTATTTCTTTCGAGAGAACGGCAGAATAAGAATTCTTCCTTGATGGAATCACCCTTCACATACCGAACGAAGGCAAGAAGCTGGGAACAGGATGAAACATCTGTGGATTCATATAACTGAATTGAGAACAATCCAAATGCAGCGTCTTTGATTTTAGCATCATGTCGCTAGACAAGTCAGCAATCCTCCTTTGAACCGTATTATTTGACAGAGAACCTTTGTTAAATTTTTTTTCAGCTTCTTCTCCAAGCAGAATCCTAGCCATCTTCAGAGCACATGGCTTGATCAGAGTCTCTCCGACTGTGTGAGGTTTCTTCTGTTGCGCAATGAGGAGGCTGACGGCATAAGAAGCCTCCGTAAGACGCTTGTGTTGCTGAAATAATGTTCCACTTTGATCCAAGCGCTGGCACTTCACGTTCTCTTCCATTCGCTTGAAGAAGTCAACATCCTTATGTTGATGATGTGGTTGAATCTTCTCCAAATGGAGCTTCAACTTCGATGGCTGCAAAGATTGATTTCCGAGAACATTCTGGCACAGGACGCATTGTCCCTTTAATTCTGCATGATCATGTAAGGATGTGAATCCAAACTTTATGTATTGCTCATCATATCCTCGTTTTGTCATTTCAGAAGGGTTTCTGAAAAAAAAAAGGAAAGATATAAAAAAAACAAGACTAAGAAAATATGCAGGGAATAGTGGGTGGCTACCACTGGCCACCACCAACACACACAGAATTGAACTCTTGTTTAGGCCTTGTGCGTGAAAAGATTATATTATTTGGGCAAATATTGGGCAGTCTCTGTGGCCCACCTAGAAAACGTGCTGTGGGCCACCAGTGGGCCATGGCCCACTGATTGGGAACCCATGGACTAGAATATCAACACATCACCTAACAGTATCCTCAGGAAGCCTGGTGTTGGCTTACCAGTTCGGGTGGCTGACTTGGGATCCCAGGGTCCTCAATTCGAATCCCGGTTGGCCGTTGAATTAACACTAAGTGGGGTTGACTCAGCCTGTCATCCTTCCGAGGTTGGCGACATGAGTACCTGTGAACTGGTAATAGGGGCACTGCATCAGCGGGACAACCAGGCCCTCAGCTAATGATGCTACCTGCAGTCCTGTGCTGCATACGAAAGAAGAAGTACCCTCGGGGCAGCTTTGCGATGTCAGGATCCTGCCCGAGGACAAGGTTGTCAAGAGGTTCTGCAAGGGGCTCAATGTGGTGGGAAGAGGAAACAAACTCCTCAGAACCCTGTGCATGCTTCAAAAGTGTATGAACCCTCTGAGAGATTTGTCGATAGTTCCAACTTTGGTGTGGGGTAGAGGGACAAGGTGAAAGGCACACAAATCGGAGGTCTTGGTTTTATTATTATTTTTATTTAATACATGGTCTAGGGCTCATGGAAGAGCAAGGACACAGATGAGATCAGGACACAACATAACAAAGGGAACAGCAGGAGAAAGGGAAAACACCAATAGCACGGCGGAAAAGAAGGCAGACGGAAACGGACAAACAAGGGATACAGGTAAACATGAGGGGTAGGGGAGAACGCAGGGGGTTGACGAGATGGATACATAAGCAAAATGTTGGGAGGAGTAGGAGTAGAGAAGTTTAACAGGTGTAGAAAAGATCATGGCTTTGGAATGGGGATGACCTGGGATGGTGGTGAACAGCTCTTGAAGAATGAAATTTAAGATTTCTGCATTGCAATATTTGGTCATTTTCTTGATGTCTCCATGTTTAGGCCAAAATCGCTGGGTACTGACATGTCAATTAGCAATGACGTCTATTGTTTTTTTGGGTTATTCTTTACTATATCAGCAGAAATGGCGTGCTGTGTGTGATCCGATGGATTGAGAACACGATAAGGTCTATCTCAGGTAACTGGCGGTGATAAAAAAAAACTTGGGTTGTAAGAATTTAAAAACATGATGTGCATGCAGAAATGTATATGTTGATGTCAGATTGTCAAATATATATACAGTATACTTGCTCAACAATCGGTCTACTGAAGATTGAAACTGCCAACATCAACCGGTTTAACCTCTAGGTGGCGCCAGCCCACTCATCATCAGACCAACCGCACCTGAATAATCGAGCTAAGAAAACATTTAACGAGGGTGAAGTTGAAGTCGAGGGTCGTTTTTTAGGCTTCTATTTTTTTTAGCAATTTTTTAGGTGAATGACCTAAATTCCTGGTGAATATTCCCCAATGACCCAATATCAAATTTTGTGGTCCTCCCCCCCCCCTCCCCCCCCCCCCGCTTTGACCCCCGTGACCCCAGGTTTCTGCATCTTGGAGCATGAATGGGCAGTCAAATCCAATGAATTGTTACATATTTCATGCATCTCCCAATGTTGATTGCATATAAAAAATAATCATTCAAAAATAGGGGCAATATCCCTGGGCGCTCACCTGGTAGAATAAAGCAGTACGGTATACTACACCGACTAAAGGTATTTTAAACTATCAGGTATTTTAAAACAATTTCAATGGTTGCTAGGAGACAGGGCAGCATGTATAATCATAAAGCTTCAAATAAACATAAAAATGGCTATTTTGGGGGACAAAATGTGTCGTTTCAGAGAAGTGTCGTGTCGTATGTGTCGTATGTGTCGTTTCAGAGAAGAAAGCAAATACCTATGTTGGGGGGCAACCCCCCGGCCATACCCCCCATAGACCACCAAAGACTCAGATTTTTTTTTTAAGGCTATGAACGAACTTTGGTACATCACGGGTGATGGACGGAATGTTGTGATTGTTTCATCGTAATTGTATGTGTCGTTTCAGAATGAAATGAATGAATGATCGTTTTGAGGCCATTTTCCCCGCTTAGAGCGGGGGTTAGCCTTGCGGGCCCCATGACCTCATGGTTCCCTTTTTGAGGCAGTTTTTTTAATGGCCGGATGCCCTTCCTGACGCCAACCCTTAGTCACCTCTTACGATGAGCAGGGATACGGTGTACCTATTCTAAACCGGGGTACACACCGGGATCATTAATCCCAGCAAGCTGGTACTCAATTTGCCGACCTCGGAAGGATGACAGGCTGATGACAGACAGTTTCAGAGAAGAAAGCAACTACCTATTTTGATGGGCAACACCCCTGTAAATCCCCTTAAGGCCCAATTCCCCCCCTTAAGGCCTAATTTCTTTAATGCCATGAACAAACTTTGGTATATCACGAAGGAGAAAGGTTGTGGTTGCGTTTCATGGAAATTGTGTATGTAGTTTCAGAGAAGAAAGCAAATACCTATTTTGGGAGGGGGGTGGGGGGGGGTCAAACCTGGACCCAATCTGATGCCTCTGGTCCTTAGACCCTTCGACCCCGATTTTTTTAAATGTCGTGAACAATACTTGAGTTGCAAAATACCAAATATCATTTCAATCAGGTTTGGTCACAATCCTATCAGCAGTTTCGGAGAAAACGTGTATGTGTAGCTCCCCGCCCCCATAAGCTCCCATGAACTACATTCTAGGTGATCTAATAACATCTCCATCAGATCTTCTCCTTTCTAATATATGAAATCCTGTCTCTTGCATCTGATCCTTGTAGCTTAGTCTAGCTATGTAGTCACTGGAATCAGTGTAGTCACTCCATGGTGAACCCTCTGTGTGACTATATGTCTTTTTTTCCTTCTTTTTTATTTTTTTTACAAGGTCGAGAATCGTGGAAGAGCTAACATTGATCACAAAAAAGACAAACTGACACATAAAACATAAAACATGATAAAGGGAGCGGGAGAACAAGATGGAGAGCAGGGACATCGGGAGATCTGTGGGAGGGAGAGGGCTTGGGGGGTGGAGGCACGGAAAGAGGGGGTGGGGGTTGGCCCATTCTCCAATATGGTGACCAAAACTAAAAGTAATTTATTCTCCTGTGAATAAAACCCAAAATCCTATTAGCTATACCTATACCTTTTATCTGCAGAACTACCTGGCACTGCAGACCTACCTCAAAACATTGTGGACCTAGACCTACCTTTTATCTGCAGACCTACCTGGCACTTTTGTTATCTGCAGAGCCCCCATATCTACTTCCACTTCTAGATCCTTCGGTGCCACATGCTCTAAGACTGCCTCTTATGATGTGCAGACCCTATAAACTGCCATCCCGGTGTTTCACGGATGGACGTTAAACTGGCGTCTCGTCTGCTGGCATTAGTTGGTGTACCTTAAAGATCCCAAGGTGCCCTTCGCAAGGAGTAGGTGAGCTATATTGCTGGAAAAACTGACCAAATTCCAATATTCCTGCCTTCACGACTGCTGGGAAGACAATGCCGAAGCACCCATTACAACCCTTGCCAAGGAACTGCTTCTGCAGCACCGATTCACTGTAACAGAGTACAGTGTGTCAAGTATGATAAATCAGAATGCTCATTTTATCCTTACCCATTCTCAGAATCTTGCATTTCAAAATGTCAAAATCCATCCTCCCATCAAATGTTTCACAGAACCTAGGAAAGTATGTCGAATTTCCTGAATATCTGGTCACCCCACTCACTCCCTCCATGACCGCACCTTACCTCAAAACTTCACGTCATGTGCAGATTTGCAAAGAACACTCAAAGCCCCACTGCCCCAAATTTCATTGACGCAAGTTAAGTTAAAATAAGTCATTTCCTGTGTGTGTTCCCTGTGTGTGAAACACCAATCACGCCCAAACTACTGGGCCAATTGCCACTAAACGTGACACATAGACCAAATTAGCCCTCCTCTTGAACATAGGCTACCTGTTCAGATCCCTCCCCTCTGAGATGAGATCCTTGCTGTGCTTCATTCCCATCAGAGTTAAACAGAGTTGTTTTTCCCCCACTATTCCGACATTTTGTGTTCCCCTGTCCAGACCTTTTCATCCATTCAACAAACCCTCCAGTCTGCAGACAATGGCTCCGACGCAACACCAATGTGCACTCGTGAAACACTTGCCCCAACTGCCGCGGAAGTAGGGTTAGCAGATTTGAATTTTCAAAAAAGAGGACACTCCGGAGTGTTCATGTGTATTATTGATGTGTTCGTGAGGGACTTGCCCTGGCCGGTTCTTGCGAGACTTTGGCCGTGGACTTGCCTCCAGCCAACCTGATGGAAACGCGGGATTAATGGATCTGGACGTTGGTGAAAAGGAAGTCTCCTTTGGCATTCTCTGAGGGGAACTTTGTTCGAACATTTTCTGCAGTCAGTGCTTCCATCCCCTCCTCACAACTTGGCCATGCTCTGGAGGTGGTGTGAAGCCCTTTTTGGATCGTTTAGTGAAGGCCCATTGGGGTGTACTGGACATCCTGGTGGGTGCGTCGTTCCAGGTGGCATACCCTCCCTCTCGGATGGAGTGGTGGTCATGGGGCACCGTTTCTTCCCTAGTTCGGAAGTGTGGGACTTTGCTAGGCTGAGATGTGTATTTTAAAGGGGTTTATTATTAAGAAAAATGTGTTGTTTTTTTTGTGAGTGACTTCCTTGTGTTGTTGTCTTTTTGCGAAGCTTAAAACGTACTTTAACAACAAGTGTATTGATTTGAGTCCTCAATGTCCAGATCCTGGTGGAGTGATGCAGTACATTATACCCAGGGTGTTTGTTTGTATTTGGCTTGAAGGGCTCTTTTTATTCGGGTGGATGGGATCTGTATCTGAAGTTTGAATCCTGCTTGCCACCCCCTCAGTATTGTGGAGTTCAATGGTTGTTGGTCTGGTCCAGCCACACCTGCCTCCCCGGCTCAGTAACTGTCCGCACCCCCACCCAGGTGGTTCTCCTGCCCGCAGGACCACCGGCTCTCCTGCCCCCAGCCCACTGGCTCCTGCCACCCCCTTCTCAGTTTCTCCCCCCTCTCCAGTGAACAATGCCAGCCACCACTGCTAGTAGACAGTAACTGTCTTAGTCCTGATCCCTAAGGTACTCCACTACTTACAACATCCCAACCAAATATCCTCCGACTCGCGGCCACTCTATTTCTTATCATGAAGCCAGTTTTCAATTAATTTAGCTACGCTGCCAGCCATTCCAAAAGCCCTAATGCCTGTGCTCTATCAACACCACATTAACTCACCCTAGTGTTTCACAGGCAGGGTGATTCATCATTGGGTGTGCAAATGTAGTATTTTGGAATGCCAACAACCACAGGCGGAGTTTGAGGAGGGCAGGGGGGGGGCAATGCCCCCACCTTAATTTTTTCCAGTAGTTTACAATTAAGATTAAAAGCATCCCGTATTTAAATGTGAGTAACAATAATGAACGTAAACTGTATTTGTGATTTCATGTACACTGTAACTACACTAACAAACGGTAATTTTGGAAGTCAGACCTAAAGTAACTACCCATTATTAATATTAAGCCCTTGCCCCCCCCCCACCCCCCAAATAGAGAAATCAAACGACGCCGATGCCAACAATTTTATCTGATACGTTGTCAAAGGCCTTATGAAAGTCTAGACATACTTCATCCACCTGGCGACTCTGCCATACAGCCCAGATCGGTGGAGTGTTGCAGTGATGGTTGTCCTTCTGGAAGTTTCTCCCATCTCCACACAGGATCTCTGGAGCTCAGCCAGAGCGACCATCGGGTTCTTGGTCACCTCTCTTAGCAAGGCCCTTCTCCCCCGATTGCTCAGTTTGGCCGGGCGGCCAGCTTTGGGAAGAGTCCTGGTTGTTCCAAACTTCTTCCATTTAAGAATTATGGAGGCCACTGTGCTCTTGGGAACCTTCAATGCAGCAGAGATTTTTTTTGTAGGCTTCCCCAGATCTGTGCCTCGACACAATCCTGTCTCTGAGCTCTGCAGGCAGTTCCTTCGACCTCATGGCTGGGTTTTTGCCCTGATTTGCATTGTCAGCTGTGAGACCTTATATAGACAGGTGTGTGCCTTTCCAAATCATGTCCAATCAATTGAATTTACCACAGGTGGACTCCAATCAAGGTGCAGAAACATCTCAAAGATGACGAAGAGAAATGGGAGGCACCTGAGCTACATTTCAAGTGTCAGAGCAAAGGGTATGAATACTTATGTAAATGTGATATTTCAGTTTTTTATTTTTAATAAACTTGCAAAACTTTCTACAATCCTGTTTTCTCTTTGTCATTATGGGGTATTGAGTGTAGATTGGTGAGGGAAAAAATGAATTTAAACGATTTCAGCATAAGGCTGCAACATAACAAAATGTGAAACAAGTGAAGGGGTCTGAATACTTTCTGAATGCACTGTATATTGATATATAGAAACGGTTGTTGATTTTAAGGTCTTCAAATGGTAGTTCTTCAATTTCAATGTTTTTGTGTGTTCGTCATGTCAAATGTTTTGCACGTGATAAAAAAAAAGAAAAGTATACTTCTACCTGTAGCTTTTTGCCCTGCAAATAGTTATCCTTTATCACCTGGGAGATTTCAGTACATCATACATCAGAAATGGTTACAGACAGACAAGGCTTGTATTGGAGATTTGTACAGCTATTCTAGGCTTGTATATGCTGCAATGTATTTCAGTGTCATTGACAGTCTCTATTCTCGAGGTATATACAGTATAGCCGCTCTATAGAAGTCAGCTACGTTTTCAATTCGAGGTTTTGCAAAATACAGTAATTGTTCAAGTGATCCATCCGTAAAACGTTTCTCTATTTCTGTGTTCTTAATTCCAGGACAAGGACATACAATTGCTGAAAATGTTGGTGTTTTTGCTGAATCGTCAGCCACGGTCTTGCCCAGCATTTTATTTCTACATTCAGTAGGCCAACACATTTCAAACAGAAGAGACGACTATAATTGCGAGATTGTTATCGATAATTGCTGAAGCCTTTGTTGACTAAAAATACCAACAGCACCAAAGGTCAGCATCATGCATCATGGTAAGAAAAAAAAATGCTGGAACTACATTGCCCAGGTAATTGCTCAGATGTGGACCACTCAATTTAGTTGCACAATTGTAACGTATTAATCTGCTGTATGCTGACATCAGTTCTGAGAAAGATGTTCCATGGCGTCCGCATGTGTTCAAGAGCGATTTTGTCACTCTGGCGTGAACCTGGCTTAACATCAACAACCTAAAAACCGGATCTAAAGACCGGTGTCGTGTAGCAGACGTGATGCCATACTGCCAGGATTGTTATGCCAGCTTTTGTCAAATTCTGAAAGACTTTTCATATTTCCCACAATTTGACAGACAGCATTGCGCAGATGTGGTGCACTTACCATTGAGCCATCTTGTTTGGTTTTTTTTTGTTGTTTTGTTTTTTGGATACAAGATCGAGGCTCGTGTAAGAGCTAACATCAATCACAAAAAAAAATAAACGGACACACAGAACATACAATAAAGGGAGCGGGAGACAAGATGGGGAGAGAGATGGAAGCACACAAGTACAACAGCAGAGAACAGGGACATCGGGAGATCTGTGGGAGGGAGAGGGCTTGGGGGGAGGAGGCATGGGAAGGCGGGGGCGGGGGGGGGGGGGTGGGAGAGGTATAAAACAAAACACATGGAGACTGCTAGAACTTCCAGGAAAGAAAGAAGTCGGTATTTCAGAAAAAGTGGATCTGGGGTGAATTAATGGGGGTAGAAAAGATCAAGGTTTTGAATGGGGGAAGATAAGAGATGGTGGTGAACAGCTGTTTTAAAGACCTGGAGGGAGAAGTCGGGTTGAAGAGAGTGAGGGAGTTCGTTCCAGAGGCGGGAGAAAAGAGGACTACAAGCTGGCGGATTGGTGCTTCGCAGGAAGGGTGTTACATCACAAAGTGTGCCATCCTTCATATTGACGTTAAGCCGGGTGTCCTGCTTGCTAGCATTCGCTGGTGGATGTGAAATATCCCACGGTGTCTTTCACCAAGAGTATATGGGTTATTCCTGACACCTTAGCCAAATCGCAATTTGCTGCTCTAACCTATGCAGAGAGCACTGTAAAAGCAGCACACCTGTGCTCCCAGCAATGATACAAGCCACCAGTCAGGTGCTGCACACAGAGTGATGATAATTATACGGTTAAGATTTTATTTATTATTTGAACCCAAACAAATAGATAAAAGACCATTTTTACATTTTCTTACATGAATTTTTTGAACATTTGAATTTCATTCATTACATTCATTTCATTCATTTGAACTTCATTTGAACATTTGATTCATTTGAATTTTGAACAATTTGAACATGAAACATAAATTATCCGATAAACAAATCCCAAGGCAAATATATCCAACAAACTAAAAAACCCAATAACATGTACTTTTGGTTCACCAAATATTTCTAATTACCATATGGAGTGCTTTTGGTGCAGTTAGCACCTTGACATTCCAGAACCCAAAAGGTTCAATTGTCAAAGATAAAAAGCAGCGTTGTGCATTCCCTTTATAGAATAGCTCGGTTAACAAACATTACACTGTGTTTCAATTTCAAAAAAGCATCAAATCCAAACGGTTATGATGTTTGAAAACATTCCATTTGTAGTTTCCCCGTTTAAAAAAGTCTTTTGTAGCGTGAGAAAGATTTGGGATGTAGCCAACAGGAAGTTTTTGGTTTAAAAATATCACAGTTTTGGTCTATTAAATTAAATTAAAACATTACAACATATTTGTTGAAAGTCAGATTGAAGTATTGAAAAGGTACTTTTTCCGTCACAGGACAAATACAATATGCTGGATAAGAGAAAAAGATATCACAGTAAATGTCCAGCAAGTTAAAAGCAGCAAGTTTACGTTAGAGATTGGGTGTACACCCTAATAAAATAAGCCATACCTAAATTTACAGTAAACCTTGTTTTCATCATTTTCAAACACCGCAAAAGTCTTGGTGCAAACCTCAACTCGTGAAAAACATCTCCACTGTATAAATTATTTCGAAACTTTCATTAAAAAATACTAGATTTAAAAAAAAAAATCTAGATTTAAAAAAAAAAATGTTCCAAAGGTTAGCCATACGAATGAAGAATGAATAATGAATTCATATTGCATAATCGGGCCACAAGATGGATACGTCCTTCAAAAACACCAAACGTTATTCCACGGTGACAGACTTTGCCAAATTCCTTGGGCAATCCACCTGAAAAGGGATGCGTAAAGGCAGTGAGTGTGGCCATCCAGTACAAATATAGTGTTGCAAAAATGAAAATAGCTTTCAATGGTAGAGAGTGATTTGTAATTGATGAAAAGTTTTAAATATTCATTATAGCTGCCACAGAAGGTGGATGGAGGTTATGTTTTAACCCCTGTCTTGTCTGTCTGTCTGTCTGTCTGTCTGTCTGTGAGCAGGATACCTCGAAAGGTTATTGGACGAATTCAGCCGAAACTTGGTAGACAGGTTGGGTGTGTGACAGGGACGAACTGAGTAAATTTTGGTGAGGATCCGGACCCGGATACTAAAAGAATGATTCTTCCCCGATGAGGGAGAGGGCCAAAAACGATAAACTGTACAGCAAGCTATCTCAAAAACATTATGGACGGATTTGGGCGAAACTATGGATGAGTTGGGTAGATGAAGAACAAGCTGATTAGATTTTGGTTCAGGTACGGATGCAGATCCGGCCTATCAGTGGGATACAAAATGTGAACTGATCAGCCTGGCGGGGGTTTGCGCTCTACCGAATGCAGTTCTAATTTTCAATACTTTCAATGCGAATGCTTGCTTTGAGGTTTTAGAAAAAATAAATTTTCTGCTTTCCTGACATCTTGTGCAGAGTAAAATGTACAGCTAAATAAATATATAAAACGAAATTTAAAAAAAGGTTCTTACATCCATATTCCGCAGATTGGCAATATGCAGGGACAGCAACTGCAAGGGGATGACGGCAAGGATTCCCTGGAGGCAATCTACAGTTGATGGCAGCAGCAGAGCCTTGAATGCAAGGCTTATGGTCTCTTTGTCATTCTCCTCACAAAGAACCACCGGGAGGCCCTGCCGAGAAGAGAATTTCACACTCGCAAATCCTGTTCGAAATATTAACGGAATGCCTTCCATCCAATATAGCTAGGACTATAAACCACGTCAAACGACTTTATGTTGTCACTACATTGAGGATTTTCCCCTGCTGCCATTCTATCACATGGTTTGAAAGTGGATAAAGTTAGACTTCAGGTCACACATTCCTGAGTTTATGGAAACCACTTTTCCTCTCATCTCGCCACGTTATCTTGGGTTGTGAAACTCTCATAGATGCTCCATTATCACCGCAAGCAAAGTCCATTTTGTCCAACTGTTGCCTTTATCAATACTAGGGCATGCCCGTACTATATATATATCTAAAATTATATCCCCCCCCTCTATTTACATGAAATGGTTTGGTCCAAAGCGAACGGCTTGCGAGTACGGTGACAATCCCCCCCCTCTATTTACATGAAATGGTTTGGTTCAAAGCGAACGACTTGCGAGTACGGTGACAATCCCCCCCCTCTATTTACATGAAATGGTTTGGTCCAAAGCGAACGGCTTGCGAGTACGGTGACAATCCCCCCCCTCTATTTACATGAAATGGTTTGGTCCAAAGCGAACGGCTTGCGGAGTTTGGTAAAGAAATCGCCATAGCTCGGTAACTACTTGTCTGATTAATATGAAACCTTGAAAAGGCACATCCTCAGGTCCCCAGCAATATACCTGGCAAGTTTCAAGTATATCGGACCCGTGGTTGTCGAGAAACAGCGGTCACAGACAAACATACAAACATACAAACATACACACAGAGATTACTGGAATTATAGATAGATAATAATAATAATAATAATTCATTTATTTTGTATAGCGCTTTTCAAGTAGCCCAAAGGCGCTTTGACAGAGTGGAAAACATAATGCATAACAATACATGAAAACCACAATTGCAAAAAGACAAGAATCAATAGGGAAATATTTAAAGCAAAAGGAGGGAGAAGGAGAAGTGATAGTCAGGGGTTAAATGCTGTGGGTTGAATGTTGAATGCAGCGTTGAACAGGTGTGTCTTTAGTGATGTTTTGAATGTGGTGAGTGAGGAGGAGTCTCTGATGGTGGGAGGTAGTGAGTTCCAGAGGGTGGGAGCAGCGATGGAGAAGGCCCTGTCCCCCCAGGATCTGAATTTGGTCCGGATGGAGGGGGTCAGGAGGTTGGTACCAGCAGAGCGGAGGTTGCGGGTGGGAGTGTGTCTGGAGAGGAGGTCAGCCAGGTAGGATGGGGCCAGGTTATGGAGGGCTTTGTATGTCAAGAGGAGGATTTTGTACTGGATTCTCTGGGGGATGGGGAGCCAGTGAAGCTTGTAAAGGACGGGGGTGATGTGGTCACGGGTCCGGGAATGGGTGAGTAGACGGGCAGCGGAGTTCTGAATGTATTGGAGTTTATTGGTGATTTTTGAGGGTGAACCATAGAGGAGGCTATTGCAGTAGTCCAGACGGGAGGTGATGAAGGCGTGGATGAGGGTTTCTGCAGCCGTGGAGGAGAGGGATGAGCGGAGACGGGCAATGTTTTTCAGGTGAAAGAAGGCTGACTTTGTGATCTGTTTAGTGTATTTGTCGAAGGAGAGGGTTTGGTCAAAGATGACGCCAAGATTCCGGATGTGAGGGGAGGTGGATACTGGGATACCGTCGATGTTGAGGGCGAAGTTATGGGTGGATTTTGTGAGCGTTTTTGGGCCAATGATGATTATTTCAGATTTATCACAGTTAAGCTTGAGGAAGTTGATTTGAAGCCAGGATTTTATTTCAGTGATGCAGTTTGTCAGGATAGAGTGGGTGTCGGTGGAGACGGACTTGGTGGAGATGAAAAGCTGGATGTCATCGGCGAAGCAGTGGAATTGGAGACCATGACGGCGGATCAAGTGACCGAGGGGGGACAGGTAAAGGATGAAGATGAGGGGGCCAAGAACTGAACCTTGGGTGATACCTTGGGGGAGGGGAGCAGTGGGGGATTTGCAGTTATTGATGGAGATGAACTGGCGTCTGTCAGAGAGGTATGATTTAATCCAAGAGAGGGCAGTGCCGGTAACGTTAAAGGTGGATTCAAGTCGGGTGAGGAGGATGGTGTGATCGATGGTGTCAAAGGCAGCGCTGAGGTCGAGGAGGACGAGAATGTTGAGGTTGCCAGCGTCAGAGGAGAGGAGAAGGTCGTTGGTGATTTTGAGGAGAGCAGTTTCAGTACTGTGGTTGGAGCGGATTCCGGATTGGAATGTTTCATACAGGTTATTGGCAGAGAGGTGATGTTTGAGTTGAGTGGCTACAGCGCGTTCCAAAACTTTTGACAGAAAGGGTAGGTTGGAGATGGGTCTGAAGTTGTTTAGGGTGTCAGGGTTTAGACCAGGTTTTTTTAGAATGGGGGTAACAGCAGCAATTTTGAGGGAAGGTGGGACGATGCCTGTAGACAGGGAGGATTTTATTGTTGCAATGATAAGTGGAGAGAGAGCAGGGAGGGAGGCCTTGACAAAGCTGGAGGGGATGGGGTCAAGAGTGCAGGTGGCAGTTTTCATTCCTATGAGGAGTTCAGAGAGGTCAGTAGGGGAGATTGGGGAGAACAGGGGATGGCAGGACAAGGGGGGGCAGGTGGTTGGAGGGGGAGCGGGTGCGGCGGTGGTCAAGCTGTTGTAGATGTTGTCAATTTTGTGTTGGAAGAAAGAGAGGAAGGAGATGCAGTTGTCTACTGTGAATGACTGGGTGGTGGTGTTCAGGGGCGGAGGAGTTTGTTTATTGTCGAGAAGAGTGCTTTTGGGTTTCCGGAGCCAGAGTGGATAATTTGAGAGTAGTAGGCGGAGCGGGCGCGGGAGAGGGCATCTTTGTAGTGTTGTAGGTGGTCCTTGTAGGCTTGGGAGTGAACTGTGAGACCTGTTTTATTGCGGAGTCTTTCAAGTTGGCGAGCACGAGTTTTCATCAGGCGGAGTTCGGGGGTAAACCAGGGAGCAGAATGGGTGAAAGAAACTGTTTTGGTTTTTACAGGCGCAAGCTGGTCAAGGCAGGAGGAGAGAGTGTGGTTGTAGTAGTCAGTGAGGTCGGAAGGGGCGTGGAGGTCAACGAAGGGAGAAGTGGACATTTTTTCAGAGAGGGTGGATGAGAATGAGGTCGGTGAAAGAGCGTTTAGCTGACGGAAGGTGATAGTGCGATAATGTCTTGGTGTTGGGGTGGGGATGTTGATGTTCATAGTGATAGCTAAGTGGTCAGAGAGGGTGAGGTCAGAGCCAGAGAGATAGTGCAAATTTAATCCAGTGGAGCAGACAAGGTCCAAAATGTGACCACGGATATGGGTAGGAAAGTCGACATGTTGAGTGAGGTTAAAGCAGGTGAGTAAATCTGTGAAGTCAGTGGTTATTGTGGAGTCAGTGGAGTCCATATGGATATTGAAATCACCAAGGAGGAGGATTGAGGGGGAGAGGGAACATAGCTGGGTCAGAAAGTAGGAGAGGTCAGACAGGAATGATGGGTGTGGTTTGGGAGGGCGGTAGACGACAGCCATGACTGACTGCGTGCGACCAGAGAGTTTAAAAGCCAGGTGTTCAAATGATGAGGATGAGGCGATGGGGATGAGGCTGGTCCTGATGTCTTGACGGTGGATAACGGCAATTCCACCCCCTCGGCCCCCCGAGCGTGGTTTATTGACGTAGGAATATCCATTGGGTGTGGTGAGGTTGAGTGTGTAGTAGTCCAGAGGTTGTTGCCAGGTTTCGGTGAGACAGAGAAAGTCCAGTTTGTTATCCAGGATGTATTCGTTCAGGATGAGGCATTTGTTGTTGAGGGACCGGGTGTTGAACAGGGTGAGCTTGATGTTGTTTTGAACAGCAGGGATGAATTCAGGTGATTTAGCCAGGGTTCGTAGGCAGGAGGTGCGATCGTGTGCGTTGCTGTGACCAGGTGCGCTGGGACGATGAGTGGGAGTGCGCTGAGCCGACCAGAGGACGGGGATGGAGTGACCTGATTGCAAATATACAAACTTACGACCGGACCACAAAAGCCACAAACAAATATCGTTAAGTGTCTCCATGTTGTACTCTCCTTACTTCTCACATTCTGTGACAGTGTTCTCTTTTTTTTTTCTTTCTTTTTTTTTTGTTGTTTTTTTTGTATACAAGATTGAGGCTCGTGAAAGAGCGAACATTAATCACACAGAAAGACAAACCGACACATAAAACATATAACATCGGGAGCGGTAGACAAGATGGGGAGAGAGGGGGAAGGACACAAACACAACATTTGAGAGCAGGGACCGAGAGACATGGAGACATCGAGAGATCTGAGAGAGGGCGAGGGCTTTGGGGGGGGGCATGGGAAGGGGGCGGTGGGAGAGGTATAAAACATATGGACACTGCCAGGACTTCCAGGAAAGAAGTTGGAATTTCAAACAAGGTGGATCTGGGGTGAATTAGCGGGGGTAGAAAAGATCAAGGTTTTGGATGGGGGAAGATAAGAGATGGTGGTGAACAGCTGTTTTAAAGACCTGGAGGGAGGAGTGGGATTGAAGGGAGTGAGGGAGTTTGTTCCAGAGGCGGGAGAAAAGAGGAATGAAAGAGTGAAGGTGAGCAGAGAGCCGAGATTTCGGCAGTTTAACCATCAGAGGGTTGCTGGCAGATCTTGTGCGACCTGTAGGAATATTTGGGGGACAGAGCACAGAGAGAGCTGGGGGTGCAAGGCCGGAGAGGAGTCGGTAGAAGACAGAAAGACCACCTACCTGCCTGCGGTGAGTGAGTGAAAGGCCCTCAGAGATAGCTTCATCGCGGGAGATTCCAATAATTCTGAAAGCTTTGGTTTCAACAGCGTGAAGCCGAGCTAGGTGTGAGGCAGGAGCACCGGCCCATAGGGGAGAACAGTATTCCATTGAGCTGCGGATGAAAGCCTTGTATGTGGTGAGGAGCTCAGGTGTGCCGAGGAAGGACTTCGCACGACGGAGGATGCCCAGTCGGCGACTGGCTTTGGAGGCCAGCTTGGAAATGTGGTTTTCCCAAGAAAGATCATGGCAGATAGTGAGACCCAAAATCTTGAGCGACAGAACTTCTTGGAGAGGATTGTTGAGAAAGTAGATGGGAGGGTTGTCCAGTCGATCTTTTCGGAGAGACATAGTAAGAGTGTGAGATTTGTCAGGATTGAAAGACATGTTCCACTTGTTTGACCAGTCTGTGATTTTGTCCAGGTCTTCAGAGAGCGAGGAGGCAGCAGACTGCCGATCTGAGGGAAGAGGAATGGAGCGGCAGAGAGTGGAGTCATCAGCAAAGAGATAGAGAGGATTTTCGAGAGAGTCAGAGAGATCATTGATGAAGACCAGAAAAAGCACGGGACCCAGAACACTGCCTTGGGGAACTCCAGCCTGAACAGGAAGAGGAGATGAGAGAAACCCATTCAGGGCCACACGTTGACGACGACTAGAGAGGAAGTCCGCCAGCCATGCGTGGAGATTTCCATGGATACCAAAGGAGGAGAGTTTGGTGAGCAGAGCGGGGTGCCAGACCGTGTCGAAGGCACGTGATATGTCGAGGGAGACAGCTCTAATTTCCTGTTTGGCATTGAGGACCTCCATCCATTGTTGAGACAGCAGAAGCAGCATGTCCAGAGTAGAGTGACCTAGTCTGAAACCAAATTGATGATCAGAGATCAAGCCATTGGAGAAGAGGAAAGATTTCATACATTTTCATAAAGTTCTTCTGTCTTCATACATTTTTCGACTTCTTTTTTGCACTTGTGCAGAACCAAGCCATCCTGGCCCCACTCCACTCTCAAACCCAATACATCTTTTTTCCGTAGTCAAATGTCCTCCAGTATCTACATTTACTGCACAGCATCTTACTATAACTCACCAAATGTCCGTCTGTCCGTCCGTCTGTTCGAAGGTACCGCAAAAACGGCTGAATCGATCGCAACGAAATTTTGGGTGGGTAATCCTGGGACCCCCCGGAGTAAAATAGGCTATATTGTTTTTCCAATTTCAGCTTTGGTCTCCAGCATTTTCAGGTTTGAACTCCCGCATAATGCTATTGTCCCGGGTACCGCAGACAACGTTATTGTCCCGGGTACCGCAAAAACGGCTGCACCGATCGCAACGATACACCTCCATGCCCATAGGATTCCCACGGGTGACCCCACTAGTTCCTATAATATGCTTTGCAAAATTTTTAATAAGAAGAAGAACCACTCCCTCCATGTCTTCAGACGTAGATGGCTGCCAAAGCAGTTTTTCTTTGCTAGGAGGCACAATCTTGGATGGGCCATCCCTCCGACGTAGGATACTCAAATTGCTCATTCTTCACTGTAAGTTGGTACTCATTCTGCCATCCTTGGAAGGATGACAGGCTAAGTCTACCTACCTGGTGTTGTGTTTAATGCCATGACGGGCTCAAACTCAGGACTATAAGATCTTAAGCCAGCCACCTTAACCATGAAGCCAACACTAGGATTCGAAGAAAAAGTTATTCTTCCTTTTTGTTCATGGTCTCCTTCCCCTAGGGCCTTTTCTAGTTCCTGGAAGTTGCATGTGTTCAATCCAGTAAATATATGCCTATGGTTATAAACATCCTCTCCAAGTCCAAACTTTGTTACTTTCATTCCTTCATTCCTCTTTTTGTATACTGAGTTTAGGATCTTAAGAGAGCTAGAACACAGAACGGACCAGGATGTAGAGGTGGCCGTTTTTGGGCACCGTGGTCCCCTTTTTGAAGCAATGTTTTATGGCCGGATGCCCTTCCTGCCACCAACCCTGTTGGTCGCATTTTGTGACACACAGGGAATTACCAGTGAACTGGTACTCAATTTTCCGACCTCGGAAGGATGACAGGCTGAGTCAACCCCGCTGGCGTTAATTCAGCGATCGGCCGGGATTCGAACCCAGGATCCTAGGATCCCAAGCCGGCACCCTAACCGCTATGCCAACACCAGGCTGTTGAAGCCCTGGAGGAAAGAATAAAATTGAAGGGACTGAGGAAGTTGATTCCACACGCGGGACAAAAGAGGCATGAATGAGAGGAGGTGATCCCCCCCCCCCCCCCCTCATCATTCTTATTCTTTTTCTGCTTTTTCATTCACTCTTGGTACAATGTCTTTGTCTTCCTGTTCCCCGACAATCCTCTATCAGTTTGTGAACCTGCTTCCCTCCATCGTTTAACTCCTCCTTGAGCCTAGACCTTTTGTATAAAAAAAATAAAAAAAATAATTAATAGCATGTGGGACAAACACACAGGGCTTCATGCTTCATGAAATTTACAAATCCAGTCTTTAATATAATATGCCTTCCCAACTAGTGAACATGCCTTCCGAACAAACGTACCCGCCTTGCTGTGACTTGTTTGAGTGCGTTGTGGCATTTGGTATATGTACCATCCCTTGGGATAATCATTATCACCGGCATCTTGTCGTCAATCAGTGCCAGGGGTCCATGTTTGAGCTCTCCGGACAAGATACCCTCGGAGTGCATGTATGTTATTTCCTTAATTTTCTGCAAACACACATACCAAGAATGGGATTCTCGTTACTGTTACTGCAAGAGGCAAACACAATCACATCCACTCCATTGACACCAGAAAAAGGTTTCCATGCTATTGAAGGAGCTGCGCTCCAACGCGAGTCGAAAGAATTGACGCCACCAAAGACGGAATTCGTCCGAGTTGCTTTATTGAAACAAAACAGCTCAGGTATTCTCCCAAAAGCCCGTTTATCGGGCAGCAATATATATACACATTTATGCCGGGGCGTTTGCCCGGGAAAACCGAGACCGGGCATGCCCGGGTGTCAAGGGCGAGTCCTGGAAAGGCGAGTCTGGACATGCCCGGGCGTCCTGGACGCGGCCTGGCAAGTCGAGGCTGGGCGTGCCCGAGCGCTCTGGGCGAGCCCTGGAAAGGCGAGAGCGGGCATGCCCGGACGCTCTGGGCGAGCCCTGGAAAGGCGAGTCTGGACATGCCCGGGCGTCCTGGACGCGGCCTGGCAAGTCGAGGCTGGGCGTGCCCGGGCGCTCTGGGCGAGCCCTGGAAAGGCGAGAGCGGGCATGCCCGGGAAAGACGAGACCGGGCGTGCCCGGGAGGTTCGGGCGTGCCCGGGAACAGCGAGTCCGGGCATGCCCAGGAGAGGCGTGTCTGGGCCCGTCCGGACGAGCCCGGCATGGCGATCGCGCCCTGGCCGCGTCCTGGCAGGTGCAAGGCGATTGTGTACATTCAGCGGGAACCGCTACACACGCCCCTCCAGAATCGACCTGCACCGGCAGGGTCAATTTAAGGGGGGTCTGGATGACCCGGCCGAAGCGACCCCTGGAGGGTCGTGAGGGGGGGTCCAATCCGGTGGTGGGTGGTCGAGCGGGGGGAACTGTAGACGGGGGGCGGCCTCGCCGCGGAGGAAGGGCCAACCGTGGTGGTCGGTCGACGTCCACGTGCGCCGGTTTGAGGCGGTCCACAGAGATCCGGTCCGACCGGCCGCCAACGTCGACGACGAAGGACTTGTCGCCCCGTCGGAGGACCCGGAAGGGCCCGTCGTACGGCGGCCGGAGTGCCCCCCGGTGCACGTCATGACGCACAAAGACGTACTCTGCTGTGCGAAGCGCCGGGGGGACGTAGGACTAGGGGCCACCGTGGCGGGACGTTGGCACGGGGGTAAATCGTCGGGCGGCCTCCTGGAGGTCCGAGCGCTGGTGTGCGGTGGACCAGGGACTGGTAGCATCAGGCACGAACTCGCCCGGGACGCGGAGCAGCTGGCCGTAGACGAGCTCGGCGGCGGATGCCCGGAGGTCCTCCTTGGGGGCCGTGCGGAGGCCCAAAAGGACCCACGGCAGCCGGTCGGTCCAACCGTCGTCCTGAAGGCCGGCCATGAGTGCGGCCTTCATGGAGCGGTGAAACCGCTCGCACAACCCGTTGGCTTGGGGGTGGTAGGCCGTGGTGCGGTGCAGCGTGACCCCCAAAGAGCGGGCGACCGCGCCCCAAAGTTCGGACGTGAACTGTGGGCCGCGGTCGGACGAGATGTCCGCCGGTGCACCGAAGCGCGCGACCCAGGTGGCGATGAACGCCTGCGCCACGTCGGTAGTGGTGGTGGAAGTGAGGGGCACGGCCTCCGGCCACCTGGTGGTCCTGTCCACCATGGTGAGCAGGTGGGTGAACCCCCGCGATGGGGGCAGGGGACCCACCAGGTCCACGTGGACGTGGTCGAAACGCCGTGCAGGCACGGTGAAAGGTGCTAGCGGGGCCTGGGTGTGGTGGTGGATCTTGGCCCGCTGGCAGGCCGTGCAGGCGTTGGCCCAGTCGCGGACGTTCCGTCGAAGGCCGTGCCAGATGAAACACGCCGACACCAGCTTCTGAGAAGCTTTCCGGCCTGGGTGAGAAAGGCCGTGGATGGAGGCGAAGATGCGGCGCTGCCAGGAAACGGGCATGATGGGGCGAGGCTGGCCCTGGGAGACGTCGCAGAGCAGGACGGTGCCCGCGAAGGGGATGTCGGCCAGGCGGAGGCCCGTGTCCGCCGCCCGGAGGGCCTGCACCGAAGTGTCGGTGGTCTGGTCGGCCGCCATGAGCGCGAAGTCCACACCGAGGTGGACCGCGTTCACGCTGGCCCGAGAAAGACAGTCGGCCACGGCGTTGTCTTTGCCGGCAACGTGCCGGATGTCCGTGGTGAATTCCGACACGGCGGAGAGGTGACGCTGCTGGCGGCCCGACCACGGCTCCGTGACTTTGGCCATTGCGTAGACCAACGGCTTGTGGTCGACGAAAGCCGTGAACGGGCGGCCCTCCAGGAGGTGTCGGAAATGGCGAACGGCCAGGAATAGACCGAGCAGCTGGCGGTCGAACGTGCTGTATTTTAACTCGTTCGGCCGGAGCTGCCGGCTGAAAAAAGCGAGTGGCTGCCAAACCCCGTCCACCCATTGTTCATGGACGGCGCCCACCGCGTAGTTGGAGGCGTCCGTAGTGAGGGCGATGGGCGCGTTGAGCACCGGGTGAGCCAGCAGCGTTGCGTCGGCGAGGGCCCGTTTTGCGCTCGCGAAGGCCGCGTCCATTGCCGCGGACCAAACGATGTCATGCTTGGCCGGCTTGCCCCGGAGAGCCTCGTAAAGGGGCGCATGAGCTGAGCAGCGCGGGGCACGAATCGGTGATAAAAATTCACCATGCCGAGGAACTCTTGTAGGGCCTTGATGGAACGGGGACGCGGGAACGTGGTGATGGCCTCGACCTTGGTCGGCAGTGGCATGGCCCCGGTCTTGGTGATGTGGTGGCCCAAAAAGTCAATGGTCGTCGTGCCGAAGTGGCATTTGGCCGGGTTGACAATTAAGCCGTGCTCACTGAGGCGACCGAACAGTGTTCGGAGGTGGAGGAGGTGCTCGGCACGGGACGTGCTGGCGATGAGGATGTCGTCCAGATAGACGAAAAGAAATGGCAGGTCGCGCAGCACGCCGTCCATTAAGTGCTGGAATGCCTGGGCCGCGTTCTTGAGGCCAAACGGCATCCTCAAAAATTCGAACAGGCCGAACGGCGTGATGACGGCCGTCTTCGGGACGTCGGCCGCCCGGACAGGTACCTGGTGGTATCCCCGTATCAGGTCAATTTTGGAAAATATGACCCATCCCGCCAAACGGGCGGAAAAGTCCTGGATGTGCGGGATCGGGTACCTGTCGGGGGTGGTAGCGTCGTTGAGGCGGCGGTAGTCGCCACACGGGCGCCATCCGCCCCCCGGCTTTGGCACGATGTGCAGTGGTGAGGCCCACGCACTATTGGAGCGCCGCACGATGCCGAGGTGCTCCAACGCGTCGAACTCGGCCTTTGCCATGGCGAGCTTGGCCGGGTCGAGGCGGCGGGCCCTGGCGTAGACCGGCGGGCCCGTAGTGGGTATGTGGTGCTCGATCCCATGCCGCACTGCGACGGCCGAAAACGTCGGCCGCGTGAGGGCCGGGAATTCCGCGAGCAGGCGAGCGAACTCATTCGCCGTCAGGAGGGCGCACGCCAGTTCGGTCGGCGCGGAGCTGCTCATCGTGCACGCCAGGGAGCTGAACGTCTCGGCGTTGACAAGGCGACGACGTTTGACGTCGACCAGCAGCCCGTGCGCGCAGAGGAAGTCGGCGCCCAGCAAGGCCATGGGGACGCAGGCGGTCACAAAGGTCCACTGAAAGCGCTGGCTGCCGAAGCAGAGGGTGACGTCGCGCGGGCCGAAAGTGCGTATGGCCGAGCCATTAGCAGCGACCAAAGAGGGGCCGCAAACGGCGTCCCGCCTGTCCTGCTCAGAGGCGGGTATGACGCTCAGTTGAGCGCCGGTGTCACAAAGGAAACGCCGTCCGGACGCTTTGTCCCGAATAAAAAGCAATTTGCCCGAGTGGCCGGCGCTCATGGCTGGGAATGAACGCCGGCCCGGCCGTTTCCCGACTTGCCGAAAGTGCACGGGGGTCGGCACGTCCGAGCCTCGTGTCCGAACCTGGCGTGGTAATAACACCACGCCTGGTCAGGTGGAGGCCCCGGCCGTCATGTCGGAAGCGGTCGGCACGGCGTGGCGGCCGCCAGTTGCACCGGCAGTTCGGCCTCCAACCGCGCAGGGTGCTCGGGCGTCGCCTCGGACGGCGGCAGGCTCCAGGTAGCTGCGCCGATGTGTTGGCCTGCCGAGGAGATCTTATCGGCTTCCCTGGCGAGGGCGCGGGGATCGGTGATCGACGTGCCAGCCAGGGCGAGGCGTACCGGGTGAGGCAGCTGGCGAAGGAACAGCTCGCGGAACAGAAAATCCGAAGAGTGCTCACCGAGCAACGAGAGCATATAGTCCATGCGCTCGGACGGGCGCGTGTCGCCGAGCTCGGGCAGGTCGAGCAGGCGCCGTGCGCATGCCGCCAGTGAGAGGGCGAAAGCGTCGAGGAGGAGCGTCTTCAGCGCATCATACTTGTCGGCAGCCGGCGGGTGCTCGAGGAGGCTCAGGGCGCGGGCCGCGGTGGCGGAACCGAGCGCTGCCACGACATGGTGGAAGCGGGTGTCGTCCGCGGTGATGCCTCGCAGGGCGAACTGGGAGTCCGCCTGGGCGAACCAAACAGCCGCGTGAGCCTCCCAGAAGGTAGGCAGTTTAAGAGTCACTGCCGTGTCCATGTCGGTAGGTCACCAGTGAAGGAGCTGCGCTCCAACGCGAGTCGAAAGAATTGACGCGACCAAAGACGGAATTCGTCCGAGTTGCTTTATTGAAACAAAACAGCTCAGGTATTCTCCCAAAAGTCCGTTTATCGGGCAGCAATATATATACACATTTATGCCGGGGCGTTTGCCCGGGATAACCGAGACCGGGCATGCCCGGGTGTCAAGGGCGAGTCCTGGAAAGGCGAGTCTGGACATGTCCGGGCGTCCTGGACGCGGCCTGGCAAGTCGAGGCTGGGCGTGCCCGAGCGCTCTGGGCGAGCCCTGGAAAGGCGAGAGCGGGCATGCCCGGACGCTCTGGGCGAGCCCTGGAAAGGCGAGTCTGGACATGCCCGGGCGTCCTGGACGCGGCCTGGCAAGTCGAGGCTGGGCATGCCCGGGCGCTCTGGGCGAGACCTGGAAAGGCGAGAGCGGGCATGCCCGGGAAAGACGAGACCGGGCGTGCCCGGGAGGTTCGGGCGTGCCCGGGAACAGCGAGTCCGGGCATGCCCAGGAGAGGCGCGTCTGGGCCCGTCCGGACGAGCCCGGCATGGCGATCGCGCCCTGGCCGCGTCCTGGCAGGTGCAAGGCGATTGTGTACATTCAGCGGGAACCGCTACACTATAATAAAAAGCTGTTTGACTGTTAAATATGGTTTTTTATTTGATGGGGGTGACGAAACATGAATATCCAGTCCTGTGCAATACCCCGGCCAACTTGAAAATATACATTGTTGTTGTCGCATTGGCATATTTTGATTTAAAAAAAACAAGTCCAAAAGTCTAACAGCAAGCCAAGCTTGTAAAATATTATAAACCACAAACATATATGTTTAGCTTTTTAAACAGTCGTTAATGCTGCTTATCACATGAAACAAAGACATTTGGAGGAATCTCGACATCCATGAGGTAAGTTTTACTTACAGAACTGAGGGAAGATCTACTGTAATCTATATACCCCACAAGGTTTGGAGATGTGCTCATTTACCAAGCAACCAGCTAGCGCTTGCCAAGCCAGCCGTTCCTTACCAGTTTTGAATGGAGTGCTTGCTCAAATATTTAAACCACTTGGCGATCTCTACACAAGAAACTTGGTAAATGAACACACCCAATGTTCTTGAGACCTGACCATAGATCGACTGTAATCTATTTACCCCAAAGAGGAATGACCCTTTCTGCAGCTCCCGTAGTGAGCGGGTGTAGGCCTACTTGTAAATTAAAATGTCGGTCAGTGGAGCAGCCGTCGAAATGACATCACAGACGTAATGACATAATGGACACAAAACTGCCGCTTCTTTAATATGTAGAACATGATATATTTTAACTTCCAGTATGTTTGCAGTCACTACGAAGGGATTAGTGTTATGATTAGATTTACTATAATATTAACGTTACATTTATCATTATTTCGAAAATGATATTACTTTAGCACGCGGTGCTACGCGCGTGACTTGCTACCAAGGAGGAAGCGGACAACGCGGTAAGTTTGATGTTCTTTATTCAAAGAGGTCACTGTAGCACTCGCACGCTCCGGGCTGCATGCCCGGTGTATATCCTGAGGCCACGCCTACCCCTCTGGCGTGGCCGCCGCCCACTTGGTGCGCGGAATGATGTCACCACGCCAGTGGGCTTTCGTGTACGCCACACGCGCCCCCCCAGAATTCCCGCGCACCTGGAGGGCCAGTTTGCGGGGCAAACGGTTAACCCGGCCGAAGCGCCCTCTGGCGACCGGCGGCGTCCGGGGTGTAGGGATGCCAGGTGGGATGCCCCCGGCTGTACCCGGGATGGGTGCCGGACCGGGGGGCGACGTGCCTGCGGTGCTGGGCGGTGCCGGGGGTCCGCCCACAGGGGGGCGGCCCCGACGCGGGGGCCGAGGCACCGGCGGTGGGTGGTCCACGTCGAGGTGGGCCGGCTTGAGGCAGTCTATGGAGACCCGGTCAGGAGTGCCGCCGATGTCCAGGGTGAAATGTTTCACCCCGGTCTCCAGCACACGGAAAGGCCCGTCGTACAGGGGCCGCAGTGGTGTCCAGTGGGCGTCGTGCCGGACGAAGACGTACTCCGCGGTGCGAAGCTCCGGGGCGACGTGTGTAGGAGGGTGCCGGTGGTGCGCCGTCGGCACCGGGGCGAACCTCCGGGCAGTCTCCTGCAGCGCAGAACGCTCCTGCGCCGCGGACCAAGGTGCCGTGGGGTCGGGGAGGAACTCGCCCGGCACCTGCAGCGGTTGTCCAAAGACCAACTCCGCCGTGGATGCGCGCAGGTCCTCCTTGGGCGCCGTCCAGAGGCCCAGCAGGACCCAGGGGAGCCTGTCGACCCAGCCGCCGTCGCGGAGGGTGGCCCGGAGCGCGGCCTTCAACGAGCGGTGGAATCGCTTGCACAGGCCGTTGGCCTGGGGGTGGTAGGCCATGGTTCGGTGCAGCTGGACCCCGAGCCCCCGCGCGACCGCGGCCCAGAGCTCCGAGGTGAACTGGGGGCCGCGGTCGGACGAGATGTCCGAGGGGGCGCCGAACCGGGCGACCCAGGTGGCGCTGAACGCCTGCGCGACATCTGCCGCCATCGTCGCCACCAAAGGCACGGCCTCCGGCCACGGGGTGGTGCGGTCCACCATGGTAAGGACATGGGTGAAACCCCGCGAGGGGGGCAGAGGTCCCACCAGGTCCACGTGAACGTGGTCGAACCGACGTTCCGGCACCGTAAACGGGGCCAAGGGGGCCTGGGTGTGTCGGTGCACCTTTGCACCTGGCACGCGAGGCACGTCCTGGCCCAGCCGCGGACGGCCTTCCGGAGGCCATGCCAGACAAACTTGTCGGCGACCAACCGCTGGGAGGCCCTCGTGCCCGGGTGGGACAGGCCGTGGATGGCGTCAAAAACCTGGCGCTGCCAGCCTGCGGGCACGATGGGGCGAGGCCGCCCGAGGGAGACGTCGCAAACGAGGGCCGTGCCCGCGCCGTCGAAGGGCACCTCGGTGACGCGGAGGCCCGTGACGGCAGTCCACAGGGCCTGGACCCCGGGGTCGGCGGCCTGGTCCGCTGCCATCCGGGCATAGTCGATGCCAAGGTGGACTGTGTGGGCGACGGCCCGGGAAAGGCAATTGGCCACCGGGTTTTCCTTTCCCGCGACGTGCCGGATGTCCGTCGTGTACTCGGACATGGCCGCGAGGTGACGCTGTTGCTGGGCCGACCACGGCTCGGCGACCTTGCCCATCGCGAAAACCAGCGGCTTGTGGTCGACGAAGGCCGTGAACGCACGGCCCTCGAGCAGATGGCGGAAGTGCCTGACCGCCAGATGAAGCCCAAGCAACTCGCGGTCGAAGGTGCTGTAACGGCGTTCGGGCGGGCGAAGCTGCCGGCTGAAGAACGCCAGCGGTTGCCAAGCTCCATGCACCCATTGCTCGTACACCGCGCCCACCGCGTAGTCCGAGGCGTCGGAGGTGAGGGCGATCGGTGCATCGAGCGCCGGGTGCGCGAGCATGGTGGCGTTGGCCAAGGCGAGCTTCGCGCCCGAGAACGCCGCATCCATCTGCTCGGTCCAGGTAACGTCACCTTTGCCCGGCTTCCCTTGAAGGGCCTCGTGTAAGGGGCGCAGGAGCTGGGCGATGCGGGGCAGGAACCGATGGTAAAAGTTTACCATGCCCAGGAACTCCTGGAGCCCCTTGATCGTGCGGGGGAGCGGAAACCCCTTCACCGCCTCCACCTTGGCCGGTAGGGGGACGGCCCCGTGCCTGGTGATGCGGTGCCCCAAAAAGTCGATTTCAGCGACACCGAACCGGCACTTGGCGGGGTTCACGATTAGGCCGTGCTGGCCCAGGCGTTCGAAGAGCGTGCGGAGATGGTGTAGGTGCTCTTCGCGGGACGCGCTGGCGACGAGGATGTCGTCCAGGTAGACGTACAAAAAATCCAAGCCGCGCAGGACGCTGTCCATGAGGCGCTGGAACGCCTGAGCCGCATTTTCCAAACCGAAGGGCATCCGAAGGAATTCGAAAAGCCCGAATGGCGTGATGACAGCCGTCTTCGGGATGTCCTCCGGCCTGACAGGGACCTGATGGGAGCCGCGTACGAGGTCCACCTTTGAAAAGAAGGACATATTCGCCAAGCGGGCGGAAAAGTCCTGAATGTGGGGGACGGGGTAGCGGTCGGGGGTGGTGGCGTCGTTGAGGCGCCGGTAGTCCCCGCACGGTCACCATCCCCCGCCGGGCTTGGGCACGATGTGGAGCGGGGATGCCCACGCGCTCTCGGAGCACCGCACGATGCCGAGCCGCTCCAGCGTAGCGAACTCCGCTTTCGCTACCGCGAGCTTCGCCGGCTCGAGGCGGCGTGCCCGGGCGTAGACCGGTGGCGGGGATGTGGTGTTCCACCCCGTGCTTGACGGTCCCCGCCGAGAAGGTCGGCCGCGTGAGGGCCGGAAAACCCGCGAGGAGGCGGGTGAATTCGTCCGCTGCCGGAAGCGTACAGATGAACCTGGCCGGAACGGAACCGCTCAGCAAGCCGCTCGGCGAGCCGCTCGATGAGCCGCTCTGTGAGCTGCTCTACGAGCCGGGCAGCGCACACGCGAGCGAGCTGAACGTCTCAGCCTGGACAAGCCTTCTGCGCTTTACATCGACCAGTAATCCATTAGCACATAAGAAGTCTGCGCCGAGCAGTGCCATGGGCACGTCGGCCGTAACGAACGACCAACGGAAAACCTGACCTCCGAACTGCAGGGAGAGACAGCGTTTTTCCGTACGTGCGTATAGATGTACCATTGGCCGCAAGCAGCGCGGGACCTCGGCCCGCGGTGTGCTTGTCGGACGTACCGGCAGGAACGACACTCACCTGCGCTCCCGTATCGCACAGGTAACGGTGCCCGGACAAGGTGTCCGTTATGTACAGAAGGCTGTTGGAATTGCCGACGCTCACCGTTGCCACCGAGCGCCGGCTCGCCCGTTTCCCGACCTGCCGAATGAGCACGGCGGGCGACACTGCCGAGCCTCGTGGCCGAACTTGGCGTGGAAGAAACACCAGGCGGGCAGCTGCGGTGTCGGAGGCCGCGGTTCTCTTCGTGGCGGCGGCGGCGGTGGTGGTCGGCGCGTGGCGGCGGACACGAGGTGCGGTGCATCGGGGAAAGCCTCGGGAGCCTCGGGAGCGGCAACCACGCCAAGACTCGCCTGCGTGGCCAAAGCCGCGTAGTATTTGTCGGCCTCGGCAGCGAGCGCACGGGGTTCCGTTAACGCGGAACCGGCCAAAGTGAGGCGGACTCGTGCTGGCAGCTGGCGTCGAAATAACACCCGGAATAGAGCATTCGGGGTTTCGTCGCCCATGAGCGCCAGCATATGGTCCATACGGACCGACGGTGGCGTGTCCCCGATCTCGGGGAGGTCCAAGAGGCGATCGGCCCGTGCGTCCACCGTAAGGCCGAACGTGGCGAGGAGGAGACGCTTGACCGCCTCGTACTTGCCGTCGGCAGGTGGATCCCTTAGGACAGATACGACGCGGGTGGCCGTGCCGGGCCCGAGGGCGGCGACCACGTGGCAGTACATGGTCTCGTCCACCGTGATGCCTCGAAGTCGGAACTGGGCTTGCGCCTGCAGGAACCAAACTTCGGGTTGTGACTCCCAGAATTCGGGGAGCTTGATGGAGACCGCGTTGGTAGCCATTGTTGCGGCGGTTTTGGGTAGTCAGCGACGGCTGACTCGAATGTCGGAGGTCACCAATTTAGCACGCGGTGCTACGCGCGTGACTTGCTACCAAGGAGGAAGTGGACAACGCGGTAAGTTTGATGTTCTTTATTCAAAAAGAGGTCACTGTCGCACTCGCGCGCTCTGGGCTGTGCGCCCGGTGTATATATCCTGAGGCCACGCCTACCCCTTAGGGCGTGGCCGCCGCCCACTTGGTGCGCGGAATGATGTCACCACGCCAGTGGGCTTTCGTGTACGCCACATTACTATCAAAAAACCGAGATGAATTCCTTACTTCCGCGGTTATTCATATTAGTGCCGAACAACGCTCATCACTGATCATGAACCATACACCGCTTCAATGCATTAACCTTCCATTCACGACATTGGGATTAAAGTAATATGGTTATATTCACTATATTATTAGTCCCCTACCGGTGGACAGTGGAGGGGACTATAGGTTTGCACGCCGTCCCTCCGTCTGTCAGTCCGTCATTCCGTCAGTCCGTCAGTCCGTCAGTCCGTCAGTCCGTCAGTCCGTCAGTCCGTGAGTCCGTCAGTCCGTCAGTCCGTCAGTCCATCAGTCCGTCAGTCCGTCAGTCCGTCAGTCCGTCAGTCCGTCAGTCCGTCATGCAAAGAACAGTTTTCCGGATTTCTTTTCTAAACGCTTAATGCTAATGATTTCAAACTTGGTACATGGTTTCCTCATGATAAGGTACAGATCAAGTTCGAACTTCACAACGTTTCGATCATTTTTGACAAAGTTATGGCACTTTGAACTTTGGGAATTCTGATAATTCTGATGATCCTTAACTCAGTGCCATTTTAAGTTTTAATTTCCTTTAAAAAAGATTTTCTCCGCAATGATTGGACCGATTGAGATCAAATTTTCACCGTAGGCGGGACACGGTCTGTAGAATATTTTAATGGTAATTATGACATCACAGGTCACGTGGTTCGGCCGCCATATTGTTTTTCGTGAAAACACAAAACACCCTTTTTCTATACAACGGCTGAACAGATCGAGGCCAACCTTTGCAGGCAGAATCGCATATCCATGACGAACACAAAAGTCAGCGAGCATGACGTCATGCGTCACATGGTTTCAGAGTTATGACGTTTTTAAGCATGAACCTTTAAAACCGAGCTCCTCCGTCATTTTTGATCCAATCGAGGGGAAACTTCACAGATCTGTTCAGCATGTCAGTCTACTAAAATGTCCTTTTGGAATTTGCGATAGGGCACGTGGTTTGGCAGATATCGTTAATTAAACGAAAATATTTTCAAAATGGATATCTCTTGAATCGCTAGTACCTCAGACCGTGAGTTGGTAATTATATAATTCACACAGTGCAATACGTGCAGGCCGCTCCACGGAGCGACCTTCTGGGCTTATCAACGAGGTGAGGCATGACACACACGTGTCTCAGCATACCTCAGATCAAGTTTGAAAACCAGCATCAACCGTGCATACATTTGCATATTCGATCATTTTTGACAAAGTTATGGCACTTTGAACTTTGGTAGGGGACATGTATTGCAGCGCAATACTCAGAATGCTTGTTATTACTAGCAACGGTACCCGCCCTATGAGCGGGGCTCCAATTGGGAGGCCCAAATGAAAAGGAAAAATATCCGAAATTGAAGGTTTTTTATTTTAAACGATTCATATAAACATCCGTTGAATCATATCATACGCAAATCATCAAAATATAAACAGTATCTTTAGAATTTCAATAAAAGCCACATCACTGTTCATATCGGTAAATATTATTCCATCGTGTTTCAAATCGTGATCGATACACTGTGATCGTGATGATCGTGAATCGTGATCGATAATCGTGTTCACAATCGCTATGTCGTATGTACTCCCGATACGTGTACCAAATTCCCGATACGTGTAACTGTACCAAATCAACAGTTAAAAGGATTTGAGCCGACAGCTGTTACGGCCTTGGCAAGATCGATGGAGACAGCGATCTGTTGGCGTATTCACCGCCCAAATAGCCATGTGGAATTCTCTCATGTAGAGATTGAACGTTACGGCTGTTATGGCCTTGGCAAGATCGATGGAGACAGCGTTTATTATACTTTTAATGAAGGACACTGTCTCAAGCCCCAGTCCCCATCACGGATAGGGCTCAGCGGTTTACCCGAGCCTAACGGCAAAGGGCAAGGTACACGCTGGCCCGTCCAGTGTAGCGCACGTGCAGCCCCGGACATCGAAGGGGATCATTAAACATTAAACATCCATTAAACATTAAACGTTCATTAAACGTTCATTAAAGGATTATGAAACGAAAAAAAAAAAAGGAAATTACGTTCGCACCGTCACGTCAAACACTACCGTGAACACATACATCGTCACAATGAACGTTATGCGAACGCGAATGTTATGCGGGAGTCCAAACCTGAGAATGCTGGAGACCAAAGCTGAAATTGGGAAAACTAAATAGCCTATTTTACTCCTGGAGGTCCCAGGATTACCCACCCAAAATATATTTGCGATCGGTTCAGCAGTTTTTACGGTACCTTCGAACAGACAGACGGACATTTGGTGAATTGTAGTAAGATTATTACGAAAACGATACTACTGAAACGATACACTACTGTATTAAGAAACCTGGGCTTAATTTGTCCGAAGCGGTCCGAAGGTGAAGCACAACACCGAAGCCTATATGTATACCGTACCATATTGTTGGAAGAGACGTAACGCCGATGCTTTCGATATTTTATGGTCATTTTAACAATCGGTTTGTTTGTGTTTCACACTGAATGAAAAACGTAAAGGTAGAGCATGGCGATTGTGATATATAACAGGTTCGACGATATGTTCGGCCTGAACAGCTTATAATTCAAAATGGCGGTGTGTGGAGAGTCAGCCGCTGCACGGCCGTAATGACATCAGACATAATCACATCACCCTGTCATGTGACCAGATTCTCAGCTCTGATCGGTATACGTTTGAGGAGACATACATACATACATACATACATACATACATACATACAAACATACAGACGGACGAACACCGTTCTAGACGGCTCTGCCCGATGGGCTACAGCGTAAAAAGGTGTTATAATGATCATGTTGTATTAAAAAAAAACAGTTAAAAATGAATTGTATTACTGAATGAAATTTCAATATTTGGTGTGATCACCTCCTCATACAAGAAGCAGATCTCTATTTTGGAATGCTATCCTGCAATTTCTGGACCAAGTCCATTGCAAGGTTGGTCTGTGCATTCTGCAATGTTTCCCATAATTTGTGTTTTGATTTTGGTTGTTTTTCATTTTTATTCCTGTCCAAATAATCCCAGACACCTTCGATGATGTTAAGATCAGGCCAGGATCTTGAGGGGAGCCTTCTAATAGTTGTGGAGTTCCTGATTCTGCTTTTCTTTGTAAATGTGTTTTATTGACATTTGCAGTGTGTTTGGGATCATTGTCATGCTGGAAAACAAAGTTGTCACCAATGAGCTTCCTGATGGGATATCATGGTGGATTAGGATCTTCTTGTACCATTCATTGTTCCTTCAATTCTCACCAAGTCACCAATACCATCATCAGCACCGACACAATTAAACTGGTGAGATTCACTGGTGTTGTTGCTGCATCATGTTGCAACAATGTAAATCTGAAATTGAATAATTTCGGTATTTTACTAAGAAAGCTTTCTTCACTTGCTAGCTTATGCTTATCTTTTTGTTTCTTCTGCTTAGCTGCACCACTCTCATCTTCTGGAACGTTGTCTCTGCTTCCGGAACAAATGAGTGATTATACAGAGAGAGATGCCTGTTTTTTCCCATGATCGAGGGGGGAAATCGATTTTTTTTAAATGTATAAATTATACGGAACTCATCATCATGGTCATGAAATACGGGATTCGGCCTGGTGTATAAAACAATTCTACATCGTTTGTGGTTGTGTGATTGGCTTATTTTCACGTGATGATACTGATCCTCCCGTAAATGGTCATGTGACTAATGTGGCATGTCACTCATTTGTCCGGGATTAGTTTGTGTTTCAACTTAAACATTGGATTATATATTTTAGACCTTTAATTCCCGTCTTCCATCTTTTTGCTAACTTTGACAGACCACAAGGGAATCTATATAATAATAGCGTAAGGACTCGACTTTGTTATCCCTTTTACGCCGCACCCAGTGACCCGATGCCCACGGCACTAATGGATTTACGATCTACGAACCGCGCTCTTTGTTTATCACGTACAGGCATACTCCAAAAATCTGAATTAGCCGACGTTGGGGCCCAAAAGCATCCGATTAACTGCCGATACGACGCCATCTTACGACGCCATCGTATTGCCGTCTGCTGGGCGAAGGCGAAGCAAGCCGTCCGCTGATTGGACAGGCGAAGGCGACAGCAAGCCGTCCACTGAGTGGACAATCCCAGAGTGGTACTATGCCGATTCCTATTACGAATCCATTCATTTTTCAAAAGTATATTGTAGCGTTGTCATTTAAGTAGATTGCAATAAATACGTTGTTCATATATGCACTCTTCATTCTCATCTTTCTTCCTAACTCTTACTCGGACATGCAAATCCCCTATGCCATCCATAATGGTACACTCTATCCATACACCACATCCTCCCTTCCGTGGATGTTCCACGGGTTTCGGCTAGTCTATATAATAATAGCGTAAGGACTCGACTTTGTTATCCCTTTTACGCCACACCCAGTGACCCGATGCCCACGGCACTAATGGATTTACGATCTACGAACCGCGCTCTTTGTTTATCACGTACAGCCATACTCGAAAAATCTGAATTAGCCGACGTTGGGGCCAAAAAGCATCCGATTAACTGCCGATACGACGCCATCTTACGACGCCATCATATTGGCGTCTGCTGGGCGAAGGCGAAGCAAGCCGTCCGCTGATTGGACAGGCGAAGGCGAAAGCAAGCCGTCCACTGAGTGGACAATCCAGAGCATGCATTTGTGTCGGTGTCGGCGATCGTTGTTCATATACGCACTCTTCAAACTCATCTTTCTTCCTAAATCTTACTCGGACAAGCAAATCCCCTATGCCATCCATAATGGTACACTCTATCCATACACCACATCCTCCCTTCCGTGGATGTTCCACCGGTTTCGGCTAGTAAATAATAATAGCTTCATAAATAAATTAATGTCGTGTATGTTTTTTGTGGGACACTGGAGTCCTAACTCCAGGGACTTTGCGCTGGACAAATCTCCCGTTGGTCCTCCTCTAAATCCGGTCGTGTGTGTGTGTGTGTGTGTGTGTGTGTGTGTGTGTGTGTGTGTGCGTGCGTGCGTGTGTGTGTTTAGAAAAATGAAAAATAAGAGTTGAGGTAGTCACCGTAAAAAGTAAATAAGCAGCTGACATTTTGGGCATAACCCTTTATCGAAGAATCAGGATTACGCCAAAAACGGCAGCTGTTCTTTTGCATTTTAGAGTGAATTATTCAACTTTTTTTTTCCTTTAGTGGTATTTCGCTGATGTACACTATTATATATAATATATATATATGGTATATATATATATATATATATATATATATATATATATATATATATATATATATATATATATATATATATAATATTATATATATATATATATATGTATAATTGGAATGCTCCAAATTTTTGTACATCACCCAAAGGGTGAATAGCATGATAAGCAGTACTTCCACCCACTGCCTTTGCAATTGGCCCTTTAGCTGTTTGTGTTGCTATTGGCATTGTGTTTGTGCATGTAGCAGGTGACACATGCTTATTGAAATCTGCCTGACAATTAATGGCTGTGACAGACACATATTTGTGTTGTTAGGGTTCTGGTTAGGGTTAGTTAGGGTTAGGGTTAGTTAGGGTTAGGGTTAGGCTAACCCTAACCCTAGCAACTGTGGTGTATGTACACAGTTTGGTTTAGTCCCAACATGTTAAAAAAACAAGAATAACTAGAACGGCACTCAGTAGAGAACATACCTCCACCTGGTGAACAGTTTACATTTTGTATCCCAGAGTAGACCAGAAAATCACAGTACAGAATCACATTTAATCGAGATCAATCAGAGGAATCACCATATGTCCAGTCTTTCATACCCTGATCTACCCCTCGTTTTTGGCCATATCACTCCATGGTGAAGAATCACTTAAAAAATTATACTAGCTGGATCCGGATCCGGATCTTCACCAAAATCGAATCATTTCGTCCTTGTCACATACGCTACAACTCTGCCAAATTTCGTCCGAATCCGTCCACAACCTTTTGAGATATCTTGTTTACAAACGGACAGACAAACAGTCAAACAAACAGACAGACAGACAAGGGTGAAAACATAAACTCCATCCACCTTTAGTGGCGGAGGTAAAAAGACATAAAATGTCCCAGCCACCATGGTTTTAGTAATTTTGTTGTACAGAGTTAAAGGCCGTCAGTCGGCCATCTATGGTCGGATTACAAAACAAATTCTTCTGCATATGCATACTCTCATGTTTTGTCTTTGTGCCAAGTTTGAACAAAATCAGTCCATGCATGTCATGTAATAGTTGGGAACACATTTAAGTAACAAAATGGCTGCCAGTCGGCTATCTTGGATCTCATCTTAAAAAAAAAAAAAGACGTGCATATGGAACCTATCATTCATTTTCTGTGTCCGAAGTTTGAACAAGATCGGTAAATGCATGTCCCAGAAATAGTTAAGTCCGTGGTCAATACTGTTTGTTTTTTTGGAACTAAAATGGCCGCCCATCTACCAGTCAGCCATCTTTGATCAATCGCAAAATAAAGTGAGGTGCACGTGTATGCTGTCATGTGCTGTGCTTGTGCAAATTTTGAACAAAATGGGACCGTGCATGTTCAATAAATGGTTTGGGACATGTGTAAGTAACAAAATGGCCGTCAGTCGGCCATCTTGGATCTGATCTCGAAAAGGAATGACGTGCATATGTAAGCTATTATTCCTTTTCCGTGTGCCAAGTTTGAACAATATCGGCAAATGCATGTCCGAGAAGTGGTTGAGGACGTGTTCAACATCGGGTTTTTGCAACTAAAATGGCCCCAGTCGGCCATCTTTGATCTCATCGCGAAACAAAATGATGTCCATATGTATACCATCATGCATTGGCTTTGTACCAAGTATGAACAAAATCGGTCCATACATCTCTGAGATATGGTTGCAGACATACACACGCACGGACGGACGGACAGACGAGCCCCAATCCATAAGCCCCCATTTCGGACTAAGTCCATGGGGGGATAAAACCCCACAACTGCCCACTGCAAGATGCATCGTCAGTCCCTGCTCTCCACAGTGTCTGAAGCTTTAAAAGTCTTTAAGGCAATGCATCGTCTTTTCATCTGCTTCATTGTTTTGTAACTGCTTTATTTAAGGCTTGGGCATTGCGTTACTATAATATGTGGTGTTTACTGAAGCACCGAGTAGTTTACAGACCGCAGTCTACATCTATACTTTAATTCACCAAATGTCTGTCCGCCGGTCTGTCTGTCTGTCTGTTCCCAGGTACCGCAAAAACGGCTGAACCGATCGCAACGAAATTTTGGGTGGGTAATCCTGGGACCCCCTGGAGTAAAATAGGCTATATTGTTTTTCCAATTTTCCCCCAAATTTTTCCAATTTCCAATTTCCAATTTTCCAGTTTTTCCAAACACGATGTAATAATATTGTATTTACCGATATGAACAGTGATGTGGCTTTTATTGAAATTCTACAAATACTGTTTAGATTTTGATGATTTGCGCGTGATGTGATTTAACGGATGTTCATATAAATCGTTTAAAATAAAAAAAAGCCTTCAATTTCTGATATTTTGCCATTTCATGGGCCTCCCAATTGAAGCCCCGCCCATAGGGCGGGTACCGTTGCTAGTTGTGAGAATTTCCTTTTCCTCCATATATCTTTCTGTCATAGTGTAGCTTAAAAAAAGCATTTGCAACATACCAGTGCTCCTTCGAGACAGGTGGCGTAGTTGTATCCGCGCCCCATGATGAGCAGTGACAGCTGTTTGTACATTTCACCAGCTAATTCTTTAACATCGCTGTCAATTTGTAGAACCTTCCTGATTTGATCTACAAGGCATGAAAAGGGAGGAGGAGGTGGAAGGAATCAAATAACTTGTGGTTAACTTGGCAACTACAAGGTTGTCAGTTATTGGTTGCTAATGGGAAATTACTGAAGTTTGAGGTGCAAGGAGACTGTAGCAACTCAAGCACTTTTATCTTTTGAAAGACCATGAGGCCTATTCTCTTGTCTATCATCAGTTGATGAGGTCTTTCTTAATTGGTCTACATCTGTGAATAAAGAAACTCACCCGGCAGCTCTTCCAGTCCCTTAAAAATCTCCTTTCGTCGCTGCGTCATGGAGATCCGATCCTCACTCATGAAGAGTGCAAACATCACGAGAGCCACCACCTGGCTCGTATAAGCCTACGGATCAACAACGGCGCAAGTCAGGCATTCTTGCATCGTATTCTAAATATCACCGCAGAACAAGACCCATTTACTGGGGGCTATCGATAGAATATCATACCTTGGTACTGGCCACTCCGATCTCAGGGCCGGCATTGATGTGTATACCACATTCTGTGACACGTGAGATGGAGCTTCCCACTGTATTTGTGACACCAACTGTAAGAGCTCCGTTTTCCTTGCAGAAATGCAAGGCCATCAAGGTGTCTGCAGTTTCACCTACATACATACATACATACACTCATCATGAGAATGTCGATTTCAAATCTGTTTCAAAAACCACTCTTGTCATTTATCGACTCATATTGATGTGTCATTTGTCAATGTGCATCAATTAATTTGAAACAAATACTCAATATATCTTAAATCAACTTATTATTACCCCACGCATGCCAAGCGAACAGCAGGGTTAAGCAATTGGTTCGCTTCTGTCTGTCCGTCTGTCTGTCTGTGTCCATGTGTATATATATTTTCGCTTTCAAATATTTTTTTTCTCTGCAAATGCTTGTCCGATCGATGTGAAACTTTAAACATAAGAGGGACTCTCCATGGAGAATATTTTATTAATTCCAGCATCATCGGTCACATGGTCTTGCAACCTCATTGGATTATAAGGGCAAAATTGGACATCCTCTTCTCCCCGAAACTGCTGAAATAAAAAAAATTGAAACTTGGCATCCGTCATCAACTCCTCATGAGGAATATAGGGCGATATAACAATGATGTAAATGGTGAGGTGGTATTCCAGCCATAATTGTTGAATCAAAATCCATGTCCGAAAAATCTGAAACTTCATACATCTGATCTACGACACAATGTGAGTGACCACCTTTAGAGGCCATTTTTCCCCGCAGAGCAGGGGTTGGCCTTTTTAGGGCACCTTGGTCCTTTTTGAAGCAATGTTTTATGGCCGGATGCCCTCCTGCCACAAATCTTGTTGGTGGCCTCTTGCGACACAGGGAATTACCAGTGAGCTGGTACTCAATTTGCCAACCGCGGAGGGATGACAGGCTGAGTCAACCCACCTGGCGTTAATTCAGCGATCGACCGGGATTCGAACTCAAGATCCTAGGATCCCAAGCCGGCACCCTAACCGCTAAGCCAACACCAGGCTTTCTGCGACCCAATGTGAGTGAAAAGTGAAATTGATTATGCCATCGGTCATGTGGTCTGGCAGCTATATTGGATTGAAAAAAACAAAAAAACAAAAAAACAACTTTAGAGGCCATTTTTCCCCGCAAAGCGGGGGTTGGCCTTTTTCGGGCACCGTGGTTGTTGTTGTTTTTTGGTACCCTTTTTGAAGCAATGTTTTACGGCCGGATGCCCTTCCTGCCGCCAACCCTTTTTGTCGCCTTTTACGACAAGCAGGGAATTACCAGTGAACTGGTACTCAATTTGCTGACTTCGGAAGGATGACAGGCTGAGTCAACCCCCCTGGCGTTAATTCAGCGATCGACCGGGATTCGAACCCAGGATCCTTGGATCCTAAGCTGGCACCCTAGCCGCTAAGCCAACACCAGGCTTTGAAATTGGATTGAAAATAAAAACGTAAAAATGTTCTTCACGAGAACCACTCAACAGATCGATGTGAAACTTCATACATGTGATCAACTAGCCATGGGGAATATAGTTAGAATTTCTTTCATATTCATCTTCATTGATTCATATTAGCCTGAATGTGCACAAACATGGTCGTAAAATATCCTAATAATCAATCAATAATAATCAATATAAGTGAGGATAATGGCAATGTGTGTGACATAATAGGATGCATGGATGATACGGGTATATGGAGCATAATAGGGTGCATGGATGATGTGGGTATATGGAGCATAATAGGGTGCATGGATGATGCGGGATAAAGAGCATAATAGGGTGCATGGATGATGCGGGTATATGGAGCATAATAGGGTGCATGGGTGATGTGAGTATATGAAGCATAATAGGGTGCATGGATGATGCGGGTATATGGAGCATAATAGGGTGCATGGATGATACGGGTATATGGAACATAATAGGGTGCATGGATGATACGGGTATACGGGGCATAATAGGGTGCATGGATGATGCGGGTATATGGAGCATAATAGGGTGCATGGATGATGTGGGTATATGGAGCATGATAGGGTGCATGGGTGATGTGGGTATATGGAGCATAATAAGGTGCATGGATGATGTGGGTATATGGAGCATAATAGGGTGCATGGATGATACGGGTATACGGGGCATAATAGGGTGCATGGATGATGCGGGTATATGGAACATAATACGGTGAATGGATGATACGGGTATACGGGGCATAATAGGGTGCATGGATGATGTGGGTATATGGAGCATAATAGGGTGCATGGATGATGTGGGTATATGGAGCATAATAGGGTGCATGGATGATACGGATATGTGGAACATAATACGGTGAATGGATGATACGGGTATATGGAGCATAATGGTGGCATGCTCAGTTAACGATGGTATTTTTGTTCAAAATGAACATGCAAGGCGAGACTATGTGCTCCACCGAGTGCCGTTGTCGTTGAATAAGTTATGGGTTTGAAAGAAGAGGCAGGTAGGCCTGTTAACAGTGAGCACAACGTTACAGAGGGAATGCATCAGTTTCAGTCATCGCCTGCTTCAGCTAATATGGGCAATATTGTACAAATGGAAGAAAATTATATCCTTAGTCGTCACATTTTTGTAAGTCATTCCACATTTCCACAAATAATTGCAGCAGAAGATGAAACACTAAAATACAGCATAAAGAAAACCTTAAGAAGAGGTACATTAAAATATGCTCTCTGATTTTCCAACTCTTACTACAACCATTTTCTGCAGCATTTCACTTGTAATTACTTTGCTGTGCATTACTGGGGCTTCAAATGTTTGGGTTACTCCACAATATGTTGCAAAATCCTGCAGTATTAGGACATTTTAGTAGCTTTGTTATAATAAAAAAATATTTGTAGTCATTCATAAAAGGGAAATGAGGACGTACCAGACTGGCTGATGAAAAAGCAGACGTCATCACGGAAGACGGGAGTGTGGCGGTCTAAGAAGTCACTTGCAAGCTCCACCATCACAGGAAGTTCAGATAGCTCTTCCAGCACTTGTCTGGTCTGCTCTCCACAGCAACAGAATCATCAGGCATCAAATAATTATGACCTAACAGAAGTTTCTGCTTAAGAATAAAATTAAGCACTCATTTTTTGCAATTCTTTCATCACAATCACATCTTTTTAATGTTGCAGAGAAAACGAATTTTAAAGGGAATAAACCCGCAAAATGCCGGTGGAAGGGACATACATACATACGTACATACACCAGACAGACAGACAAACGCTATTCCAGCCAGCAGATGGCATTGCTCTATGGGCTCTGTTATTATTTACTTTTAACAATGTGTATGTTGGAACCCATCTGTGGATCGGTCCCATCGGCCGATGGGTCTGACCCATCTGTGGATGCACGAGAAATGACTATGCAGACCCATCGGCCGATGGGTCTGCGCCATCTGCGGATGTGTTGTTCACCTTGAAGGAATGTGTTGACAGAATGGTGCTCTTCAATCAGGTACACAGTCATTGGAATTACATGTGGTAGGAATTTAACAGAGATGATTTTTTAATGTTTTATTATCTATTTCTACCCATCTATTTATACATTTTGTCAATACATTTTGTAATTAACAGATACATGGCAGTTTTAGTAAAGCTTTACATAACATACTCAACATTCATACAAAACATTAGGTGTTCTTCTGATAATGGCGGAGGGGAATGGTGGCAGGGTAGAGAGTGGCAGGTGCTGATGAAGGTGATGGCGAGGGTCACGAGGTCACAAACCACATGTCACGGACTGCTTTATAAACATTTATGACATCAATTGCTTATTTTTAGGTTCAAATAAACATACTCATCCACCATTGATGCATACACATTCCTTCAAGGTGAACAACACATCCGCAGATGGCGCAGACCCATCGGCCGATGGGACCGATCCACAGATGGGTTCCAACATGTATAAAGCAAGTTGCCGAGGCAGGTGCCACCATGCTTCGGGGAACTTCTGAGCTGGCTATGTGATGTCCTGGCACTCTCTCGCACCCCACACCCAAATGGCGGTTCGAGCCCGGGGTGAATCAAAGGGTGAATCGAAATGCGGGTGAATCGAAGAGACCTGCAATGCGAGGGAGGAGAGTGGGGTCTGCGAAGTGTGGGCGTGAGGGGGGGGGGGGGAATCTGTGATGTGTGGTAGTGGGGTCTGGGAGGTGTGGGGGTGAGGGGGGGAATCTGTGATGTGTGGGAGTGGGGTCTGGGAGGTGTGGGGGTGAGGGGGGGAATCTGTGATGTGTGGGAGTGGGGTCTGGGAGGTGTGGGGGTGAGGGGGGGAATCTGTGATGTGTGGGAGTGGGGTCTGGGAGGTGTGGGGTTGAGGGGGGGAATCTGTGATGTGTGGGGGTGGGGTCTGGGAGGTGTGGGGTCTGGTAGAACAGGGTGATGGTCTGGGGAAGGCGGTTGAGGGTCTGAGAGGGGATGAATGGTCTGGGAGGGGTCAGAAGGTCTGGGAGGGGGTGGGGGTTTGGGTGAGGAGGGTCTGAGAAGGGGGTGTTCCCCCTCCCCAGGTAAGGAAATTTTGTAATCCAATATGAACCGATGATCGGTACTTACATTGTATGAAATGAACAAGGGTAACCAGGATCAGTACTTTAATTGTGTAAAATGAATGAAGGTACCAATACGAACCCAAGATCGGTGCTTTAATTATGTAAATTGAACTAAGGTACCAATATGAACCCAAGATCGGTACTTTCATTGTGTAAAATGAATGAAGATACTAATATGAACCCAAGATCGGTACTTTCATTGTGTAAAATTAACCAAGGGTATAAATTTGAAATGAGGATTGGTATTTTAATTGTGTAAGTTGAACTAAGGTACCAATATGAACCGAGGATTGGTACTTTCATTGTGTGGAATGAACTAAGGTACCAATTTGAATCAATGATCAGAACTTTTATTGTGTAAAATTAACTAAGGTACCAATTTGAACCCAAGATAGGTACTTTCATTGTGTGAAATAAACTAAGGCACCAAAATATGATCCGAGGATGTGCTGCGATATCTTTGCTGTTAAGAAATGTGATTTTTTTTTAATCCTTTTCAATCAAGAATATCAAATTCAATCAAAAATCGTCCTTTTTTATTTTTCCATTATGGTATGATCCAAGGTACCAATATGAACCCAAGATCGGTACTTTAATTGTGTTGTTTTTTGTGGTTTTTGTGTTTTAATTGTGCCACGAGTTTCCAGCTAGTACAAGATGTTCTAGATAGATGAACTGTCATGATTTTACACATTTCTCATGAACGAACTATTTATGTCACATACATAAAACTGAGCGGTGAAAACATGACCTCCGCCCAGTTTCGGTGGCCAAGGTAAACATACCATTATACTGTGAAGTAAAACTTCCTCCAACGCGGCTTCCAATTTACGGGCCGATTTAAATGCGTCAAAACCTCCCCAAAGCGAGGGTGTGTTTCGCATTTACGCGATCATGGCTGGTGTTTTCCCAAAGATTTAGATTATTCTTATTCCTTGTTACTGTACTGTACTTTACTTAACCCTTGTACACCCAAGGCAGGTGTTCTTAGGCTAAATACAAGGCTAACAAGCGTTACGCCTAGGTCCCCCGTCGGTGAAGTGATGCGAGTTGACAAAGTGGAAGACGCAAAGCGGCCATCTTGGATTTTGACGTGGCGACCCAATTTTCAATATCGTCCTCCCTTATGCGTAGATACACCCACACACCAGATTAGAAGTTAGTAGTTCGTTTATTTTTCAAGATATTTCGCTCACAAGGTTCAGACATATATATGGCGGCGGCCATCTTGAATTTTGACGTGGCGACCCAATTTTCAACAGCGTTCTTCCTTATGTGTAGATACACCCACACACCAGATTAGAAGTTAGTAGTTCGTTTATTTTTCAAGATATTTCGCTAACAAGGTTCAGACACATATATGGTGGCGGCCATCTTGGATTTTGACGTGGCTACCCAATTTTCAATAGCGTTCTTCCTTATGCCTAGGTACACCCACACACCAGATTATAAGTTGGTACTTCATTTATTTTTCAAGATATTCCGCTCACAAGGTTCAGACATACATGGCGTCAGACATACATGGCGGCGGCCATCTTTGATTTTGACGTGGGTTGCACCCACACACCAAATTAGAATTCGGTCCTTCGCTTAAGCACGCACGCATGTACGCACGCCCGCACGCACACACGTCCGCACGCACGCACGGGAAAACCATAGTCCCCCTTTCGCTCCGCGGTGTGACGGGGGACAAAAAGAACCCCCTTGTGTAGACAAGGGTTAATTCATATTTAATTTATACATACGATGATACGAGTCGCCACCTGCCATCATCGGCGATCGCAGTTCGATTTTATATTCTGGATTAATTGCGACACAAACGGCTGGCGTTTCCCCAAAAATTTTATTATTTTCCCTTTTTCCTTATTACCTTGCTATTTAATTTTACTAGTACTATTTAATTTATACACATGCGCGGCACGAGCTGCCACCCCTCACCATCTCCGAACCTGCCGCCATCAAGTGAGCTTACGTCGATCATTATGGCTCCCACCCAGATCATTATGATCATTATGGCTCCCATCGTCGATCATCATCACCCAAACCTCCAATAACCACCTCACAATAAGGTGAGTTATTTTGCAATAATACAGCACTATTATGATACTAACACTTATTTTAATGTATATTTAATAATGCTGCACCATTCCATACAAAGAAACATGTAAAAAAAGGCAAGAAAGGCTGTTTTAGGGTCAGTTTTTTGGGAGCCTGGAACATATCCCCAATTTCCCCATCCGCTTAATGATTCCTCCAACGCGAATTCCTCCAACACGAGGTTATCCCAGAACGTATCCCCCGCGTTGCAGGAAGTTTTACTGTATTGAGAAAAGTCTAACGTTTTTTTGACGTTACAATTTTCATCCACAAATGGCATGTTTCAATGGTAACAAGGCAGATCACAGACAGTAAAACAAACAAACAATGAGACAGAGTCGGTCATGATAGTCTAGTTACTGTAGGGGAGGTTCAGGGAAGTCCATCCATCAGTTGATTTGTTTCAGCAATTCGGGAGCACAGGCAATGCATATGGACTAACCAAACATCACTGCCATCCGACTGTGCACACCAATTAAAACAGGCATGATATGCACGGTTATGGTGATCGATAGCTCCACCAACAAATCATTGCACCATCTCTCAATGGAGACAATTGTTTAAAAAAGAAACTAAAGGATATTGAACAAATCCTTCTTCTTTTCTTCTCTTCCCTTTATATGGGATGAGGTCCAAAGGTACGAAACTTCGACCCTGCCTTGACCACGATACTACTCCACTCCCCATCTTCCCTCTCCCACTCCCCATCTTCCCCCTCCCCTCCCTCAGGCAACTTCCTCCACTCTTCAACCATCCCCACCTTATTGATATCCCTCTTCACCCAATCTTCCCATCTCAGCTGCAGCCCACCTCCTTTCCTCCTTTTTTTTTTTTTTTTTTTTTTTTTTTTTTTTTTTTTTTTTTTTTTTTTTTTTTTGTATACAATATCGAGGCTCGTGAAAGAGCGAACATTAATCACAGAGAAAGACAAACCGACACATAAAACATATAACATAGGGAGCGGTAGACAAGATGGGGAGAGAGGGGGAAGGACACAAACACAACATTTGAGAGCAGGGACCGAGAGACATGGAGACATCGAGAGATCTGAGAGAGGGCGAGGGCTTTGGGGGGGGGCGTGGGAAGGGGGCAGTGGGAGAGGTATAAAACATATGGACACTGCCAGGACTTCCAGGAAAGAAGTTGGAATTTCAAACAAGGTGGATCTGGGGTGAATTAGCGGGGGTAGAAAAGATCAAGGTTTTGGATGGGGGAAGATAAGAGATGGTGGTGAACAGCTGTTTTAAAGACCTGGAGGGAGGAGTGGGATTGAAGGGAGTGAGGGAGTTTGTTCCAGAGGCGGGAGAAAAGAGGAATGAAAGAGTGAAGGTGAGCGGAGAGCCGAGATTTCGGCAGTTTAACCATCAGAGGGTTGCTGGCAGATCTTGTGCGACCTGTAGGAATATTTGGGGGACAGAGCACAGAGAGAGCTGGGGGTGCAAGGCCGGAGAGGAGTCGGTAGAAGACAGAAAGACCACCTACCTGCCTGCGGTGAGTGAGTGAAAGGCCCTCAGAGATAGCTTCATCGCGGGAGATTCCAATAATTCTGAAAGCTTTGGTTTCAACAGCGTGAAGCCGAGCTAGGTGTGAGGCAGGAGCACCGGCCCATAGGGGAGAACAGTATTCCATTGAGCTGCGGATGAAAGCCTTGTATGTGGTGAGGAGCTCAGGTGTGCCGAGGAAGGACTTCGCACGACGGAGGATGCCCAGTCGGCGACTGGCTTTGGAGGCCAGCTTGGAAATGTGGTTTTCCCAAGAAAGATCATGGCAGATAGTGAGACCCAAAATCTTGAGCGACAGAACTTCTTGGAGAGGATTGTTGAGAAAGTAGATGGGAGGGTTGTCCAGTCGATCTTTTCGGAGAGACATAGTAAGAGTGTGAGATTTGTCAGGATTGAAAGACATGTTCCACTTGTTTGACCAGTCTGTGATTTTGTCCAGGTCTTCAGAGAGTGAGGAGGCAGCAGACTGCCGATCTGAGGGAAGAGGAATGGAGCGGCAGAGAGTGGAGTCATCAGCAAAGAGATAGAGAGGATTTTCGAGAGAGTCAGAGAGATCATTGATGAAGACCAGAAAAAGCACGGGGCCCAGAACACTGCCTTGGGGAACTCCAGCCTGAACAGGAAGAGGAGATGAGAGAAACCCATTCAGGGCCACACGTTGACGACGACTAGAGAGGAAGTCCGCCAGCCATGCGTGGAGATTTCCATGGATACCAAAAGAGGAGAGTTTGGTGAGCAGAGCGGGGTGCCAGACCGTGTCGAAGGCACGTGATATGTCGAGGGAGACAGCTCTAATTTCCTGTTTGGCATTGAGGACCTCCATCCATTGTTGAGACAGCAGAAGCAGCATGTCCAGAGTAGAGTGACCTGGTCTGAAACCAAATTGATGATCAGAGATCAAGCCATTGGAGAAGAGGAAAGATTTCATATCAGAAGCAATGATGGATTCCATGACTTTGCTGATAATTGGGAGAAGGCTGATTGGTCTGTAGTTGCTAGGATCTGTTTTTGCACCTTTTTTGTGCAAAGCGGTGATGTTGGCTGATTTCCAAGCAGATGGCAGTTGACCTTGAGCAAAAGAGAGGGTGAAGAGAACAGAGAGAGGGTGAGATAGAGCAGCAGAGCAGGATTTTAGGACCCGTGGGCTGATGCCGTCGGGTCCAGTTGCAGAATCAGAGTCGAGGGTTGACAGAAACTTTTCCACCTTGTCAGGAGGAAAGGACACGGAGTCCAGGAGCAGCAGGGTACGACTGGGTATGGTGGGTACAGAGAGGGATGGGTTTGGGACACAAGATTTAGAGGCAAACACAGAGTTGAGGCATTCAGCTTTTTCACGTGCGGAGTCAGCTGTGTAGCCGTTTGAGGTAAGGGAGGGGATGGAGGGGGAACAAACACCAGAAACGGATTTGACCAGACGCCACCAGGATTTGGAAGAGGGAGACAGATAAGAGAGTTCGGTCTTGAGAACGGAGAGATATTGTTTCCTGGCTCTCCTGAGGGTGGACACACACTTGTTTCGGGCTTTGTGAAAGGAAATGAGATTTCCTTCCGTTGGATTTGCTTTCCAGGAGACGAAGGCAAGTTGTTTCTGGGCAACAGCCTCACCACAAGATTCCGTGTACCATGGACGGGAGGAAGGGTATGACAACTGAAGACGAGATGGGATAAATCTGTGCATGAGAGAGAGCAATTTACTTTGGAAGAATTCCCAGGATGAGTTGATGTCAGAGGTGGTAGAGATGGGAGACCAGTCCAGATGATTGATGGCTGCTTGAAGACCGTGCCAGTTGGCCTGAGTGAAATGCCAGACTCGTCGACGCTGAGCAGGCTCCCTGAGGATGGTCAGAGAGATGTCCACTTTAACAAGGACATGATCAGATGTTCCGATCGGAGCAGAAGAAGAGCAGCAGACATTTTCAGGGAAGTTAGTCATAACCAAGTCCAGAAGAGAAGATGTTCCGTTGACTGAGATCCGGGTCGGGAAATTGACAGATTGTGTCAGTCCCAGTGAGTCGCAGAAGTCCTTTGCTGAGGAGCCATGGCTGGTGAGAGAGGTACCCTACTCCTACCTTGCTCCTAGAGAGGTACTCCTACCTTGCTCCCTGAACCTATCCACTCTCTTTTCCATTCTCTCTTCCCCCATCCACACCAAATGCCCAGCCCATCTCAGCCGGCATTTCACCAATCTCCCCGTCAAGTTCACCTGCACACCAATCTCCTCCCTCAATTCATCCATCCTCCTTCTATCCACCCTCTCCACTCCCGCAAACCTCCTGACCCAGTTGGTCTCGCAGACTTGCAGCCTCTGTTGTTGTCTCTCTGTAAGTGCCACCGTTTGGAGACTGCGGAGGTGTAGGTGCGCTGTCATTGTCACACAAGAACCAAAACTTTCCCTTTCAATTTCCTTGATATATTTGTCTGGCGTTACTCCCGCCGCCCTCCTCCACGCATTCGCACCATTCCTGAAAATAAACAAAACTTTGGACTTTGCTCTGTAAGTAGTGTATATATGTTGCTTCTGGGACACTCTCATTTTCCCATTGACTTACATGTTAATTTTTCCCCTCCCTCATTGCCCCTAAACACCTCTATTTCTCTCACCCTGTTCTTTACGAACCTTCTCACCTTTTGACATGTTATCCTTATTCATTAGTCCACTTAAACAATGGTCCTTCTGTGTGAACCTGTGATCCTTCTGACCTTATGGACCTTTTAACCTTTTACTCTTAATATCATCTGGTGAATCATCTTTGACCCACTCAAACAACGACCCTACAAATATTTGTTTATGCGTGGGAAATAATTTAATTCTCTTGCCACTCCCTTCACCATCTAATATATTAACAAAAAAGATGTTTGAGTTTGGTTCTTTATTAAGATATTTTAACTGAGCTAAGATAAAATGGTAAACCTCCCTCAATGTTCTTGTTTGAGTGCCTTCAGTGCCACACACTTTTTGGTAGGCTCTGCCCACTTTTTGTTAAGCCACGCCCACCTTTTTACTAAGCCCGCCCATTTTTTGTTAAGCCACGCCCACTTTTTTCTAGGCCCCGCCCACTTTTGTTAAGCTCCGCCCGTTTCTGCTAAGCCCCACCCACTTTGTTAAGTCCCACCCACTTTATAAACTCTTCAGCATTGTATCATTTCCAGGTAATACATTACATCATTTTCAGGGAATTTCCATCACATCATTTCCAGTTAAGACACGCCCAGGGAATTTCCACAGGAAATGACACACCCAGTCCTTATAAAAGGCACCTACCACACAGGCTTTTTCAAACACGCTTTCTGCTTCACTTGAGAATGGACTACTATGCCGAAATGGAATGGGATAACTTTGCTATTCCTTGGAGTCCTACTACCTGTGTAGAACTCAACCTTCAGATTGATGAACTGGACTCGAACCTCTTATCAATGGAGGTAAGTTTGTTTATTTATTTATTTAATTAATTAATTATTTATTTAATTTAATTTTTTTTTTTTTTTTTTTAGATGAGACTCGTGTAAGAGTTAACAAAGTTTATTTTAATATTCATAGAGCTTGATTTATACAAATAAAAATATTGTATTAAATTAATACATTGTTATTTTCTTTCACAGGAAATTGTATCTGAGATACGAAATGAAAATTCTGCTTTTAACACAACTTGGGATGAAGTTATTTTTTTGTTTGAAGACATTTTGAACAACCAAGACCCCCAGAACGAGTTCTACCTTGATGACCCAGCCAAAGAGTTATACCTTGGAGATCCACAAAATCCTGAAAAAGAGTTTTACCATGATGATACTTGTGAGTTATCAAAACAAAACCCACTGAACAAGTTCTACCTTGATGAGCCAGAATACAAGTCATACATTGGAGACCCACAAATTTCTGAAAATTGGGAAAGGGGAGTTCTCCCTGATGGTCCGCAGTTATACTATGTGAGACACATCATAGAAACCCTAAAAAATTGGGAAACGGGAATTCTCCCTGATGGTCCGCAGTTATACTATGTGAGACACATCATAGAAACCCTAAAAAATTGGGAAACGGGAATTCTCCCTGATGGTCCGCAGTTATACTATGTGAGACACATCATAGAAACCCTAAAAAATTGGGAAACGGGAATTCTCCCTGATGGTCCGCAGTTATACTATGTGAGACACATCATAGAAACCCTAAAAAATTGGGAAACGGGAATTCTCCCTGATGGTCCGCAGTTATACTATGTGAGACACATCATAGAAACCCTAAAAAATTGGGAAAGGGAAGTTTTCCCTGATGGTCCGCAGTTATACTATGTGAGACTTATCATGGAAACCCCCAATATTTCTGAAAATTGTGGTTCTACCTTGGGGACTTGGAAAGATGGTTATATTTTTGGAGACTCGGAATGGGGGTTTTGTTTTGATGACTCGGAATGTGATACCTATCTTGGAGGCTCAACAGGAATGTGGTTATACCTTGGGAACTTGGAAAGTTGGTTTTATTTTGGAGACTCTACCTGTGGGGTTCCTCTTGGAGACTCTTTGGATTCTAAAGCAATGAACAATGTTCTTTATTTAATGACGCTTGATTTAAGCAATATCAATAAAGTTCGAGGAAGAAAATGCTGGAAAATTCTTTCTTCCCATTTCTACTTCTTCAAACTTGAAAGCCTTGAAAGACAGAATTGGAGGAAGAGGAAAAAAAAAAAAGAAATACGTATTTAAAAAAAAGAAGAAAAGAAAGATTATGTTAGGGTTTGGGTGGGATTTTGAATGTGAGGGTTAGGGATGGGGTTGGGTTAGGGATGGGGTTGGGTTAGGGTTGGGATTTTGAATGTGAGGGTTAGGGTTGGGGTTGGGTTAGGGATGGGATTGGGTTAGGGTTGGGATTTTGAATGTGAGGGTTAGGGATGGGTTGGGTTAGGGATGGGGTTGGGTTAGGGTTGGGTTAGGGATGGGCTTGGGTTAGGGATGGGATTGGGTTAGGGATGGGGTTGGGTTAGGGATGGGGTTGGGTTAGGGATGGGGTTGGGTTAGGGATGGGGTTGGGTTAGGGATGGGTTGGGTTAGGGATGGGGTTGGGTTAGGGATGGGTTTGGGTTAGGGATGGGTTTGGGTTAGGGATGGGGTTGGGTTAGGGATGGGGTTGGGTTAGGGTTTGTATATTATTATGACTCACTCACACATACACACACACACAAAAGTTAAGCCCCAACTGAAAAGTTGTGGGATTCTGTGTTTGGGGTTCACAGATTTAAAAACGTATCCCCATTATACACACACAAAGGTTAAGCCCCAACTAAAAAGTTGTGGGATTCTGTGTTTGGGGTTCACAGATTTAAAAACGTATCCCCATTATACACACACAAAAGTTAAGCCCCAACTAAAAAGTTGTGGGATTCTGTGTTTGGGGTTCACAGATTTAAAAACGTATCCCCATTACATTTTATTTATTTATTTATTATTTTCAAGGGTATTATCTGCTTACTTGTGTTTTTTGTAATTCTTGCGAGTAAAATGAACCCAAGATTTCTTCTCCATTTAAATCATATAATTTGTAGGTCCAAGGGACTGTATCCATTACATCAATGATTTTAAATAATTCACGAGTCCATTTTTGTGTATAACCTTTCTCAAAATGACTTTTCCATTTGTATATTCTTACAATATCACCAACTTTAAACTTGGGCTTTCTCAAATTAATCTCCTTTTCATATTCTAATTTTGTAAATGTTTCCAATGGTTTTGATTTTGTTGATGAATGAACTGTATTATTGTAATGATCTACAATATCCTGAATTAAATACACCCATTTTTGAGAACCGAGTTGTGTGAATTTTTTATATAATTTCTCTTTTAAAGTACGATTAAAACGCTCAATAACAACTGCCTTTCCTTCATTAAAGGTGCTGTATAATTTAATACCCTTCCCCTTAAGAAATTTCATGAATATTTTGTTATAGAACTCTGTTCCCTCATCAGTCCATAACTTCTTTGGTTTCCTTTTATCCCGATCAAATATTAGCTTAAAGGCTAACATTAAAGTATCACCCCTTTTATTTTTTAAAGGGACAACCCAGGCAAATCTACTCCTCAAATCAATAACGGTTAAAGCATACCTGTATCCCCTGTCATTATTCAATTCAATTAAATCAGCGGACCATATGTGGTCGGTGTATTTAGAATAAACCTTCCTTCTTTTAAACTTTGTGATTATAGGTTCGTGTAATTCTTCAGCCAAAAGCTCCTCAGTCTTGATAACATCATTAGAGCCTAATAGTTTTTTGAGGAATAACCAAGACCAAGTTTCAATTTAGCGTTTATCAAATTTCTCACAATAAACCTATCAACTTTCTCTCTCAACGTTGGATTTTGTATCAAAGACAAATTATACAACATTTCGCTGTCGGCTTTATGTTTTTCAGTCAACGTAGTGGTTTTCCCATAAGCAATATCATGCTTCATACACACTTCGTCAACCCTATTTGTAGGTTTAGACCAAGGTTTAGGATTGTCAGCCTCATCTAATCTTTTATCCAGGTTTGTTCCTGGACCACAGAAAGAATACCCTGGAAGGTGTAATTCCCCTGGAATTCCAGTTGTTGTAAATTTACTTCCTGACAGAAACTTTTGTATATCTCCTCCTCTTTTAGGTGAGATGAATTGGCACTTTTTAGAGCCACACACTTGATATATTCCTTTTTGATAAACTCTATTATTTTTAGCTTTAACATAAGAGATATTTTTAGATTTAGTTTTCTTTTTACATTTGAGACAATAACTCATATTTATTTATCAGAAGAATTCCGACAGAGTATCAAAACCTTTTTGGTTTTTAACATATACATTTCTATCTTAATTTTTAAAACATAAAGAATCCTAAGGAATGCCTTCACTCTCTCCTCCATTTATTTACAAATAAAAACTAACTAAAGTCAATGACACCAACATCATCAATCACATAATCTTTTCCTTCTTCTTCTTCTTCTTCTTCACCACTTTCTCGTTTAAATCTCCTCCCTGAAATTGAAGACATTGACGTTGTTATTTTTGAAACCATTATCTTCATAAGAGTTGTTAATTCTTTAATTTCCTCTTCGGTGCGTTGAGATTGATTTATTTGCTGTAATACACTCAATCTTTTACGAATCTCACTGATTTCCATCTTTTTATATTTTTCCTCCCTCTCTCTTTGCTCCCTTTCCTCCCTCTCCTCCTTCTCCTTTTTTTCCCTCTCCTCCTTCTTCTTTTTCTCTCTTTCCTCCTTCTCCCTTTTCTCTCCTTCCTCCTTCTCCTTTTTCTCCCTCTCCTCCTTTTTCTCCCTCTCCTCCTTCTCCTCCCTCTCCCTTTCCTTCTTCTCCTTTTTCTTTCTTTCCTCCTTCTCTTCTTCAACTCCTTCCTCATCCCTTGCTACCCTTGAGTTTGAACCCCAAAGAATATTATACATATACTCATCTGGATTTTGAGATATTCTTGTATCTATAATTATTTTTCTCATAATAGGATACCAATAAGATTTGTTGACGATTTCTAAAAGAGTTTTATATTTCATAACTTTGAGAAGTTCATTTTTATTTAATATTTTAAACAAGTCTCTATTTGTGGGTTTAACAATATCAGTATAAGGCCAGTTTTTAATGACAAAATTCCCATGTATATGCTCCAAATCATAAGGTATGTAATACCGAGCACCCTTTTCTTGTAGGTATCCTTGAATACAAAAATTATAATTCTCTTGTAGTCTTCTTCCTGCCATTTATGTATCAGAAATATATGTGAGATTAATATTATGACAGGTAATACCACCCCATCTTCCCACTACCAAATTGGTTTGTATTCCTTGGCTTTCTATCCTTATCTCATGACCTTCCTTCTTTGTCATGCTAACCATCGCTATACTATCATATATTTTTCTTTTCTTAAAACCATGTATTTGTTGTTTATTAATTGTACTTCCACATAAATCCTTATCTTCACCAAGTGGATAATATTCTTCTTTATGAGACTGATTAAAATCATGTAGGTCTTCTATGTTTATTGAAAAAGACCAATTATACCCTAAATCAGGCATATCATACCCCCATTTATTAATTCGCATATTAACTATATGTCCTTCTTTATAAAATTCAATTGTAAGCAGGTAGTTAAATTCAATGAGGAAAGGTGTATGGTTAGTATAACCAGGTGTTGTGGTTGTAAATTTTACTTGTTTAACAAAACGTGCTGTTTTCTTTAAAAATATACATTGTGATAAATCACTTAATCTAATTAAGTCATTCGCATCTGTAGGGTTTGGATAATTGATTAATTTATAAGTATTCTTCATATTAATATTTTTACTTACACTATATTTTTGTCGTTCAGCCTGTGCCTTTGTATAATAATTTGATAAATCAATATCCTGAGAGGATTTTCCAAAGATAGAACCATCTTTTCCAACATAAGTCATTTATATTAGATTAAAAATGATATCATAAAAATTTTCATTATTGTTGAGTTGAAATAATACATATAAACATAATTGACCATAACATTTAGAATTAATTTCTTGAACTTGAAATGTTTGATAAACACCATTCTGTAAGAATTGTATTACTTCAACAGGTGGTGGCATACCATAACTATCAAAATAATATTTATCCTGACTATTATGAATACAAACCCAATGAGAACCATTCTGTGTGTCTAAATTCATAATAATATTCTTTGCATTCTTATTTATATGTATTAATTCATCTCTCATACAAATAACCACATTATCAATTTTTAGTGTTTTACAATACTTAGCTAGTTCTATATTTGACGTTGTATTCTTTCCAAATTGTTTAAACCATTTATCCATTTATTTATGAGAAAGATACAATCTATTACCCCGTTTAGTTAGTTTAACACCCGCTTGAGCGATAGAGGAAAGCATATCTCCAACCAACAATCTAGCTTTATCAGGTAGACTTTCAAGTTTTTGAGCAAAATCTACAATTACACCACTTCCACTAATTTGTTTCTCCAACTCCTTGTTATGTCTTTCCAATTCTTTTTGAACTTTTAGTTGTGCCTTCCTTTCGTTAGCAGTTTTTACCGCTGCTGAAATACCACCAGTCAATGCTCCCGCCGCACTTAAACCAGCAAATAAAGGAATTAGAAACGGGAGAAATCCTCCTCTTGACTCGTCTATTGAATATTTCTTTAACATAGGTTTCGTCATTTTAATTTTAAGAGATCCAACATCATTTAGTGTTTTTACTTGTGTGTGTGTGAGTAAAACATCAATTCTTACAGCTCCTTTCCTTTGAATTGTATTAACATTAATAATACAAGGCTTTTGATTTTGAATACAAGATGTTAATTTATTAAGATTGATTTGATTAACATATACCCCAACCATTTATTTATGAGAAAAAACCTATGTGATATTAATCATAACACCATTATCTGTATTAATCTGTAATTCTGTTTCCTCCAAAAGCAAACAATATGCATTAACCTCTTCACTCTCCCCTCTTTCAATGTATAGAGAAGTATCCACTCGATTAGACTTTATAGTTTCCTTTTGAGAACTCAGGTCAATTGCGTAGATTGTATAAAGTTTTTGAAACGCAACCATATCCAAAATAGGATCATTATTACCATTACTTTCACACACCTTTTGGTAGGACTTGTAGGCTTCCGCATAATCATTTTTTTCCCAATCAATTTCCAATCTATCTCGCGGATAAAATGTGCCATCAAGAGAAACCCGAAGTTGTTTCACCTTAGCATTATCACTCAGCGCATTATTCTTATCAGTGCCTTCATCTCCATCTGGTTTCTTTAAAATGAGCCATAGGTATCGTGGCTTTCCTTGAAGAACACCTAAATTCCAAGTGTAGGTAGTGTGTTCCAGTTTAACGTGTTGACATCTTCTTTTAAGGTATGATACATTTAGTGGTTTCTTTGAGTTAAGTCTTCTATTTAACATCTCTTCCGTTTTAAGATTAGGAGTATATTCACTAATATACCAACACAAATCATTAATAACAAATTTATTATTATCACCAAAAGCATTTTGAGCCCCAAAAAGCAATCTATTTACATTATCATTCCTTTGTAGTTGAAATCTAATTTTAAGCCCATACAAAACTTTATCATAATCACAAAATCCAAATATACCTTTAAGAGGTACTGCTACGGTAAAACTATTCTCTGCTTTTGTTTCATCATTATACATTGACTTCCTTTGACTATAACCGGGGTCAGCATTTGTTCCCGTTGACATATCAGGAATAAAACCTTCAACAGCTCCCTTACCCATTCTATCACTAAACGAATATAGTGTAAATTTCATCATTTCAGATGTAGCAGAGACATAATCAATCGCTTCAACCTCTTGTGTTCCAATATACAGGCGGACACTATCAAACATTTTCCAGAAGAAATCATTTACGAGTGTAGCATTAGTATTATTCGCAGCCTTAGTGAATTTAAATTTACACAGCAAGAAACTATCAGCTATATTCAAGTAAGTTTGTTGATTATTTATTTCAAAACTTTTTGTTCCGTTTGAATTCCAGTCTGTTCCTGTTATAGCATTTACCTTAAAATAGTCTTCCTTTTTCGTGGAGTTTGAAATGATAATTGTATCATCCAAATCATAGATACTATCAATCGCTTCCATACTTGTATTTATATAGTATTAAAATCGTTGAAACCCTGACCCAAGTATTTTAATGATTTTTTGTCGTTCTTGTGAAGATAGTTGAGTTTTACCTTTTTTTATTTCTTTGATTGCTTGTAATTTATGAGACTCCTTTTGAGCATCTTTTATACTCTTTATAGCACCCGCAACTGAACCCACGGCAGAAGCAGTTGAACCAATTAGGTCTTTATGTTTAAGGATGGTTGAACCAATACCCATTAGAGTATCAATTATCCCATCTCCTTTATTTCGAAATTGATGACCTACACCTCGTTGTCTCTTAGGTTTATAGTATCTTAGGTTTATAGTATTATATGGAGAAAATTCCAAACAACTGCCAACTTGTTCAGGCCAGGCCGTCCCAGCAAGTTCAGCCCGACAGCAGACCGCAAGATGCTGAAAGAAGTCTTTAAGAACCCCAGAATGTCATCACAGGACCTACAGGTAGCTCTTGCCACTGTTGATGTCAAAGTGCACGAGTCTACCATTAGAAAGAGGCTGCACAAATTTGATCTACATGGGAGGTGTGCCAGGAGGACCACATACCTTGTATAGTATGGTGAAAGGTACATGCCCTCCCCTGTAATTATTTTATATTTTCCCAACTCGTGTTTTCTCACAATAACCATTATTTATTTATTGAAAAACTTCACGTAGGTGAATTCTGATGGATATAATTTCATCATTAAAGGATATCATACGATTATCTTGGTCGGTTATCCAAAAATTTACTCTGTATATGGTTTTTCCTGACACAGGTAAATAGACAAGATTTTTTGGTTCCATATTAAATTTATAACCAATCGGGGTTGAGTATGCACTGAATGAAAATATTTTATTTGTTCTTATTCCATCGTTATAAGCACCATCAATCAAATCACAATGAATTAATACTGAATTTATACCGGAGGATATTTGGATAACATTATCACTGTAAAACGTCCCGTTAGTTTCAATCTTTTTTGAAGAGAAACCCAATAGCTCTCTGAACGAATTTTCAATCGTGAAATCAACTTTATAATTATTTTTAAGCTTAATCGTTGATTTTGAAGTGTGTTTTTGAATATCTATTACCATATTTTTTGGTTCATCACCTTTTTCTTTCATAAGGCGAGAGACTTCTGAAGATATTTGAGAAATCTCGTAAGCTCCGGGTGAAACGGTTATAGTTTTATATCCACTTCCTGGATTATAACTAAACTTGTTGTTTTTCTCTGTGATATTAAAAAGGGTATTGTAAGTTTCCATCGACAATAAAGATGCCTCATATGAGGTAAGGGGGTCAAGTTGTAGTGGGTAAGGGAATGAAGCTGTGTAATCGCTCGTTGTGAAATTAAAACTAAGAATTGTGCTTCTCATCTTATTTAATATCTAATAAAATATCTTTGTATTGACATTTATTAATTATTTTCATATTCATCAACTGATCTAAAATGGCTGAGGATTCATTAAAACAATTGTTGTTTCCAGCCTTCTTACTACCTAACAACAATAATAGCCTATTAACTAATTGTGATGGGTCATTTGGAAGAAAACTAACACCCGAACCAAGGTTACTTAAAGCATCAATAATATGTTTCTCCTTCTCATTCTTCTTACTTTTACCAGCAACAGAAACTCCATAATCAAGTGCATTTAGCAACTCAATATATACCCTATCTTCCTCTCTTTCCATATCAAGTGGTTCCTCAAAATATTTTGAACCGCTGAATCCGGGGTTTGTTAGAAGAAACATTAATCTTGGAGTTAATTTAACATTTGGTTGAGTAGAACTCAAGAACATCAATTCATCATTAAATATCAATACCTTTTCTTTCACAAGATGGAACACTGCTGGTTCTTCTGTTGGAATGAGACCTGCTCTGGTTTTTGAACCCGCCGAATATTCATCGTTTTGAAGAGCTTCCACAACATAATTAGGTGGTTGATTTACCTCCTCAAGTTTCCGAAATAATCCTTCATCATCATATTGTAATTTTCCAAGTTCTTGTTTTGTTATCTGACTAAAATCTTTGAGCATTTGAAGTTTTTTCGGAGTAAATTCTACCGTGGGAACTGTAGGGTGTTGAGTTTTTAAAAGCGGTTTAAAAAATTTCTCTTGTTTTCTTTCAAAGGCTTCTTCACCAGTTAGTTTCTGTCTCCGTTTCTTCTTTATCTCTTCCTGTTGCTTTACAACTTTTGAAACCAACTCTTGATGTTCCTTAAACTTTCTTGCTCTTTCTTCAGCATTCATTTAGTATTGAAAAATATCATTTAATGAATTGTAAAGGTCAATGGGAAAATTTTCCTTTTCTTCATCATTATAGTAAATGCGTTGAAATAAATTTTTTCTTTAAATATTTCATCAAATTCTTTATTGGTATTAATACGAGTTGTTATTTCTTCTTCACTAATACTTGTATCTCTGCTTTTCATATGTTTGCGTTGAGTCTCCTCATCGATATCAAAACCGAATGATAAAATCTTAACTCCATCACCACACAATTGTTTAATAATTTGTCTCATTCCTTCAGGATTAGTTTCTAAAATCCCAAGACCATTAGATTTTACTTTATTTAACTCACTCTTACAATGTGAATATTTTGTAGAACCAAGAGAGACCTCCTCAAATATTTGACCTTCGTTCCTCAATCGCATATGTTCCTCCATTGAAATGTAGTAATAATCTTTCCCTTCTACTTCTCCTGGTCGCTTTGCTCTGGTTGTAGTACTCACAAAACGAATCATAGGGTGTTTTTAAAAAAAAATTACAATCTTTTCATTTTTACTATTCAAGAGTTTAGATTTATGAAAGTTCTTTCCAGAAGCAGATTTACCCACAAGGTTAATAATAATTATTGTTGTCATTTATATATGTAATTATGTTTAAAATAAAAATACATCCTTTAATATCTCATCTTGTTTCACAACAATATATTTATATTTTCCAATTGTGTGTTTCATATAATTTTCAAATTCTTTTTTACTACATAACATAGAGCAATTATCTCTCCAAAAATTATTTACATCTATTGAATTTAACTTAAATAAAATAAAAGTATTAGCATTGTTTCTTATTGAGCGTCGAGGGAGTTGAAAATATGACTGACTAAGATAAATACAATTACAAGAAGAATGTCTCCCTCTTGTATAGTAGCTATCCATTACTGTTTGGTTTCTCTCATTAACACAATCATCAAAGATGACGAGGTTCTTTTTTGATTTATCTAAATCTTGAGGTGAAGGTATATCATCCGTATTATCACTGAGAATACAAGTTATGGGTTTTGGTTTAGGTTTCTGTGTATCACAAAATAGTTGTATTATATCCTCAATGTTATAATCATTTAGTTTGTTTTGAAGTTTAAATAAACCGATAATGTCTTCCTTTTTAAGACCTGCATTAAAACCCTGTGAGAGTAGTTGATACTCGGGTTGAAAACTTGACTTCTTAAAAATTATTAAATTATCATAATCTAAAAAGTTGGGGGTAAGGAGCATCTTTAAAAGCAAACAGGTTTTTCCACATCCGCTTGAACCAACTATTAGACATCTCAATGAATTTGGAATGTTTTTATGGTTATTAAATTTTATCTTATTTTCCCAAACGGGTAAAAAATCATTCATTTATATATTTGGAAAACAAGTCATCCAACTTTTTTTGAGCTATTTTAGAAACTCTATATTTTATCCTGAGTTCGGGTTTAATTTCAAAATAATTCATTATTTTATTTATGTAGTATCTTGTATTAACATTTCCATTAAAATTATTTTGAATAATAAATATCATTAAACCCTTATACATTTCCTCAATACAAAGAGTCTCTTTCCTTGTAAGAAATGGTGTATTATCACCATAATGCTTAACATTCATCTCTCTTATTAATCTTGTAAAGTAATTCATTTTTGGTTCTAATTTAAAAGAGTTATATGTTTTTTTATATTTCTTATTATCATTAATTAGAATATAATCACAGAATAAACATTGTTTATATGAATCCTCATCATTAAGCCCCACTCTATCACAAGCCGGACAATTCTCTAATTTATCATATGGAGAGTCTGGAAATTCTAAATATCCTTCAGAACTTATCATATTTATGTGGTAAATTTTTACTTAAACTAAATGCAAGTTTATTCATTAATAAATACAATGTTTCAAAGCACAAAAGACAAATTTCAATCAATCTCTACTTCGGTGAAAGATATAGAAAAATATGTCAAAGATGTTAAATTGAACAAAGATAAATATGGAAATTTTTGGGTAAAACCAGTTATGGAAAATAACATGAGCCCCTCTGGCCTCTATTTCATTTAAAGGAAGAGCTCTAACTATACCTGGAAAGACATCCATTAAAGTAAATCTAACAAAAGTTTCTCCTCTACTCCTGGCAATTTATTCAAAGCTTGAAAAAGTGATTGACCACGATACTTTGAAAAAGAATGATAAGACCATCAACAATACTCGTGGAGAAATTTGTATTTACTTTAATAATCCAAAGGGTGTAGATCTAAGTAAAATGAATGATGTTAATATTTCTGGTGAAATGTCATTTCGTTCTATGATAGTTAGAGATGATTTAAAGATAACTTTTGAAATTAAAAATGTAGAGATTGAATCCGTTAATGAAAGAAAGTATATTGGTATAGATGGAAAGGTTTTTTCTGCTAATTAAATATGAGTCATTACAGCAGTGAAGATTTTACTATTTCATTGAACTCGGACGATAGTGATGATAGTATTTCATTGAACTCGGACGATGGTGATGATAGTATTTCATTGAACACAGATGATAGTTATGATACTAATAGTTTGTGCTCAAATGATAGTTATGAGAGTAGCTTTATTGATGACTCTGAGTATGATTCTGAGTATTCATGTGATAGTTATGACTTAGATGATTCGAGGGAAAAAGTGTTTTAGTTTAAGCACAGCGATATATATAAAACGGAGCTGTAAAGCTCAAAAGTGTTTTATTTTAAGCACAGTGATATATATAAAACACCACGTTTTCTCACGCTATAAATATGGTTTATTGTGATACTTGCGAGAAGGAAGTAAAATATTATAAACAACATATTCTCACCGCAAAACATACATACAACATTCTTAACAAACTTTCCCCTCTTCCACCTAAAACAAAACATTGTAAGGTCTGTAAAACAACCATCCTCAAGAAGGGGTTTAAAGCCCATCTTAAAACGAACAAACACTTGTCAAAATTGTTTACTATTAAAAATACTGATGGTGCTTTCAAAAGACATATCAGGATTCGAATCTTTAACTTCAAACCTCCCGAACCAAAGTCTATAGTTGATGCTGTAGAAATAGTCAAACCTGCTGTTCAAACATTGATTGAAAAAACACTAAAAGAAATGAAACCACTTAAATTTTATATGGGGGTAAAATTAGAAATGACAAAGGATAAAGGAGTTATAGATACACCATACATGAGAACTGAGCCACACTTTATATCTTCATATCAAGATTTTAAAACATCAGGAGTCTATGATGAACTTATTAAACAAGAGCAAGATGTGGATAATTCAATCGTAGGAAGTGGATTCAATATAGGAAAAATTATTTACATAGACATTCATATTCTTAAATCAGATCCTCTAAAAGCTTCTTCTTACATTGATTTACCCAGTGTTATCAAAAATAGAAAAGCAGTTATCAATATCAAAAATAAAGACAATAAATGTTTTCTCTGGTCTATTTTAGCACACTTACATCCTCCACATTTTCATGATGAAAGAGTATCTCATTATAAAAAATATGAGAATACATTAAATACGAAAGATCTAAAGTTTCCGATGACTTTAAATGATATTCCTAAATTTGAAAAGATGAATAATTTATCAGTTAATGTTTATGGTCTAACAGAAACAAACAACATTCAGGTTTTAAAGCTTTCTGACAATTGTAAACAAACTCATATTAATCTTCTATATTTTAATTCAGAGGAAAATTCACATTATACATACATCAAAGATATTACAAAATTAATAAAACCACAAGTATGTAAAAGAACAAATAAAATATATATTTGTATGCATTGTCTTAACTTCTTCCATACACAAGAAAGATTAGATAAACATTCAAATTATTGTGGTGAACATAAATCAACGGTAATCAACATGCCTAAAAAAGGCTCAAAGATCACATTCAAAGATGAAAATAAAACAATAAAACATCCATTTGTTATATATGCTGATTTTGAAAGTATTTTAGAAAAAATTGATACTGCTTCTCCAGATCCAAAAGAATCATACACAAATAAATATCAAAAACATACTCCTTGTGGTTTTTGTTATTATATCAAATCATCCGTTGGTGATAAATATAACAAGTTAGAGATGTATAGAGGCTCAAATACCCCAGAGGAGTTTGTGAAACGACTAGAAAAAGACTGTGTCCGATTAACCAAGATAATGAGAGAAACCAATAAACCAATGTCCTTAACAAGTAAAGAAAAAAGCGAATTTATAAAAAACAATGTCTGTCATATTTGTGAGGAGAAAATTGGTAAAGGTCTAAAGGTTAGAGACCATTGTCATCTCACTGGTAAATATAGAGGTCCGGCTCATCAAAGTTGTAATATTAATTATCAACTCCCCTCTTTCATTCCTGTCTTTCTTCATAACAACGCTCATTATGATACACATCTATTTATCAAGGAACTCTCAAAGACTTCTGGAAGTATCTCAGCAATTCCAAACACGGATCAGAAATACATTTCATTCACAAAAACAATTCACACATCTCCTATTACTCATATCAGATTTCTTGATACATTTAAATTCATGGCAAGTCCATTGGCTAACTTGGTTCAAAATCTAAGAGTTTCCATGTCTTTCAGAGTATTTTTTAGATAAAGATTTTCTAACACAAAAGGGAATTTACCCCTATGACTATATGGACTCATTTGAGAGATTCAATGAAACACAACTTCCTTTAAAAGAAAATTTCTATAACAAATTAAATAATAGTCATATATCTGATAAAGATTATGTACACGCACAAAATGTTTGGAAAAAATATAACATTAAGAATCTTGGTGAGTATCACGATTTGTACCTCAAAACTGATGTGCTTTTGTTGGCTGATGTGTTTGAGGCTTTCAGAACAATCTGTCATTCTGGATATGGATTGGATCCTGCTCACTATTACACTGCTCCTGGATTGGCTTGGAGCGCGATGTTAAAAATGACAAAACAAGGTTTGGATTTGATAACCGATGTTGATATGCTTTTGATGATTGAAAAGGCAAAGAGAGGAGGAATTTCACAAGTCTGTTCAAAGAGATATGCTAAAGCAAATAACAAGTACATTCCAAATTATGATCCATCGGTAGAGAGCTCCTACTTGATGTATTATGATGCGAACAACCTGTATGGCTGGGCAATGTCTCAGGCTCTTCCTTATGGAAAACTAAGATGGGTAAAGGAAAAAGATTACAAAAAGGTTTTACAAGATGTATGTATCTCTACACAAAAAGAATTGGATGATTCAAAGGTTGGTTATTATTTTGAGGTCAATTTGAAATATCCAGAGGAACTTCATAACCTACACAAAGATCTCCCATTTGCTTGTGAAAAGGAAAGTCCAAAGAAGGAGTGGTTAAGTGATTATCAACAATCATTTAATATAGGTGAATCAACAGAAAAATTACTTACTACATTATATAACAAGAAAAATTATGTTCTACACCAAAGAAATTTGCGACAATATTTATCAAAAGGTCTAAGAATAGAGAAGATCCATAGGGTTCTAAAGTTCAATCAAAGTCATTGGTTAAAGGGGTACATTGATTTTAATACACAAAGAAGAACAGAGTCAAAAACAGATTTTGAGAAAGACTTTTATAAATTGATGAATAATGCGGTCTTTGGTAAGACCATGGAAAATGTGAGGAAAAGACAAAATATCAGACTATCAACATCTTGGAAACAAGCATCAAAATTAATTAATAGACCGAGTTTTACTAGAGCTGAGGTCTTTACTGAGAACTTTTGTGCGATCCATTTGATTAAAGAGAGTATTGAAATGGACAAACCTATTTATATTGGAACATCAATTCTTGATTTATCAAAGTCATTAATGTATGATTACTTTTATAATAACTTGAGGAAGAAATATCAAAATGATGTTAATCTACTTTATATGGATACAGATAGTTTTATTTTGCAAATTAATACTGATGATGTTTATTCAGACATGAAAAAGGACATTAATATCTATGACACTAGTAATTACAGTCCAGAGAGTGAGTTGTTCTCTTCTAAAAATAAAAAGGTGATTGGAAAGTTTAAGGATGAATTAGGGGGAAATGTCATGAGTGAATTTGTGGGATTGAGGTCTAAGGCTTATGCTTATAAATACATTGTGAATAACGTCGAAAAGACTGATAAGAAGTTAAAAGGTGTAAAGAAAAATGTTAATAAAGAAACAATAAACTTTAAGGATTATTATAACTGTTTAACAACAAAGAAAGAAGAGTTTAGAAAGATTAATGGAATAAGAAGTTATAAACATAAATTATATTCAGAAGAGATGAATAAGAAAGCATTGGGGGCTTTTGATGATAAGAGGTTTATTTTAGAAAATGGAATTGATAGTCTCCCTTATGGTTATATAAGTATATAAGTGATAAGTTAAAAAGGGGGGTTAGGGATTTTAACGGGCTACCGCCGCCTTTTTTACTATTATATAAATGATAGAACCAAGTACCAACCAGACTAAAGAGTGGAGGTGCAATCAACCTTGGTATATAAATGGTAAACATAACGAATGTGAAAAATATCAAATAGGTATAATTGAAAAGACAACTGGTAAAACAATTTACAAAACAAATAAGAGAATTAATTTAAATACCGGTGAATTGGGTAAAAAAGATGGAAATATTTTTGAGTGGACGGAAAACTTTGATGGTTGTCAGGAAAATATATACTTTAATTTAAAAATGGTATGTGGCACTGGAGGCGCTCAAACAAGAACATTGAGGGAGGTTTACCATTTTATCTTAGCTCAGTTAAAATATCTTAATAAAGAACCAAACTCAAACATATTTTTTGTTAATATATTAGATGGTGAAGAGAGTGGCAAGAGAATTAAATTATTTCCCACGCATAAACAAATATTTGTAGGGTCGTTGTTTGAGTGGGCCAAAGATGATTCACCAGATGATATTAAGAGTAAAAGGTTAAAAGGTCCATAAGGTCAGAAGGATCACAGGTTCACACAGAAGGACCATTGTTTAAGTGGTCTAATGAATAAGGATAACATGTCAAAAGGTTAGAAGGTTCGTAAAAAACAGGGTGAGAGAAATAGAGGTGTTTAGGGGCAATGAGGGAGGGGAAAAATTAACATGTAAGTCAATGGGAAAATGAGAGTGTCCCAGAAGCAACATATATACACTACTTCTGTATTGTGCCACCAATTTTACTTTTGTGTTAATAATTATTTAAATGTGTGAAATATTGGCGTTTAATTTGGAACACCCTTGTATGAGGCAACAGTAGAATATTTGACATCAAGTGAGTATTGGAAAGAAACTAACATTTACTATGTTCCCATAAATATTGAGATGCCAAATCCAAAAGTTGAACACCTTCCTTATTCCAACTTGTACGTGCATATTTTCAGCGTGCGCTTCATATAGACAACATATGGGTCACGTTGGACATTCCTGGGTCAATTGTGGATAATGTCCTTGGGAAATTCGAACGAAATAGGTTTTTCCAGTTTTGAGAATAGGGTAGGCAGGCCAAAAGTATTGACAGATCAGGCCAGAACCACCTTAATTGGGGAATGGTGGAATATCACAACCGATATCTCCGAAAATGTGGTGTAAAGTACAGGTAACAGTCAAAACTGTGCTTATGGGTGTGAATGAATCAGCATGCATACCTCGTATTTCCTTACTGCCCCATTACTTCGTTGGAAACACATCATACGTTTAATAACGTCAATAAACAAGTACAGATACATTCAAAGTACACCGCCTCCGTGCAAAATAAATAAATAACATATCCTCCAGCGTGCGACATTTCCGCAGAGACTTCGGCGATGTCGCCATGCAGCACATGGAGACAGAATTGGGAGGGAGAGGTGTACAATAATTGATTGATTAATTGCGTAATTAAAATAAATAAATAATAATCGTAAAATAATTAATTTCTTAATCAATTGGCTAATACCATACCTAAACCACCACTGCTTCATCAGAATCTAACTTTTTGAAATTCATTAATTAAATAATAAATCGATAATAATTGAGTAATTGATCAATTAAAAAATAAAGTTTTTTCCAAAGCACATGCTCATTGTTGTGTCCAAATTTCAGCTTCCTAGCTTCCTTCCTTGATGGCTGAGATATTGCCCAGACAAACAAGACAACAAACAAGAAAGAAAGCAAACAGAGTGAAAACCAGGTACTCCCTTTTGGCACGCGTCATCGCCAGGCCCCCTTCGGTACCTGGAAATGACGTCATGCAGCACCTGGAGATGGAATAGGAAAGGAGCGGTGTACAACAAGAAAACAAACAAACGGAGTGAAAACTGAGTACTCCCTTTTGGCGCGCGTCATCGCCAGGCCCCCTTCGGTGCCTGGAAATGACGTCATGCAGCACCTGGAGATGGAATAGGAAAGAAGCGGTGTACAACATTGTTGAGACAAGGAATATATGGAGGTCAATCCAAAAGTTATATCACCCAACCTACAGACATACTATCATTGGAAAAGCTAATTGATGTCGCTTTATCCCATGTAATTAAGCCTGGTGTTAGCTTAATGGTTAAGGTGGCTGGTTTAAGATCTTAGGGTCTTGAGTTTGAGCCAATGTCATGCCGTTGATGAACACCATGTGGTTTGACTCAGCCTGACATCCTTCCGAAGCCGATAAAATGAGTACCACCACCAGCTTACTGGGAAGAATGAGACATTGGAGTAACAACCGAGTCGGAGTAACGACCCATCCAGGATTGTGCTCAATTATTCAATAAATTGCTTTGGCAGTCCAATATATCTGAAAATGCAAAAGGAGTGGTCGTCTTACATTCCATGTAATTAACATGCCGGTCTTTAATGGAATTTATCCAGTGGCCAACCAATTTTGCATCTAAGTGTTCATTCTGAAGATTCCTTAATGCAGTGGACATCGTTGTGTTAAAGGATGGATCTCATACCTCATTTGCACCGCAATGAGGTGCCACGCCAAGGGGTATGATGCAAAAACTGACGTGATGGAAAGTGCTCTCAGTTGTGGCTTTGTTATAGAGCCATCACCTCAAAATGAGGTGAAGAACTTACATCTCCAGCACTCCTCCACCAAAAAAAACAACAATATGCTGCTTCCCCTGCACACAATGCAAACTGTGATGTTCACCTTGTTCGTACAGAATTAATCCCACAAGTGCACTGTTAAAGTGAGTGCATGCTTTCCAGCTGTTAACCGACAAAAGAAAAAAAATTCAAAGCAACATCTTGTGTTCTTCATTGAAGCAACTACGCTCCACAAGCCTTGAAATCTCATCGTTATTAGTGCATGGAGGACACAATTATGCTCACCGCAAGAGCAGCGTGGTAGCTTGTGCCACAGCCAATGAGGATGAGCCGACGGCAACGTTTGATGACCTTCACATGGTCCTTCAGGCCTCCCAGCATCACTAAGCATGAAAAATGTGACATTTTGTCACCGTTAATGCACAACGAGAAAATCCTTTTTATGTTAAACATGGTAGACAAACATAGACAACACAATGCATATTTTATGCTTTTTGGGCTATTTCCCTCCTGATACTTGAAAACAAATCACCTAGATGCCATCTACATATTACATAGTGAACTAGAACGCCACTCAGTAGAGAGAGTACCTCCGCTTGGTTGGTCATATCTCTCAATGGTGAAGAATCACTTAGAAATTCTACAAGTTGGATCCGGATCCGGATCTTCACTAAAATCGAATCGATTCTTCCTTGTCTTACACACACAACCTGTCCAACAAGTTTCGTCCAAATCCATCCATAACCTTTTGAGATATCCCGCTATGTATCGTTTTTGGTCCTATCTCCCAATGGTGAAGAATCACTTTAAAAATTAAAAAATTATCATATCCGAATCCATATTCAGATCTTCAGCAAAATCGAACCGAATCGTCCTTGTCAGACACCCAACCTCTCCACCAAGTTTCGTCCAAATTAATGTGCAAATGGTTGTGTATCTCCCAAATTAATGGTTGTGCAAATCCATCCATAACTTTTTGAGATATCCTGCTATGTATCGTTTTTGGCCCTATCTCCCAATGGTGAAGAATCACTTAACAAATTAAATAATTCTCATATCCGAATCCATATTCAGATCTTCACCAAAATCGAATCGAATCGTCCTTGTCAGACACCAAACCTCTCCACCAAGTTTCGTCCAAATCCATCCATAACTTTTTGACATATCCTGCTATGTATCGTTTTTGGTCCCATCTCCCAATGGTGAAGAGTCACTTTAAAAATTAAATAATTATCATATCCGAATCCATATTCACATCTTCACCAAAATCGAATCGAATCGTCCTTGCCAGACACCCAACCTCTCCACCAAGTTTCGTCCAAATCCATCCATAACTTTTTGAGATATCCTGCTATGTATCGTTTTTGGTCCCATCTCCCAATGGTGAAGAATCACTTAAAAATTAAATAATTATCATATCCGAATCCATATTCAGATCTTCACCAAAATCGAATCGAATCGTCCTTGCCAGACACCCAACCTCTCCACCAGGTTTCGTCCAAATCCATCCATAACTTTTTGACATATCCTGCTATGTATCGTTTTTGGTCCCATCTCCCAATGGTGAAGAATCACTTAAAAAATTAAATAATTATCATATCCGAATCCATATTCAGATCTTCACCAAAATCGAATGGAATCGTCCTTGTCAGACACCCAACCTCTCCACCAAGTTTCGTCCAGATCCATCCATAACTTTTTGAGATATCCTGCTATGTATCGTTTTTGGTCCCATCTCCCAATGGTGAAGAATCACTTTAAAAATTAAATAATTATCATATCCGAATCCATATTCACATCTTCACCAAAATCGAATCGAATCGTCCTTTCCAGACACCCAACCTCTCCACCAAGTTTCGTCCAGATCCATCCATAACTTTTTGACATATCCTGCTATGTATCGTTTTTGGTCCCATCTCCCAATGGTGAAGAATCACTTTAAAAATTAAATAATTATCATATCCGAATCCATATTCAGATCTTCACCAAAATCGAATCGAATCGTCCTTGCCAGACACCCAACCTCTCCACCAAGTTTCGTCCAAATCCATCCATAACTTTTTGAGATATCCTGCTATGTATCGTTTTTGGTCCCATCTCCCAATGGTGAAGAATCACTTAAAAAATTAAATAATTATCATATCCGAATCCATATTCAGATCTTCACCAAAATCGAATGGAATCGTCCTTGTCAGACACCCAACCTCTCCACCAAGTTTCGTCCAGATCCATCCATAACTTTTTGAGATATCCTGCTATGTATCGTTTTTGGCCCTATCTCCCAATGGTGAAGAATCACTTAACAAATTAAATAATTCTCATATCCGAATCCATATTCAGACCTTCACCAAAATCGAATCGAATCGTCCTTGTCAGACACCAAACCTCTCCACCAAGTTTCGTCCAAATCCATCCATAACTTTTTGACATATCCTGCTATGTATCGTTTTTGGTCCCATCTCCCAATGGTGAAGAATCACTTTAAAAATTAAATAATTATCATATCCGAATCCATATTCACATCTTCACCAAAATCGAATCGAATCGTCCTTTCCAGACACCCAACCTCTCCACCAAGTTTCGTCCAAATCCATCCATAACTTTTTGAGATATCCTGCTATGTATCGTTTTTGGTCCCATCTCCCAATGGTGAAGAATCACTTTAAAAATTAAATAATTATCATATCCGAATCCATATTCAGATCTTCACCAAAATCGAATCGAATCGTCCTTGCCAGACAACCAACCTCTTCACCAAGTCTCGTCCAAATCCATCCATAACGTTTTAAGATATCCTGCTATGTATCGTTTTTGGTCCCATCTCCCAATGGTGAAGAATCACTTAAAAAAATAAATAATTATCATATCCGAATTCATATTCAGATCTTCACCAAAATCGAATCGAATCGTCCTTGCCAGACACCCAACCTCTCCACCAAGTTTCGTCCAAATCCATCCATAACCTTTTGAGATATCCTGCTATGTATCGTTTTTGGTCCCATCTCCCAATGGTGAAGAATCACTTAAAAAATTAAATAATTATCATATCCGAATCCATATTCAGATCTTCACCAAAATCGAATGGAATCGTCCTTGTCAGCCACCCAACGTCTCCACCAAGTTTCGTCCAAATCCATCCATAACTTTTTGAGATATCCTGCTATGTATCGTTTTTGGTCCCATCTCCCAATGGTGAAGAATCACTTAAAAAATTAAATAATTATCATATCCGAATCCATATTCAGATCTTCACCAAAATCGAATGGAATCGTCCTTGTCAGCCACCCAACCTCTCCACCAAGTTTCGTCCAAATCCATCCACAACTTTTTGAGATATCCTGCTATGTATCGTTTTTGGTCCCATCTCCCAATGGTGAAGAATCACTTTAAAAATTAAATAATTATCATATCCGAATCCATATTCAGATCTTCACCAAAATCGAATCGAATCGTCCTTGTCAGACACCCAACCTCTCCACCAAGTTTCGTCCAAATCCATCCATAACTTTTTGAGATATCCTGCTACGTATCCTTTTGGCCCTATCTCTCAATAGTGAAGAACCACTTAAAAATTATCAGATTCGGATCTTCACCAAAATCGAATCAATTCGTCCTGCTCACACACTCAACCTGTCCACCAGGTTTCGTCTGAATCCGTCCTTAACTTTTTGAGATATCCTGTTCACAAACAAACAGACAGGGGTGAAAACATAACCTCCTCCCACCTGCAGTGGTAGAGGTAATGAGGAAAGGGGTAGGAGGGTGGGAAAGTAAATTTAAAAAAGGAAGATGGGAGAGGGATAGGAGAGAAAAAGGAAAGCAGAGTATTGCTATGATCATAATGTACCATGTAAAACCCAATGCCAGTTTGTGTCTTTGCTGAGAGGACTGTCCCCACCATAAGGGTAGGTTTTAAAGACCAATCTTTTAACACGAATGTGTGTTCACTACGGTCTATTTTTGAGGATGAAACAAACTCGAAAAACATTTTCTACAAGAGTAATTATGTCTCTTCTATTGGAAGTGTAGACGGTGGCTTGCAAACCGAGCCTCAAGGGCGGTGTACAGAAGCGTTTTTTAAATAACAATACATACAAGGTGCAGGGAGGTGAAATTCGCTGCACATGATGTGCAACTTGCGCAGAGTAAAACTAATGTTCATTTACATCCGTAGAATGTATAATAAATAAAGAATATATAACTATAAGCACACCTGGCACGAGGCCGAGGCTTCAGACTTTGGTATGCTCGCGACGCTCTCTAGTCCAATAAACTGTTCCAACCCATCTGACGGGCTCTTTACTAGCAATAAAATATTATTATTATTATTATTATTCCAATAAACAAACAATCATCATCCCTCTTTGCACATATCCAAGATTACTTCTCTTCTTACATAATTGTTTATTACAGGGCAGGAGTTTCTGTTAGCTCATGACCCTCATTTTTACTTCTAAACACAGCTCTTTACCACAAAGATTCAAACATACTCTTTACCACACTCACCAGTGCCTCTAAATTATTGTGATTTAAACTGACTAGAAACACCAGCTCCAATTGGGAGCAGTCTGGGAGGCGGGGAGTGTGGGGGGCACCTGGGGGGGTGGGGGGGGGGGGGATGGAGCGGAGGATATGGGAATAGAGTGGAAGACGTGGGAGCAAATATATTTTGTGCCATGGCTAATATTCCCCCCTGTCTGCAGCAGGGGTCAGTGGAGCACTTGCACTGCAGCATGTATATAGGCCCTTCACATGGGGGGAGGGGGGTGGGGGTGTAGGGGGGCTATGACCTGACCCTGGGCACGACCAACGTCCAACACGTATGCAAAATTTTGTGGTGATCAGCCCTGTTTTTTCTATGATTTTCAGACGTACACACACTCACAAACAGGGCACAGGAGCATTAGCCATAGGGGGAAGCACTAGTTTGCAAAGGGGGAATAATATTCGCCTTAAAGGAGGGGATGGGATTAGTATTTCTCACACACACACACACACACACACACACACACACACACACACACACACACACACACACACACACACACACACACACACACACACACACACACACACACACACACACACACACACAACACCCACACGCACACAAAACACCCACACGCACACAAAATACACACACACACGCACACACACACACACGCAAACAAAACACATACGCACGCACGCACACACACACGCAAACAAAACACACACACACACACACACACACATACACATACACACACACACACACACACACAGCTGGATACATCGAAACCTGAGAAAGATCCGTTCCACCTTCTGAAACCAGCATTTGGAGATAACAACCAACGACAAACAGATACATACACACCTACAGAGAAATGCCTTATTTGATATATCGGATAGTATCGGATGTCACATTGTTCAATGCAATTAAGGCTTACCGATGTTGCTTTCAAACTTCAGTCGGCCACGCATAGTGTTCAACACTGAGTCTGGCTGTTCAAAAATCTCTTTCTGCATGTAAGAGTTGTACGAACCTGTAAAGGATTTGTTACACTTCAACAATAACCAACAAATGTAATTACCACTTCCCAATTACAGTTCCAAAGTTAAAATCAATTTTTCTGTCGTCTCCTGAACCAATGAAGGTCAAAAAACGAGGAGAAAAAGAAATAAAATGTCATAGCCCCCGTGGTTTTAGTAATTTTGCTGTATGGAGTTGAAGGCCGCCAGTCGGCCATCTTTGGTCAGATTACAAAAAACCATCTTCTGTATATGTATACTCTCGTGTATAGTCTTTGTGCCATCAAAAATATCCTTTAAAGCCAAATCACTTGGTCACTGTCGTATCTAAATATCAGCTTCCTATCTCAAAAGATGCCTGAGATATTGCCCGGACAAACAAACAAACAAGAAAACAAGAAAGAAAACAAGTACAGATACATTCAAAGTAAACCGCCCCCATGCCAAATAAATAAATAACATATTCTCCAGCCTTCGGTGCCCGACGATGCCACAGTGCAGCACATAGAGAAGGTATTGGGAGGGAGAGGAGTAGCAATAATTGATTGATCAATTGCATAATTAAAACTAGAACGGCATTCAGTAGTGAGCATACCTCCGCCTGGTTGGCCATATCACTAAATGGTGAAGAATCACTTTTAAAATTAAATAATGCTCATATCCGAATCCATATTCAGATCTTCACCAAAATCGAATCTATTCGTCGTTGTCAGATCCCCAACCGGTCCACCAAGTTTCGTCCAAATCTGTCCACAAGTTTTTGAGATATCCTGAAGTGTATCGTTTTTGGCCCGATCTCCCAATGGTGAAGAAACGCTTAAAAAATTCTACTAGCCGGATCCGAATCCAGATATTCACTAAAATCTCCTCATTTTGTCCTTGTGACATACACTACATCTCTGCCAAATTTCGTCCGAATCCGTCCACAACTTTTTGAGATATTTTGTTGACAAACAGACAAACAGACAGGGGTGAAAACATAACCTCCATCCACCTTTGGTGGTGGAGGTAATAAATAAATAAAAATGGTAAAATTATTAATTTCTAAATCAATAGGCTAATAGCATCCCTAAACCACCAGTCTTTCATCGAATCTGTAGCTCTTTGAAAATTAATTAACTATTTAATCGAAAAAATTAAATAATTAATCGATTAATTGATTAATCAATACATATTTAATCGATTAATTGATTAATCAATGAATCAAAAATATCCTTCATAGCCACATCACTTGGTCGCTGTCGTGTCCAAATATTAGCTTCCTAGCTCAAAATGTGCATGAGATATTGCCCAGATGAGAAAGAAAATAAATAAATGATTAATAATGAAAATAAATAAATAATAATCATAAAATAATTAAATAGTTAATGAATTGGCTCATAGAATACATAAACCACCACCATTTCATCTGAATCTGTAACTTTGAAAAAACTAATTAATTAAGTCATTCATCGAATAATTAAGTAATTAATTGGTTAATTGATTAATCAATAAATCAAAAATACCCTTTACAGACAAATCACTTGGTCATTGTCATGTCCACATATCAGCTTCCTAGCTCAAAATGTGCATGAGATATTGCCCAGATGAGAAATAAAATAAATAAGTGATTAATAATGAAAATAAATAAATAATAATCATAAAATAATTAAATAGTTAATGAATTGGCTCATAGAATACATAAACCACCACCATTTCATCTGAATCTGTAACTTTGAAAAAACTAATTAATTAAGTCATTCATCGAATAATTAAGTAATTAATTGATTAATTGATTAATCAATAAATCAAAAATACCCTTTACAGACAAATCACTTGGTCATTGTCATGTCCACATATCAGCTTCCTAGCTCAAAAGGTGCCTGAGATATTGCCCAGATGAGAAATAAAATAAATAAGTGATTAATAAATCGATAATAATTAAGTAATTCATCAAATAATTGATTAATCACAAAATAAAAAAGCGATTTTTTGTCAAAGCACATTCTCACTCTTGTGCTCAAATTCTATCTTCCTAGCTCAAAGGATGGCTGAGATAACACCCAGACAAACAAACAAACAAGAAAACAAACTGAGTGAAAACTGAGTACTCCCTTTCGGCAAACGTCATCGCCAGGCCCTCTTCGGTACCCGGCGATGACGTCATGCAGCGCCTGGAGATGGAATAGGAAAGGAGCGGTGTACAACAAGAAAACAAACAAACGGAGTGAAAACTGAGTACTCCATTTTGGCGCGCGTCATCGCCAGGCCCCCTTCGGTACCCGGCGATGACGTCATGCAGCGCCTGGAGATGGAATAGAAAAAGAGCGGTGTACAACAGACAGGACCATCAGTTGACGACTATACCGTGCAATGTCAGGGCTTCAAATCTACAAGCACGATAGACAAATCAAAAACACACAGACATACAGTTCAAGTCGATAAATCCCCCTTCCTCATCCCCACCCCACCCCCCAAATAGATTTTGCACAACAGAAAAAAAGACATGCCATGAAATCTTTTGGTGATAAAAATTATAAGGTACTCATGGTAAAATACCCTTCACAATCTGCTGCAGTTCCATCTCAAGGGTCTGTAAAGCACGACAGTCCTGCCCAGGACCACGGCACACACGGTGCAGCGAGAGGTGTCCACCACTGACAGCTGCCACATCATCGTCCTCAACGAATATGACGCGCCTTGTATGCTCGACGATAGCACTGCAAATAAAATTACGGATTGCATATTCACTTTTCTTGTACAAACAAAGTTTTTTTAATGCTATTTTGCAGCAGGTGTCTTGCACCATATCATATTTCGAATGCTCGTTTTTTTTGTCTGTAATGCAATTTAAGGTAAATCAACAATCGATGTTCCTTCCAAAAGAAGGGCCAAAGATAATGACATAATTCAAGAGGCAGTTAGAGTTGAACCTTGGCCTCTGATCTACTACTTATTTAATCACCCTAATTATTCCCACCTTATTGTGGGATCAGCGGTGGAAGGTTTTTGGCCCAAGACTTTCAGAAACTGCCCGGCCAGGCTTGTTGTTTGAACAAAGGTGGTAGGAATTTGGAATTGAGAATGCAGGATGTTGGCAATAACTTTTTTTTTTTCCTTTGCAGGAATGAGCTTCATGGAAGAACAACATAGAAATGACAGTGGGACAAACATCAAGACAATGAATGAACAGGAAAAGAGAGGGAGGAGGAAGGGTAACTGAAACTAGCAAGACAACGGTTGAGTTCGGAAAGGTTAATGGGGTTAATAAAAGATCATAGCTCAGAATTGAGAATGACAAGAGATGGCAGTGCACTTCTTGCTTGAAGTGCTGGAGGGAAGAGTAGGACAGAATAGCCTCTGGAAGGTGGTTCCATGAGGCAGAAGTGAGCAATTAAATTATGAGGCGCATTCTGGAGTTGCTGGGGAGGACAAGATGACTGACAGAGTAGAGGGAGCAACGTTGGAGAAAAGACGGTAGTGAAGAGACCACCAACCTGCCTGCAGTGCGAGATCAACAGACCTTGTGCTTCGGCCTCATCACAGGAGATTCCAATAATTTTGAGAGTTTTAGGTTCCACAGAATCCAGGAGAAACAAATATGATGCTATTGAGCCAGTCCATAGTGGAGACCAGTACTCAATTGAGCTATGAACAAAGGCCTTTTAGACTTTAGACTGTGTAGCTCTGATTATCACATTGATGTGATAATGCTCTGATAATGCTCTGATGCTCTGATTATCACAGTGTAGCTCTGATTATCACAAGACTGGGATTGATGGATGATGCCAGTTTGCTGCCGGGCTGGCTTTGAAAGCCAATTTTGCTATGTGGCTGGCCCAGGAAAGGCCATGGTTGATGGTAAATCCTATAAAAGTTACAGCAAAGAAAAATGGTCTAAAATTAAAATGTACTCAAGAATAGTGCTGGGAAGTGTACATGATGCTCAGACGTCAGGCATATGGCTTTCGGATGAATCAAGAGTGAGGCATTAACCAATGCGTCTTTGATGGTGTGGACGGCTGACAAGGTTGGTTCTGCCCAGCGGAACACTTCAGGGTGCTTACCAGTTGTGAGTAACGCGTTCCGCGGCTGCAGTGTTGTGGCTACATTTGGAATAACTCGATGGTAAAAGTTGATGAGGTCCAAAAACTCTTGAAGTTTACGTTGAGATGACGGTAATGCGAATTTCCGAATAATCTGCACCTTCTCGAGAGGATGGATGCCTGAGCGTAACACAGTGGCCGAGGAAATTCAATTCCGGATGGCCGAATATGCACTTTGCGGGATTGATTACGATGATGAAGTCCTGCAAACAGTTGAAGAGGAGGCATAAGCATTCCTGATGTTTACCCTGCGCTCGCGAAGCGAAAAGCGGGGTTAAGCATTCAGTTGGATATGTGTGCCGTGTGCCGTATGTGCATTTTAAATATTAATTTTCTCGGCAACCGTTGGTCCGATTGACACGAAATTTACCATAGAAGCGCCCTAGCCAGTATAATTTTTATATTCATAATTATGACGTCATAGGTCACGTGGTACGGACGCCGTCTTCGAAAAAAGTTACACCTCTATATCCCCCAAAACGCTCAATGGGAAAAAATTGAAACATGGCTCATTGTCAAGTACTCACCAGGAGGAATAAGATATGTTGATGGTGATGTCATCGGTGCCTTAATTATGACGTCATAATTCGACAAGAACAACGCTTGATCTGATCATTATGAATAAAACAAAAATTCCTCTGCAACTGTTAGTCCGATGGACACAAAATTTTCAAAATATGTGCGGCTCCTGTAGAATTTTTTAATGACAATTATAACGTCATAGGTCACATGGTACAGACGCCATCTTGGAAAAAATCGAAAAAAAGTTGCACCTCTATATCTCCGAAACCGCTCCATGGAAAGAATTGAAACATGGCTCATTGTAAAGAACTCCCTATGGGGAATATATGTTGTTAACGATGACGTCATTGGTGCCATAATTATGACGTCATAATTCGACAGGGACAACGCCTAGTCTGATAAGTTTGAAATGTATTGAGCGTGATCTATGCAACAATTATATTAGATAATATGTTATCTTAGTATGATTAGTATGATGTATGATGTCATCGCTCACGTGGTCTGGCAGCCATATTGGATCAAAGAAAAAAAAATGTTCAAAAACAGAAGAGTTGGCTCGCAACAAGTTGACTGCGCAGGGTAAGTATTTTATTAATACCATCTAGTTATCTACAATTCCTGGTTTGCAACTTGATGAACTTCCTTCTTGAGATTGATAGACAGCTTTTCCTTGGATTAAAAAAAAGCAACAATAGCATTTTGGAATTAAGGAGATTCCAATCTCGATGAATGGCTACATGCACGATCGGCCTAACCTAGCATCAGAGGCAAAGTAGTACTCCACTCCACATTCCACATCCACAGGGTGCAGGCTGCCCAGAGGGTTATTTTGTGGAACAACCTTGGAATGATCACCTTCCGAAATGCCTGTAAACAAGGAAAAGTTGGAAATGTAACAGCAAATATTTAATCAGGATCTCAAAATATATATAATTTTGAAATATCAAGTCTGATGAGCCAAAATAGTGCAGTGCAGCGATACTTATAAACAGTTCAAGACTTGCATTTAATTGAAGTCAAAAGGAAGTGTGCAGGGGGATTTAAGGTGAAAAGAGGTTGGGTTTTCATCCTTGTTTGTTTGTCTATTTGTTGGTCTGTGAGCAGGATATCTCAAAATGTTATGGACGGATTCAGATGAAACTTGTCTGAATCCCGACACACTGACACAGCTATAAATTGTTATTTGGGTGTTTTATAGGCAGGGTGATTTATCAGTGTGTGTGTCGAGCGTCTACACCAAGGCAGTGTTGGTAAGACGTTAAAAATCCCACGGTGTCCTTTGCGAAGAGTAGGACAGATATCACCAGCAACCTGAACAAATTCAATATTCCTGCCGAACATGCAGATGGCATTGCATCAGAGGCAGAGTTGTGCTTTTAGCCAATGATGCAGCCAAGCAGCCTTGTGCTGCATACAAATTAAGAAGAAGATTCCGTTTTCAATCAACTCATACATGTACATATAGGAATGCATAGACATGGCACTGTGTGTGTAATAAGTATTGTTGCATCGAATAACTGTTTCCGATTCACATTCATATCGTCACTGAGGAGTGACCCGAGATACACTGTACATCCGAAGCTTTTCAGCCAAAGAGACAGACACACGTCACAGACAACACGTATCACAGCCGAAGCTTCAACTTAATTCCAAAATTGGGAAAGCAACTTATTCTTTTATTTTCGCAGTTGAAAATAGCTGTTATTAATAAGTGAGTTATTGGCAACAGTCGCCATGATGGGACAGCTGATATTATGACGCAGAAACGACATGATCTCAGACATTATTGACATTGGGTTGAAAGCACTCACTTTTACAGTAGCGAATAGGAATGATATCTGTAGACAGCTCTCCAGAACAGGCAACACCAATCAGTAACGGGCTTCCCCTTCTGCATAACGAAAACAATGCACACGGATTTGTGGTCCGCAAGGTAAGAATCTGCATCATGAAGAGGTAAACTAGTTCTGTAGTTCTTTTGTCAGCCTCTGTGAATGTTATGAATGAAAGTGCAACTTTGCACATCATCTTACTATAATTCACCAAATGTCCGTCCGTCTGTCTGTCTGTCCGTCCGTCCGTTCGAATGTACCGCAAAAACGGCTGAACCGATCGCAACAATATTTTGGGTGGGTAATCCTGGGATCTCCTGGAGTAAAATAGGGTATATTGTTTTTCCAATTTCAGCTTTGGCCTCCAGCATTTTCAGGTTTGGACTCGCGCATAACGTTATTTTCCCGGGTGCAGCACAAACGGCTGCACCGATCGCTGCACAGCTGCACCGATCGGACTTGGTGACCTCGGACAAAGACCTTTTATAAAGACATGGGTTGAATCCCTGCTTGAGGGATTGAGTTGAATCCCTGCTTGAGGGATTGAGTTGAATCCCTCCCCGCCATCACGGTCATCTCTCCAACTCACAATCTTACGAGATATGCGGAAAGGACGACCCAAAACCAATTATCTTCTTTTTGATTCGTATATAAACATCATTAAAAATAAATAATGACCTCGGCCAAAGTTCAAACGACGTGAGTTTAATCTCTACATAAGAGAATTCCACATAACTATTTGGGCGGTGTATAAGCCAACAGATCGCTGTCTCCATCGATCTTGCCGAGGCCGTAACACCTATCGGCTCAAAATCCTTTTAACTGTTGACTTGGTCGTTTTTACAATGAAGGAAACATTAACAATGTTGTTAAAAGTTTATTTTTTGATTGGAGTTATGTTGTTTGGAATGAAAATAGAGCCATCGAGTTCAAGTGAATGACGACATGCCGTGATTGTTTCTACCTTCTGAACGTGAACTTCGTGGATCGCCATATGCAGATTCGCCACGGTCCCACGATCAATGTTTCTATACGTGAACGTACCCATTTGTTTGCGACGGTACGTTTTTCATGGAAGTCCTTCACGAATTTGCTGTCCATGTCTGACGTGCGACTGAAGGTGCTACAGGAATGTGGAATTTATTGGTTTCATGCTTTAGCATTCGCCGTATCTGCATTGCCTGTTTGCTTCTGGCCTCCCACTCGTGCGTAGCACGGGTATCTCACTAGTTCAAACAAATTTATCATGTGTGGATTCCCTTGTTTAACTGACAACATGTACATAATAATAATAATAATAATTCATTTATTTTGTATAGCGCTTTTCCAGAAGCCCAAAGGCGCTTTGACAGAGTGGAAAACATAATGCATAACAATACATGAAAACAACAATTGCAAAAAGACAAGAATCAAGAAAACAAACAGCAGCGATATACGGCATATATATAAGACAAGAATCAAAAAGACAAGACAAGAATCAATAGGGAAATATTTAAAGCAAAAGGAGGGAGAAGGAGAATATGCAGACATGATACATGGTTCAAATGGTTCAAAATATGTAGACACATACAAACAATAGAATTGTGCAACTTGTATATCATGCCAGTTCAATATTCGTAATCTATACTACAATAGAGCCACTTGTCTGTCTTGCTGTGTGTGTGTCTGTCTGTCTGTCTGTCGCCATTTTTCTCAGAGATGGCTGAACGGATCTTCGTCAAACTTTCAGAGGTTCATCAGTGAGTGCCTGGGAGTGTTTCTGGCAAAAAAAATATTTAAACTTGTGGAAAAAGAAGTTATTTTTTGGGGGATAAAAAAAAAAATCGCTCTATAGTACCGAAACCTTTGGAGCTATATGAATGATCGTTTTAAGGCCATTTTTCCCTGCTAGAGTGGGGGTTAGCCTTGTGGGCCCCATGACCTCATGGTTCCCTTTTTGAGGCAATGTTTTATGGCCGGATGCCCTTCCTGATGCCAACCCTTGGTCGCCTCTTACGATGCACAGGGATACGGTGTGGGTGTACCTATTCCAAATCGGGGTACACACTGGGATAATTCATCCCAGCAAGCTGGTACGCAATGACCCCGGAAGGATGACAGGCTGAGTCAACCCCCCTGGGGTTAATTCAGTGATCGACCGGGATTCAAATTCAGGATCCTCGGATCCCAAGCTGGCACCCTAACCGCTAAGCCAAAGGGAACCATTGTAGCTATATCGAAGGTAATATTAAACTATTCCCGATGTGTGGGTTTGTGTGTGTAATATCATATTAAATATAAATTTCCCTTATTTGGTGTAGGTATGAGAGTGTTTTAGGCACCGACAAAAAATAGAAAAAAACCCCAAATTGATTTCTTTAAAATGCCAACAGGATTAGAACATCACCAGGCAACGACAGGTACTCCTGCTGGTTGATTTATAAAACATCACAACATAACACGTTATACAAATACAATGTTTAAAGTTTAAACCTCTCACGACCACATACAAGTCTGTTGATGACAAATGATTATGAGAAACAAAGAGTCAGAAGAGACAAGACCATCATCTAAGCATCAATACATCACTTGGGTCTTGACCTCCCCATTTTGTACTTCTCTGAAGAGTAGGCCTGCATGGGAGACAAGTTTGTGTTTCGTATACAAACTGTGACTGCTGGTTGCATCGCTTTCTGGAAATGCAGCCGTGCCGCTGATGCAGTGCCCCCAGTTACCAGTCATCTGGTACTCATTTTGCCGACATCGGAAGGATGACAGGCTGAGTCAAACCACCTGGTGTTAATTCAACGGCACAACAGGGGCTCAAACTCAGGAGCCTAAGATCTTAAGCCAGCACCAGGTTTATGGGAGACGAGTGAAGCAGAGGGAAAACAGCCTTACCTATTGGTAAGACCAATTAGTCGCAAGAAAAGTGGATTTTCTAAACCTATGGCCAATTTTTATTCAATGAAAGACACAATTTTCTTATTAAACACAGACTACCTTTACCTGCGAGAACAAAATGCAGCCTCATCTCAAAGTCCCTCCTCTCTTCATTCACAAACCTTCTGCTTACTTGTCCAAATCTTAAAATGGGTGTGTACAGATATTGTTGATTTACTTTTTTAAAATGGCGACATTAAGTCGGAATTTGGATGAAACAGGTTGTCATGTGACAAAGACAAGTTGATTACATTCTTTAAACCAAAATTTAACAAAAATTGTCCTCGTCAAACACCCAACCTCTCTACCAAATTTCATCCGAATCCATCCATAACTTTTTGATATATTCTGTTCACAGACAGATTATGGGTGAAAAATGACCTCGATCCACCTTTGGTGGTGGAGGTAATGAACATGCTCTATCAATGTATTTTTTTGAGTATTTAATGTTCCAATGCTTAATTATCTTTATTTCATTGCAAAATGGCGGTGGAAGGCATGGGGGATGTGACATGAAACTATGAACTGTCATTATAATGCAAGTAGAAACATTTAAGAAGTTCACAATACCAACAAAGGCTTCAAAATGTTTCTCTGGAGGAAGGAGCCACTCGACCACTGTAAAACAGAGGCCGAGCTAAGATATACTGGCTATTCTACAAAAGAAAGACCAACAAATAGACATGAACTGTTCTAGTAGCAACATAATTATTGTGAACCACAGTTGTACCACAGCAATCCAGCATCTCAATCATTCATTAAAACTCACAAACACACAATGAACTCACTTTGTTGCTACGACTTCACCAGGGAAATGGACGCTCTTCACAACGATGGCAAACGCTCCTTCCTGTGGATAGACGGTACCGATAAGTTGCATGGTGGGTAAAGGTAGACCTTAACCCAATAATCAGGATCACAGACAATACAATATATTTGCATGAACTATATTTGAATTTGAATGAACTACCTTCGGTATGCCAGTCAGGTGTCCTTCCCATTAGGTCACAGGTGTCCTTCCCATGGTGGCAGATATTTATGCTAAATGGATATTTCCTCCTTGCGTTGCTTTTCTGATCCAACCCTTTCATCATGCTAGGAATGTATTAATTATATTCAAATTGTATGTACAGTACTTGTATTTGCAGTTTACAAACAAATCTTAGTTTTCATTATATTTCGATCAAATTCTAAATCATGTGTTATTATTGTATTGTAGAAACTTGATTATTGTGGAAAAATGAACGATATGAGAATCTACCCTCTGAGAGCTTTTAATCGGCATTATTTATTACCCTGCGCTCGCAAAGCGAAAAGCAGTGTTCAGTGATCGGTTGCGTACCTGTGGCATACGTGCGTGCGTGTCTGCATTTTAAAAAATGCATTTTTCTCGGCAACCGTTGGTCCAATTGATACAAATTTTTCATTTGACAGTCCGAGTCCGATCCGCCTGTAGATTTGTTGTGATAATTATGACGTCATAGGTCACGTGCTATGGACGCCATCTTGGAAAAACTTCGCACCTCCACATCTCTGAATCCGCTCCATGGAAAAAATTGAAACATGGCCAATTGCCAAGTACTCCCCAAGGGTAGACTGGATCTTGCAGAGGCATCATTAACAAGATATGTTAATGATGATGTCATTGGTGGCTTCGTTATGACATCATAGTTTGACAAGTATAACGCTTAATCTGATCATTATGAATTTTTTTTAAATCTGCTACTGTTGGTCTCATGGACACGAACTTTTCACCGTAGGAGCGCCTCCTCCTGTAGAATTTTGAAATGATAATTATGACGTGATAGGTCACGTGGCACAGGCGCCATCAGGGAAAAACCAAAAAACATTGCACCTCTATAATCGCCGAAACCGCTCCATGGAACAAAATGAAACGTGGCTCATTGTAAAGAACTCAGCATGGGGAATAAGTGGTGATAACAATGACGTAATTGGTGCCTTAATTATGATGTCATAATTCGACAGGGCCAATGCTTCATCTGATCAGTTTGAAATTTATTGAGTGTGATCTACGCAACAATTATATTAGAGAATATAAATTTATGATGTCATTGCTCACGTGGTCTGGCAGCCATATTGGATCAAAAAAAAACAAAAACCTTCGCACCAAGTAGTTAGTTCGCACCAAGTTGACTACACGGGGTAAGTATTCTATGAATAGCATCAAGTTTGCTTGAGGAAATGTTCATTGAAAATTACTTCGCCCATAGTAGCCCGCTCTCTCTTATGCACACATTCATCCCATCACGTCTACAGTTATCACACGCATCCTCTCGCCCATGGTAGACTGGATCTTGCAGAGGCAATTCCCTCGAAACAACTTTCCTTCAACTTCCTGGTAGGCGAGTCCAACCAAAGGCAAACTCAGATCATTCCACAAAGCCCGCAACAAGTGTGTGTCCCCTCTCAGAAAAGCCAGAAAGCAACATCTGGCCAACCTTAAGACTGAACTTTCAAACTTGTCTCCTTCGTCAAAGACCTGATGGCACCTTGTCAAGTCTGTCTCTGGTGTATGCTCCCCATCCATCCCTTCTGTCACTTCCAATGGCATCACAGCCGACTCTGCTTGTGAGAATTCCCAATGCCTCAATTCTGTGTTTGCTTCAAAATCTTGTCCGCATGGACCTTGTACCTTTCTCACCTGAGAAGGTGGAGAGGTTTCTGGAAACCCTTGACCTTGCTGATGCAGCTGTAATGTTGTATCCCTTTGCTGTCACATTGTTCTGTCATGCTTCTGAACCATAAATCATTCGTGTGAACGTGGCATTCGGTGATGTTGTATTTCAAACTAGGCTCAGAAATCCCTTGTTTTTCAAATTTGCAAAATTTAATTAAAGCCTTAAAAAAATTGGAACCAAATGTAAACTACTGGTCGATCACCATTGAAACATTGGAAGTTACTACCGCATTTAACACAATGGGAAAGTTAAAACTGCTCCCCCCTACCTGATATTTTCATGTATGGACACAACATTCTCACCAGTTCTTTGACCACACGTTCAACCAAGGTGCTAAAGGAGATGTCTTTGGCATCCGGTTGTTGGTGCAAATACTTCAACATCTTTGGAATCACTTCAGTGTCAGTTTCTGACTCAAATTTGAAGCCTTTCCCTTCCTGCAATGGCAGAAGGAATGGATAAAAGTTGTAGATGTCCATTTTTTCTGCAGATACATGAAAAACGATATAATTTAAAAGTTTTATGGCCAGAGGATGCTGCATGTCAGGGTAATAAAAGGATACTTTAAGATTAATATCACAAACAGTACAAAAAGGCATTATGCTTCTGTCTAGACATAGAATATAGAAAATGGCAACTACATTTCCTCTGCACTTCCCCAGCACCCACTCCCATAACCCCCAGTCTTCCTTCTCCATTCCTTCTCAACAACTCACATATCCTCAATTGACCTTCCACACATTTAACTTCTCATTATTATATTCCTTAACCAATCCTCTTCTCTCTCTCTACTCTCGCCCTCCATTTAGCGATCGAGACATTTGCTCTCACCAATAGCTTCTTCAGAGCTTTGTAGTTGGTAACGATTCCATTGTGAACCACAACAAACTCTGCAAAAAAACAATGGATGCAATTGTAAAATTATTTGCACTTCAAAAGTCGAAAAAACAACGGGGCAATACCCCTGGCGCTCACTTGGCAGAATAAACAGTATACTTCACCGACTAAAGGTATTTTAAACCAATTTCAATGGTTGCTAAAAGACAGGGCAGCATGTAGAATCATACTAACATAATCATAAGACGTTAAACAAAAACTAGAGAGGTTCCAGGGAACCTGAACTCAACTGGTCTATATCAATATGGTTAGAATATGCATAATAGAACCACAAACTATATAGTTTATATGTGCTAAAAATATATGACAAAAATTGATTTTTCAATTTGGCCGCCCTGCCGCGCCCATTTTTGGGTGTGCAACGCCCAAATGCAATCCCAAACTAGTTTATGTCTTAACGATGCTGCATAACAAGTTTCATCAAATGTCATCAATATTTCTGACTTTTAGAGCGTAGACGTCGAATTGTTTACAGACAACAGACAGACAGACAGACAGACGGACGACGGACACTGGGTGTCGACAAAAACTCAGCTGGACATAGTCCAGTTGAGTTAAAAAGACCTATTTTGGGGGGCAACCATCCCGCCCCCCTCTCACTCAACCCCATATACCTCCTCAGACCCCAATTTTTCTAATGCCTTGAACAAACATTGGTACATCATGGGTGATTGAGATTGTGGTGAAGTTTCATCGAAATTGTGTGCGTAGTTTCTGAGAATAAAACAAACACTTATTTTGGGGGGTCAAACCCGAACCCACTTTGACCCCCATAGACCTCCTTAGACTTCGATTTTCTTAATGCGGTGAACAAACTTTTGTACATCATGGGGGATGAAGGTTGTGGTTAAGTTTCATCGAAATAGTGTGTGTAGTTTCTGAGAAAAAAAGCAAATTCCTATTTTGAGGAGTCAAACCTGGATCCACTTTGACCCCGGAAAACCCCCTTAGACCCCGACTCTTTGAATGAATGAATGAATGAATGATCGTTTTAAGGCCATTTTCCCCGCTAGAGCGGGGGTTAGCCTTGCAGGCCCCATGACAATCATGGTTCCCTGTTTGAGGCAATGTTTTTATGGCCGGATGCCCTTCCTGACGCCAACCCTTGGTCGCCTCTTATGATGCGCAGGGATACGGTGTACCTATTCTAAATCGGGATACACACCGTGATCATTCATCCCAGCAAGCTGGTACGCAATTTGCCGACCTCAGAAGGATGACAGGCTGAGTCAACCCCCCTGGCGTTAATTCAGCGATCGACCGGGATTCAAACCCAGGATCCTAGGATCCCAAGCCGGCACCCTAACTGCTAAGCCAACACCAGGCTCTTTGAATGCCGTGAACAAACTTTAGTCACAACACAATAAATATAATTTGTGCCAAGTTTGGTCACAATCCCTTCAGCGGTTTCGGAGAAGAAGTTGCAAGTGTTTACGGACTGACTGACAGACAGACTGACTGACGGACAAACGGCACGCCATCGTATTAGCTCCCCTGAACTTCGTTCCAGGTGAGCTAACAATTATTATTTCATTTGTGTAATGTGTCCAAATTTTACAAACATTTGATTGTTCCATACAGTATCACGTGCTCTTTTGAAACCAGCTGACAAATTTCCTTTCCAGAATAGCCACCACAATGTAGTAATCTTTATATAGAGTACATATCTACCAATTATATCTGTGCTATATGATATGCATTGTCATGAAAGGAGACGAAATGAACGAGAGTCTGATTCTTAAGAAGCTAAGACCAATCAAACAAAAAGCTCGATCCTTAAAATGGAGGTGACATTGTTGGGTTGTAGATACCAGTGCTGATGGTTAATCCAAACAAACGGCTGCTTGGCTGCATCATTTTTTTGGGGTGCAGCTGTTCTGCTGATTGCCCCCTTACCAGCTTGGTGGTACTCATTTTGCCAACCTCAAGAAGCATGACAGGTTGAGCTGGACCCACCTGGTGTTAATTCAACGGCGCAGCAAGGGCTTGAACTCAAGACCCTGGGATCTTAAGCCAGCCACCTTAACCGTTAGGCCAACACCAGGCTTCCTTCATTCTAACCACAATATATACCATACCTGGTGGGTGAGGTGGGTCAATGCAATAACAGCACGAATTATCTGAGCAACAAGGGAGATTTCCAGGCACCACATAAAGACATTTTACAAATCTCAGAAACTAAGGAGTGGTAAGCCCAATTAGTACCTGGGCATGACACAATGACACATTCACGGAACGTCTAGTACTGTAGGATTTTCTTGTTCTTTTTGTAAAAAGTCTAAAACCAGGTGGAATTGCAACACTAAAACTACACAGCACAGGACGTCTACCCCCACTTCCCCCCCCAACTTAGTGGTGTCACATAAAATGTTCAGCTGTGAACAATTATAATCCTAACAAAGGAGGGAAAAAAGTTATTTAAAAGGTAAAAAGTTTAATCCTTCACAAAAAGTGAATATAGTATCTATTTGATGAAAGAAAGGAGCTATATAGTATATCTTTCCGATAACCTTGACCTGGTAAATTATACAATTATTTATTATTGTTATATTGGATGTAATGCTCTGAACATGTGACCCCACCATTTTCAGGGTCTGACCGCTGTGGGTGGCTATTCACTTCATTTGGTACTCCATGTGTTGCCCAACGCGTGTGCGCGATGCCCACGTGACACAGCATCTCATCATTGAAGTCAAATTCTGCCATACCTGTGGGTTTGAAAGGGAAAATAATATATGTGAAAAGAGCATCCTATAAAATCCAGTAAGATAACCTACGTACCTCTAATCTTTGAATAAAATCATATTTTACATTGTATTACTAATAAATTAATTCACCTATGACAAAAAAATAACATGTCTGACAGCACACTTGAACAGTGAATGGGACCATTTCAGGTATCTTTCATCCACTATATTGATGTACTGACGTCAGCAGTCTGTCATCAATAAGAGACCTTGATCACAAACATTTTGTAATCGAATCGTAGAATGGATGCTCCAGATCACAAAAATAAATGAGATGGAATTTTTATGATTTAGTGATCCGTTCTGTTTGCTAATATCACTCTACTAATGACATTTAAGACTATTGTCGCGTCCCTGGGGTTAAGACTCCTGGGTGACGGATGACCGAAATGAGCTTTAACTCCGAGGAGTACTTCGAACCTTGGCAGGATTGTCTTTGGCGCACGCGCGGTAAAGACCCGACGTCTTATCTGATCGGACGGCCGACACTGGGTTAATCTGAACCCACAAACACAAATACGGGACATGCAAAATCCACAATACAAGAATGAAATGCAAAAATAAAGGATTTAATGAAAATAGATGCAAGAGACAAAAATGAAAGGCAAGGTAAAAACTATAATTCCTAATTGAGACGTCTCCCTCAGACTCGTATACAAACAAGGGGAAAGATTAAATAAAAATAAATGATGTTCCTGCCGGCCGGCACAACTCTAGTCTCAACGAGGGGGGTTGGCATTCGTCGCCTCCAAATCACCGCGCCAGGAAGCGCACCGACAAATGGTGCCGAAAACGCCCAGGCATGAACAAGCAGCCAACCGGCCCTTCCTCTCTTCCACTGCCAAGCGAGACGCGGCTCTCTCCTCCCCCGAAAAGCACCACAGTCAACAACACCCCCCTCCTCCGACGTTACAAAACTTCCAAAGCTTCGACACGTCTCCTCATCAGTGCACTCCCTGTGCCTTGCATTTATTGTGATTTTTAAATTACCACTTCTGTACACCGACCATGAGGCTCAGTTTGCAAGCCACCATCTACAATTCCAATGTAAGAGGAATAACTACTCTTCTTTTGGGTCTTCGGAATCCTTGGGGTCTTTTGTGTCCTTGGGCCTTTTGTGTGTGGGTCATTTAGGTCCTTGAAGTCTTTTGGGTCTTCAGGGTCTTTGGGATATTTTTGGGTCTTCAGGGTATTTAATGGTCTTTGGGGTATTTTGGGTATTTAAGATATTTGGGGTCTTTTGGATGTTTAACAGTCTATTAAGGGTCTTTGGGATATTTTTGGGTCTTCGAGATATTTTGGGTCTTCAGGGTCTTTCAGGGTTTTTGGGATATTTAGGGTCTTTGTGGTATTTTGGGTCTTTAACAGTCTTCAGGGTATTTTGGGTATTCAGGGTCTTTTGGGTCTTTGGGATCTTTTGTATCTTTGGGGTGTTTGGGGCCCATTGGGTCTTCAGGGTCTTTTTGGTCTTTAGGATATTTTGGGTCCTTGGGTTATTTGGAGTAGTTTGGGTCTTCAGAGTCCTTGGGGGGTCTTCTGGGTCCTCTGTGTCTTTTGTATCTTTTGGGGCTTTTGGGTATTCATAGTCTTTTGGGTCTTCAGGGTCTTTTGGATCTTTAGGGTCTTTGGGGTATTTTGGGTCTTCGTGGTCTTTTGGGTCTTTAACAGTCTTCAGGGTCTTTTGAGACTTCAGGGTATTTTGGGTCTTCAGGGTATATTGGGTGTTTGGGGTCTTTTTGGTCTTTGGGGTATTTTGGATCTTCGGAATCCTTGGGGTCTTCTGGCTCCTTGGGGTATTTTTGGGTTCTCTGGGTAATTTGGGTCCTCAGGGTTGTTTTGGTCTTTTGGATCCTCGGCGTCTTTTGGGACTTCGGCGTATTTTGGATCTTCAGAGTCCTTGAGGGTCTTCTGAGTCAATGGGGTCTTTGTGTCTTCTTTGTCATTTAGGTCATTGGGGTTGCTTGGGTCTTTTGGATCCTCAGGGTCTTTTGGATCCTTGGGGTCTTTTCTGTCTTTGGGCAACGTCTTATGATAGACTTTTCTGTCTTCAGGGTCTTTCTTCTGCTTATGATATTCACGATTACAAACGTCGCAATATGTTCTATTCACCATATTAATATATTTAAAAACTTGATGCAAATCTCATGGTAATTTATCGATACTTTTTCACTTAAAATAAAATATTCTTGATGAAAATCTCGTGGTAATTTATAGATACTTTTTCGCTCAAAAGAAAATTTTCTTGATGAAAATTTCATTGAAAACCACTTCTTTTAGTTAGTCTTTTTGTAGGAGGTAAAAAAAATTTTTACTTCATAAATACAATGTATCAAGACACAAAAGACAAGTTTCACTCAATCTCTACATTTGTAAAATAAACTGAGAAATATGTCAAGGATGCAAAATTGAATGAAGATAATTATTGTCGTGTGAATCCCTCCGGTTAATACCAGGGACCGCGGATGGACCAAACGGATCTACTGGAGGCGACGACCAAACACGGATTTTGCTTTGACTCGCGGGAAGAGGAAGGGAAGAGGAAGAAGTGGGAAAAGCGCTTACCTGGAGCGCGCCGACTGCAGCTCCGGTCCTGTCGGGAATTAATGAACTCGAACAAACAAGATTTAATGTACAAAAATAGAGATTTATTCACGGAACCCGATAACAAGAAACGCGACGGTAATCAAGTAAACTAAATCCTATATTGGGATCCCACACACCAGACTCACCAACAGGACACATGAATGAATGAAAGGAAAATAACGTGTATTGCGTGTATGAAATGTGTGAAATGTGGGGTGTCTTAACTGTCCGTCGTCTTGTAGTGTGTCATCCAACGCGGCTCCGTTCGGCCTGCTCGTGCGCCACCAGGCCTCGAACGACCCGCTCGCCCCGGCCTCGTCTGTTCAGCGGCACACCTCACTCCAAGCTCCAAATCGATCGCACATGAGGTCCCGCCCGCTCACAGCACCAAAAGCACCAAGCACCGAGCACCACGAAGAACGCGATCTCCAATCTCAGCGCAGAGAGCACAAGACGTCGTGCAGCGTCAAGAAACCAGCGAAGAAGAACAGGGCGAAGAGGAAAACACAAGCACGAGGAAGCCAGGAGAGAGCTGCTAACTAAGAGCTGCTGAAATGTCATGCAGCGCAAGACAGCCAGAGAGGGACGTGCAGCGCAAGAGGGAAAATGTCGTCCGGCACACCCTTTTATAACCTGCGGCGGTGACGTCAGCCTTGGCGCGCCACCCAATCAGCGCCTCGTAGCCCCCCGCTGTTCGCCGAACCTTCTCGCATCTCTCCACATCACCACCGCTGATTCATCCCAGGTTCGCACCCTCAGCGCTGATTGGCTGGAGGATCGCGCCTTCCGCGTCAACCAATCACACGTTCCCTGCGCATGGTTATAGCTCGTCTTTGCGCGATGTTACCAGGCCAGCTGATGGTGCGGCCGGCAGTAGCCACCCGGCGGTGCCCCAATCTGGCTTCCTGCCTGTCTTCTTCCAAAGTCGTTGGAAGGGAAGGTGATTTAATTACTGTGTGCACTAAAGGGCCTATCTAAGTGTTTATATGTGTATGCATTGCCATAAGGGACAAAGGAATGATTACCAGGTCTGACGCACAAGGGGTGTTATCTTATTCCCGACACTATTTAACACCCGAACATCCTGGTATGTTCACAGGTATACTCTTATCCCAAAAAACCGACTAAATACACAGAACTTATTACAAGGTTGATTCCCTATCGCGACAGTCGAATACCTACCTACACAGATCTATCTGGCTCTAGATATTCCTCTACCCAAATTCATAACCTTATAACAACTTCTGGATAAAACCAATTATGAGTGATAATATGAGTTCCTCAATTTCCTTCATTGGAAGGTCTTTTAATATATCTGGAAGACATCAATTAAAGTAGCTCTAACAAAAGTTTCACCTCTACTTTTAGCAATCTATTTAAAGCTGGAAAAAGCAATGAAAAAAGTAAAAGTATCAGAAAAGAAAACCCTTATGGATGAAGCTTTAGAAAGCGAAGATAAAACCATTAATAATAAGCATGGAGAAATTTGTATTTTTTTTAACAACCCTAAAGATGTAAATCTTGATGAAATGAAGGATGTTAATATATCAGGTGAAATGACATTTCGTTCAGTAGTAGTTAAGAACCATTTTAAAATTACCTTTAACATAAAAAAATGTAGTAGTTGAATCTGTTAATGAAAAATAGTATATGGATATAGATGGTAATGTTTTTTTTACTAATTAAATACGAGTCATTATTCAAGTGAAGATTTTGGGAATTATGATAGTGATGATAGTATCTCTATTGGAACAGAAGACAGCTATGATAGTGAGAGTGTGTTTTCAAACAAGAGTTATGAAAGTAGTTTTATAGATGATGATGATTCTGAAAGCACTGATTATAGTGAAGAGGAAATTTATTTTAAGTAAAGTTTTACTATATAAATATGATGAATATAAATGATATACCAAATGTTGAGCCTCTTGAATTTCCTGATACTCCATATGATAAATTAGAGAATTGTCCAGCCTGTGATAGAGTGGGATTAAATACAGTCAAAAGCCCATAAACAATGTTTATTCTGTGATTATATTTTAATTGATGATGATAAAAAATATAAAAAGAAACAACTATTTTAAAATTACACCAAACATGAATTACTTTACAAGATTAATAAGAGAAATGAACGTTAAGTATGAGGGTGATAATACACCGTTCCTTACAATGGAAGGGATTGATAAAATTCAGGACTTTGTAGATAATTACAATAATACAGTTCATTCCTCAACAAAATCAAAACCATCGGAAACATTTACAAAATTAGAATACGAGAAGGAGATTAATCTGAGAAAGCCAAAGTTCAAAGTTGGTGATATTGTAAGAATATATAGATGGAAAAGTCATTTTGAGAAAGGTTATGCAAAGAGATGGAATAATGAACTCTTTAAAATTGTTGATGTAATGAATACAATTCCTTGGACTTACAAATTATATGATTTAAAAGGAGAAGAGATTTTCGGTTCATTTTATTCACAGGAATAATTACAAAAGACACAGGTAAGCAGATAATACCCTTGAAAGCAACAGGTTGACAATTCACAATCCACTACTATACAGGGATGGGAGGATTACTGTTGTTGTTTGGGAGTTACGAAAATAGAAGCACCCAAGTCTAATAGTTAGTGGTGTTGATTTCTTAAAGGTGTAATTTAGAGCTGTTGTAAAGTATCTATCACATTGTTCCACAGCCTCCTGAATAGATTTAGGTTTATTGACAAACTTTTTTAACTTCATAATTGTTATGGGTTTCTCCATATTATAACAGTGCTCCATTTACAAGGTAATATTTACTCCCGCCAGGGAGTAATGCATTCGATCGTGTCCGTCCATGTGTGTGTGTGTGTGTGTGTGTGTGTGTGTGTGTGTGTGTGTGTGTGTGCGCGCGCGTATGTGTGTTCGGATGTTCTTGTTTTCGTGTGTTTGTGAACAAGATATCTGGAAAAGTTCTGAACGGATTTGGATGAAAGTTGGTGAGATGATTGCCCTTGGGATAAGGAAGAATTGATTAGTTTTTCGTGGAGCTCAGGATATTATTACGGATCCAGGAATTTTTTTGGGAATTTTTGGGGATTTTTTTCTGTTTTACTGCATTAAAGCTTTTATTCTTATTCTTAAATGATGTTTTTCTCTTCTAATTCCGAGATATATCAAAAGAAATTCTCTGACAGTTAGGGCCTACTTTCTTTTTCATTTATTGTTTTGGGGAGAGGGGATGTTAAACAAAACGTATTATTCCAACTTGACCCACGGTGGGAGTATGCGCTCTACTGAGTGGCATTCCAGTGACCTTTCTTAAAATGCTTCTTTGCTTAAAATAAAAGTTCTTGCTGATTTAGCCATTTCATCTCTGCTCAACAAAGATACTTGTACCAAGACCCAAGTTCCGAACATATTGTTTGTTAATATACTTGATGGTGATGAGTGTTATAAGAAATTTAAATTATTCCCTAAAATAAAACATAAACAAATATTAATTGGTCCACTTAGTGAGTATAATCAAATGCAGTCCCCCTCCCCAATTTTCCCTTCCACCACAAGTAGTAGGAAAATGGGGTGTCTTGAATGTGCCAACTAACAACAAACAAACGTAGTGAGTGAGAATGAGCATCAGCAAATGTCTGTTGAACATCTTGAAATATTGAGGATAAAATCTAGTTGAAAATCCAGTGAGTCAATAATTATCCTTAATTTTCTCCATTGACTTCAATGTTATATTTTTTGTGCTTCAGAACCCCCATTTTCCTACTACTGATGACGACATAGATTGCAACAGATTTGGGGTGTGTTCATTTACAAGTATATAGCTAGATAGCAAGCATCAGGAGCAGGGGGTGACAAATGGCAGCTCTATCGAAGAACTGAGGGAGAGGTGCAAGACAACAACTACAGGAGCTGGTGCCATGGACGAGAGAATAGATGGATTAAGAAATGGATGTGATCATCCAGAATGAGGAGGTGTTGGATTGTGGAAGAATGGGTGCGACCTGGGAAGGCTGCGGGAGGACGCAGGAATGGGAAGCAGGGAAAAGCATGGCCAGAAAAGAGGGGAGAGAAAACCAAGTGTCCATCAACCTGTCTATGTTTAGCGAGAAAGACATTGTGACTCAAATATATGCCAATATAAAATGGAGAGCCTTAAATTCAATTTCCTTAAAGGAGCAGGATGGAAGCAATCTGCACCAGGCCGAAGCGGGGGCCAACACTCCATGATACTTCAAATGAAAGGCTTTGTTTTATTTACAGAGTCTAAGGCTCATGCAAGAGCTGCAACACAAATCACGCACACACATGCAGATAAACACAGGAGAAAACACCAAACTTGACTTCAGACAAACACAGCTGCTGAGCTTCTGGGGGGAAGTGACGCAACTTCCTGGAGCACTATCGGCAACAGCAATGCCTTCTTTATCAAGTATGTTTTCTCCCCTCACTCAGCAGGGCAATCAAGGAGAAAATTCATTTTGCAAAATGCGTGCCAGCTTACTGGGAAGAGGGCACTGCATCAGCAGCACAGCCACACTACCAACAGTGATGCAGCCAGCACCCACAGGCTGCATACAGAATAATAATAATAATAATAACAAGTACAGATACATTCAAAGTACACCGCCCCCATGCCAAATAAATAACATCCAGTATCCTCCAGCGTGCGACACTGCCAGGGTGCCTAAGGCCTAAGGCGCCTCGCAATGCCGCCATGCAGCACTTTGAGACAATATTGGGAGGGAGAGATGTGTAATAAACTAATAATTGATTGATTAATTGCATATATAAATAAATGATAATCGTAAAATAATTAATGTCTTAATCAATTGGCTAATAGCATACCTAAACCACCAGTGTTTCTTCCGAAGCTGTAACTTTTTGAATATTAATTAAATTATTTAATCAAAAATAAAATAATTAATTGATTAATTGATAAATTTGATTAATCAATAAATTAAAATACCCTTTATAGACACACAAGCAGAAGTACCCGGCGTTGCCGGGTGGGGGAGGGGGGAGGGTGAGGGGAGGGGGGAAGGGAAGGGGAGGGGGGGAAGGGGATGGGAGGGGAGGGGGGGAGGGGGGAAGGGGAGGGGATGGGTGGAAGGGGAGGGGGAGGGGGAGGAGAGGAAGGGGAGGGGAGGGGGGAAGAGGAGGGGAAGGGAGGGGGGAAGGGGAGGGGTTAGAGGGGGAAAGGGGGGAAGGGGAGGGGGGAATGGGGGAGGAGGGGAAGGGGGTGGAGAGGGGAAGGGGAGGGGGAGGGGGAGGAGGAGGGGGGGAAAGAGGGTGAAGGGGAGGGGAGGTGGAGGCAGGGGAGTGGCTCACGTTTCTGAGTGAATGTGGCTCACGTTTCTGAGTGAATGTGGCTCACGTTTCTGAGTGAATGTGGCTCACGTTTCTGAGTTAAGTGTGATGCCAATCAGGAAGAAGAAGAAGCCATACAACCAAATTCGTGCACTTCCCGAATTGTTTGATTTATTTGTATTCAAATGTCTGGTAATTGTTTTGTATTTATTTATGCGAATGTGTACTTGTGTATAACTGTCATTCATTTTAAAAGGCTTTGGCATTATCGAGCGATTTTTTTTTTTTTTTTTTTACTCCAAAAAAAACAACTTTTTTTTTTCAATTTTTTGTTTGTTTGTTTTGTTTGCCGAGAACACTCCCAGGCACTCACTGATGTACCTCTGAAAGTTTGATGAAGATCCGTTCAGCCATCTCTGAATAAAACGCGGACACAGACACAGACAACTCGCATTTAAATCTATATATATAAAACACAGTTTGTGTGTGTGTGTGTGTGTGTGTGTGTGTGTGTGTGTGTGTGTGTGTGTGTGTGTAATGTTACCGATAGACTCCTAAACGGAGAGGCTTACGTGCTTGATATTTGACATAGACATGGCCATTGAGCCTGGGACGAACATGGCCGAACTCAAAATATTTGACGATCCATATTTTTTATTCATATTTACCTCAGCGCATTTCAGCGCACGGCATCAACGGAATCAGAGCAGGTGGGCGCTGATTCGCTCAGAGCGATCACGTGATGACGCTATGACGCTATGAACGCTATGACGCTATGAAAAAAAAATCGCTATGACGCTATGAACGCTATGACGCTATGAAACGCTATGAACGCTATGACGCTATGGAAAAAAAAATCGCTCACTTTACCAAGGGGCTCGCTCCCCCCCCCCGTTCCCCTCCCCTCCCCTTCCCCTTCCCCCTCCCCTCCCCCGCCCGGCAATGCCGGATACTTCTGCTTGTATATGTATAAATCGGGATTTAAATTTAATTCAAAAATTGATCCAGACGTCTATAGTCTTTCAAACATTCAAAGGGATAGAGGTAGTTATTTATCACAGCATCTGTGGAATTTTCACCCTTTTACTCAACTCCGTTTCGCTGTTATTTGGTGGAGCAAAAAGTCAACTGAGCTTTATAGATAGTAAGATCACTTGGTCAATGTCATGTCCAAATATCAGCTTCCTCGCTCAAAAGGTGACTGACATATTGCCCAGATGAGAAAGAAAATAAATAAATGATCAATAATGAAAATAAATAAATAACAATAGTAAAATAATAAAATTACTAATCAATTGGCTAATATTATTCTTAAACCAGCACCGTTTCATCCGAATCTGTAACTTTTTGAAAATTAATTTAGTAATGAATAGAATAATTAAATAATTAATCGATTCATTCATTAATCAATAAATTAAAAATAACATTTGCAGCCAAATCACGTGATCATTGTCATGTCCAAACATCAGCTTCCTAACTCAAAAGGTGCCTGAGATAATGCCCAGAAGAGAAAGGAAATAAATAAGTACTTAATTAATCGATAATAAGTAATTCATCAATTAATAGATGAATCAAAAAACAAAAAATACTGTTTTGCCAAAGCACGTGCTCACTATTGTGCCCAAATTTTAGCTTCCCTGCTCAAATATCTGCTGAGATATCGCCCGGACAAACAAACAAGAAAACATGAAACCGGAGTGAAAACCGAGTACGAAAACCGAGTTTCAGCGCCCCCTTCGGTGCCCGGCGATGACGTCATGCAGCGCGGCTGGAGATGAAATAGGAAAGGAGCGGTGTACAATAATATTGATACCTTATTTTCCATCTCTTGTGGTTTATAACAGATTTAGAAAAATATACAAGGACAGCATAAAACATCCACAAAGAACGGGACATGTTGGAGCGCATACCTCTGCCAGGCTGAACAGGTTACGTGTTGTATCCCTCTGGTAGGCCGGATCTGAATCCGAACCTGAACCAGAATATAATCGGCTTGTTCTCATAACCCAAATCTTCCACCAAGTTTTGGCAAAACTCGTCCACAACGTTTTGAGATATCGTGTTATATATCATTTTTGGCCTCTCTATTGGCCATCTTGCAATGGGGAAGAACCACTGTAAAAACTAGAACGGCACTCAGTAGAGATCAAACCTCCGCCAGGTGAACAGTTTATATTCTGTATCCCACTGATGGGTCCTATATGGATCCAGACCTGAACCAAAATCGAATCAGCTTGTTCTTATCACCTAATCAATTCATGCACCTAGTTTTGTCATGACTCGTCCATATCATAACTCATCCATAACTGTTTGAGACATCCTGCTATATATCGTTTTTGGCCCTATATCTCCATGGTGACGAATCACTTCAATTCTTCTATCGAGATGCAGATCTTCACCAAAATCAAATCGATTAGTCCTTGTCACACACCCAATCTATCCAACAGGTTTGGTCCAAATCCATCCTTAACTTTTTGAGATATCCTGCTATATGTCCTTTTTGGCCCTATCTCCTAATGGTGAAGAATCACTTAAAAATTCTACTACCCGGATCTTCACCAAAATCTAATCATTTCGTCTTTGTCACATACACTACCTTTCCGCAAAATTTCGTCCGAATCCATCCACAAATTTTTGATATCTTGTTCACAGACAGACAAACAGACAGACAAACAGAGACAGACAGACAAACAGACAGACAGATAGATGAACAGAGACAGACAGACAGACAAACAGACAGACAGACATACAGACAAACAGACAGACAGACAAACAGACAGACAAACAGACAAACAGACAGACAGATGGGGTGAAAACATAGCATCCATCCACCTTTGGTGGCGGAGATAATTATAGTATCGGGCTCCAAATCTTTACGAAAATCGAATCAATTCATCCTTGTGACACACCGAACCGATTCGCTAAGTTTCATCCAAATCCATCCATAACTTTTTGAGATAGGAAAGGAGCGGTGAAATCCTGCTCACAGACACAGACAGGGGTGAAAACAAAACCTCCGTCCACCTTCGATGTTGGAATGACATGCTGCTCACATGACCATCGGTGTATTGGCCGTAAGAGGTGCAGAACACACTTTGTTCAAGATCAAGTAATCATGTAGCTGTGTTGACACTTACCTCGTAGCTTCTCAGCCAAAACCTCCACTTTTCCTTGCTGCTTTACCACGCAGATTTGTTTCCCATTTTCATGGGCACCTTTGCTGGGTGCATCAATGGCCACACCTGTGGTACAACAGATATCAAGTGCGTTCACCTCGTAAACTGAGCTCCAGAAATTCCACACCTCAACTTTATTTTTAAAAACGGAATTGGCCAAGGAGGACCATTGAGATGAAGTAAGTATTATCCAGTTTTAGCATAAACAAATATGTGTTAAAAGTCGACCCATGACATTGCAGCCATTCACCTGCAGAGTCATAGCCCCGGTATTCCAAGCGCTGCAGTCCTTTGATGAGAGTTTCCAAGATATGACGTCGAGTCTTGGGTATGCGATAATTCAGGTATGCAAATATTCCTGCAAAACAGGAAACGTGCAACAGTGTTTGTCAATATATAATTATGGTAAAGGATGATTCACATCAGTCATGTGTTACGGATCCCGGATTTAGGTGAATTACTATTCATGTCATGGCTTATTAATGTTTATTCTATTAAAGGTTGTTGTGGTTAAATGGTTAGAGAGGCTCCGGATAACAGGAGACCGGAAACGGGATAGTGAACCGGAAGAAGAAAAAGGAGAGACACGAGGTCCGAAAGAAGCGGCCATCTTCTTCTTGCTCGCCCAGCTCCGACGCGAGCGGTGTCGATATTGAGCAGCGTGGGGAACGCTGCGTTTGAAAGCCCGTCTGGCGAGAGGAGTTACCTGCGCGGGGTAATTACCGGTTACGCGTCAAGTTGCCGTGGGTTCGTGCACGGAACCAAGCGTCCGGCACAGTTCGCCTCAACGTCTACAAGGACGCGTACGGGTCGCACCTTGGGCCTCGCGCGCTTTGCGAGCCGCGCTTTGCTTTGCCCGCTTTGCTTTGCAAGGAGGTGTGCGCTGCAGCCGCTGTTCCCGGTACGCGACGTGCACGTTTGGAGCACGTCAGCCAGGGGTTCATTCAACCGCCCGTGTGCGGAGAAGTCGACCTTCACCTTGGTCTGGAGGGGCCCAGAGACATTGTGAGGGACAGTGGCCATTGAGGGGTCATGAGTGGGGAAAGGGGGGAGATATATGAGATGGCCATCTGAGTAATATTGTTGATTGATTGTTGAGTGTGGTTGATTGATTGGGAATATATTATCCATTAATCCGGATCCTTGGTGTGGGGGTTTCTTATTGACTGGAATTGTTGTGTCTTTCATATTGATTGCGTTACGAAAGCGTATAAATCATATATCTTTCTGGCGGGGTCCCTCCCACGGTCCGGGGGTCACCAAGACCAGGTAGTTACCGGGAGGACCACGTAACACATGACACAGCATCATAAACCCACAGTACCGTAAAAATGGGGGGAATAGGGACAGCAAGGTGAATAGGGACACAAACTGAAAAAAGTTCGGAAACTTTTTTCGCTGAAAATTGATAACCATACTGACTTGTTGATATTTGGGTTAAAAGTGTTCTCTTGTTTTTAAAAAAAAAGCAACTTATAGTCCCTATTAACCCCATATATGGGTTAAATAGGAATAAATAGGATTTTTATGGCTGTCTCTATTCACCCCGTTTTACGGGTGACTCTATATACGCCACGTTTTAACGGGTGAATAGGGACAGTCACTAATACAAAAAAATAATAATCAAGAAACAATCCTGAGTTTCCAACTTATTGCTAAATTGAAAGCGCAGCTGGATGCACATAATATGCACCCATAATATAAACCACGGTGCCAATGAAAAAAAAAATGGGATAAAAAGTTTTTCCAAACTGTCCCTATTAACTCATATTCAAACATTGGCCCTCACTCTCCGCCCCCCACCCACCACTGAAGTCGCCGGAGGCATCATGTTTTCGCGTTGTCCGTCCCGCTGTCAGTCTGTCCGTCCGTCCGTGATAGGTTTTCGTTACCGCGATAACTTGAGAACTTAGTCAAACTTTGTGCAGGGAAGTATAATGAGGTAAAGATGAACTGATTAAATTTTGTGGTCAAGAGGTCAAAAGCTAAAGGTCAGAGGCCATGTTAGGTAAAAATCCTGTTACCACGATAACTTGCGAACCAGTGTTGGGATTCTGTCCAAATTTGGTACACTTATGTAAAATGATGTAAAGATGAACTGATTAAATTTTGTGGTCAAGAGGTCAAAAGCCAAAGGTCAGAGGCCATGTTAGGTAAAAATCCTGTTACCGCGATAACTTGTGAACCAGTGTTGGGATTCTGTCCAAATTTGGTACACTTATGTAAAATGATGTAAAGATGAACTGACTAAATTTTGTGGTCAAGAGGTCAAAGGTCAAAGTCAGTAATCTACTATACAAGAGCCGAGATGGCTGAACGGATCTTCGTCAAACTTTCAATGTTCCTCAGAGTGTGCCTGGGAGTGATAAAGGCCAAAAAAAACAATTTTTTTGAGAAAAAAAAAAGGTTCGCTTTTTGTATTTTTTTTTTTAATCGCTCTCTGTAGTGCCTAAGGTTTTTTGATTAATGACAGTTATATACAAGTGCACATTCGCATAAATAAATACAAAACAATCACAAGACATTTGAACACAAATAACAAAACAATTCCGGAAGCAGTCGAAGTTGGTTGTTAGGCTTCTTCTTCTTCCTGAATGTCATCATACTTAACTCGGAAACGTGATGAACGGCACATTCAGCAGAATATGTTCAACGAAAAGGTAAAATGATGATTTTACATTTGTGATGGATTCTGATTTAGATGTAATAATTGCTTTTCCATTTTATTTGCCCTCATTTCAAATATGTTAATGTTTCTTTTTCGCTTGAGCAACGCCGGGTACTCCAGCTATAAATGCTGTAAACGTGAACTGATTAGATTTTGGGGTCAAGAGGTCAAAGGTCAGAGGTCATGTCAGGTAAAAATGTGATAACTTGAGAACAGCTGAATGCATTTAAAGCAAACTTGGTACAAGTATTATAATGATGTAATAATGTGGGTCGAGGCATATCGGTCGACGTCGTGACGTCGAAGTGTCGTTCTAATTTACAAATGAAATGGTCACCAGTCTAAAAGTCAGCCATCTTTGATCAGATCCTAAAATAAAGTGAGGTGCTATATTTTGTGGTCAAAATATAACATTCAATTGTAATGAAGTTGTTCTTTGATCATAAACGAACACTTCTAGACAGACAGACAGAGAGACAGTGAATTAATTGCTTAACCCCGTTTTTCGCTTCACACATTTGGGGTAATAAGTGTGTGTGTGTGTGTGTGTGTGTGTGTGTGTGTGTGTGTGTGTGTGTGTGTGTGTGTGTGTGTGTGTGTGTGTGTGTGTGTGTGTATGTGTGTGTGTGTGAACATGATATCTGGAAAAGTTGTGAACGGATTTGGATGAAAGTTGGTGGGATGATTGCCCTTGGGATAAGGAAGAATTGATTAGTTTTTAGTGAAGCTCAGGATATTATTCCGGATCCAGGAATTTTTTTGGGAAAGATTTTTTCTGTTTTACTGCATTAAAGCTTTTATTCTTATTCTTAAATGATGTTTTTCTCCTCTAATTCCGAGATATATCAAAATTAATTCTCTGACAGTGAGGGCTTAGCCGCTTACTTTCTTTTTCATTTATTGTTTTGGGGAGAGGGGATGTTAAACAAAACGTATTATTCCAACTAAACCCACGGCGGGAGTATGCGCGCTACTGAGTGGCGTTCTGGTTATTACTTGCAAAATCGAAGATTTTTCAAGTATATTGGTCGGTTGTGTTTGTGAATCTGTCTGTCTGTCTGTCTGTTTGTTTGTTTGCTTGTTTGTTTGTCACCGGCCTACAGGTCACAATTTTCAACCGATCTTCACCAAACTTCACCAAGTGGTAGAGTTGGTCAAAAGCAAGAAGCCTATTGTTTTTGGGGTCAATAGGTCAAAAGGTCAACATAGGCCAAAGGTCACCAAATTTGCTAAATTTCTAAAATCCCCAATTTTCATCCGATTGACTTGAAATTTGAAGACCACTTGCATATCTGGTCACTGAATTCACCCACCAAGTATTTTTGACGTCAACATAGGCCAAATGGTCAACATAGGCCAAATTTCTAAAATCCTCAATTTTCATCCGATTGACTTGAAATTTGAAGAGGACTTGCATATCTGGTCACTGAATTCAACCACCAAGTATTCTTGAGGTCAACATAGGCCAAATGGTCAACATAGGCCAAATTTCTAAAATCCTCAATTTTCATCCGATTGACTTGAAATTTGAAGATGACTTGCATATCTGGTCACTGAATTCAACCACAAAGTATTCTTGAGGTCAACATAGGCCAAAAGGTCAACATAGGCCAAATTTCTAAAATCCTCAATTTTCATCCAATTGACATGAAATTTGAAGAGGACTTGCATATCTGGTCACTGAATTCAACCACGTATTATAATTTAGGTAAACACAGGCCAAAAGGTCAACATAGGCCAAATTTCTAAAATCACCAATTTTCATTTGATTGACTTGAACTTCCAAGAGGATATATATATGGTCACTGAATTGAACCACCATCTATTTTTGAGGTCAACATCGGCTAAAAGGTCAACATAGGCCAAATTTTTTATATCCTCAATTTTCATCCGATTGACTTGAAAATTGAACAGCATTTGCACATTGAGTCACTAAATAGGGAAACTAACTATTTTTGAGGTCAAAAGGTCAAAGGTCAACTCAAGGTCAACCTTCCAAAATCATCATTTTTCATCTGAAAAATCGTCACTTTTCATCCTGTTGACCCGAGCTTTGATCAAGATTGTAAATTTGAATCTTCATGAAATGGACAATTTGCTGTATCATTGGAAAACTTTTGGGGGGGGGGGGGGGCGGCGGATTTTGCAAGTATCGTGCTACGCATGACGTCTTCTTGTTTGTTTGTTATTAAGCAAAAAAATTAAAAAAAAATTGTCAAGTATGTTGATCACTCCGGTTTGTGTGTGTGTTTGTCTGTCCGCTGACTTATACTTGCCTACAGGTCACAATTTTAAACCGATCTTCACGAAACTTCACCAAATGGTAGTTCGTGGTCCAACAAAATCCTATATATTTGTAAGGTCAAAAGGTCAAAAGGTCAACCACTTTTTTCAAATTTCTAAAATCCTCAATTTTCATCCGATTGACTTGGAATTTGAATGGGATTTTCATATCGGCCAACTGAATTCAACCACCAACTATTTTTGAGATCAGCGTAGGCCAAAAGGTCAACATAGGCCAAAGGTCAACCACTTTTTTCGAATATCTAAAATCCTCAATTTTCATCCGATTGAATTGAAATTTGAATAGGATTTACATATCGGTTAACTTAATTCAACCACCAACTATTTTTGAGATCAGCGTCGGCCAAAAGGTCAACATAGGCGAAAGGTCAACCACTTTTTTTTCGAATTTCTAAAAGCCTCTATTTTCATCCGATTGACTTGAAATTTGAATTGGATTTTCATATCAGCTAACGGAATTCAACCACCAATTATTTGTGAGGTCAAAAGGATTCTCTATTGAGTGCCATTCTACTTTGTTCTCTTTTACCAAGTGTCGCTCCATGAGTGGTTTTTCATTTGTTTGTTTGTCTGTCTGCTCACCTTTCATCGTCTGACCTCTGGTTGTGTGTTTTAAAAGGAAGAATTGATTAAATTTTGGTAAAGATTCGAATCCGGATCCGGATTTGAGAATTAAAAATAAATTTTTGTGATTCTTCACCATTCAGTGATAGGCCCCAAAAACGATATATGGCATGATATTTCAAAAGATTGTGGACGACTTATGACAAAACGAGGTAAATGAGTTGGTTAGGTGACAAGAACAAGCCAATTTGATTTTGGTTCAGTTCAGATGCAGATCTGACCTATCAGTGGGAAACAAAAGGTGGACTGTTCAGCCTGGTGGAAGTATGCGTTCTGCCACGTGCCGTTCTAGTTTCAATCTGCATTTATCCCTGAGAGCAAAGGTCTGTCAACAAGCACGGACAGATGTTACATTATTTACTTATTTGTTCTGAATCTCACAATGCTTGAAAGTTATTTTTGAGTCCTAATGGGGTTGCCACGCAAGTGTGCAGCATTCATCTTATCAAATCCGCCTTATTGAATCCATATCATCGAAAGCGCCTCGTCGAATCCGCATCATTAAATCCGCCTTGTCGAATCCGCATCGTCGAATCCGCATCATTAAATCCGCCTCGTCGAATCCGCATTGTTCAATCCGCATTGTCGAATCTGCATCGTTGAATCCGCCTCGTCGAATCCGCATCGTTCAATCCGCATTGTCGAATCTGCATCTTTAAATCCGCCTCGTCGAAGATTACATTATAATCACTATTAGTAATACAATTTCCACATGGAGCATCACGCACTTTGATAGGAGGCCCATCAAAGCCTGCGCTGTTATTACCAACCTCAACCTATGTTTGTTTGTCCTTGCTCTATCCTTTTGAAGTGCTGAGCATCAAACATGTAAGCAGCACGTACCATACATATATCGTCTTTGGTATGATTTGGCCAGGGTTCTAACCGTGCACCTGGGCTCAGAACAGACGCTCTTAACCATTACTTAATATATGAATCCACACACGGACCTCAAACAAAGAAGTTGGAAAATAAAATAATGGTGATTGTTCAGATAAATTCGCTGTAAGTGAAACGGAAAGCTCGGTTTTGTTAATGGCCGTCCGCACTTTTTCAGTGTCAGCGCGGCCACGGATGAAAGCTGATATCAGCGTTTGGAAGAACCGGGAGCGTGGGCACAAAAGCACGGACATCACGAGCTCAGCACGCACCATGAACAGAATCAGCACGGACATCACTCACCATGAGCAGAATCAGCACGGACATCACGCACCATGAGCAGTATCAGCACGGACATCACTCACCATGAACAGAATCAGCACGGACATCACGCACCATGAACAGAATCAGCACGGACATCACGCACCATGAACAGAATCAGCACGGACATCACTCACCATGAGCAGAATCAGCACGGACATCACTCATCATGAGCAGTATCAGCACGGACATCACGCACCATGAACAGAATCAGCACGGACATCACTCACCATGAGCAGAATCAGCACGGACATCACGCACCATGAATAGAATCAGCACGGACATCACGCACCATGAACAGAATCAGCACGGACATCACGCACCATGAACAGAATCAGCACGGACATCACTCACCATGAGCAGAATCAGCACGGACATCACTCACCATGAGCAGTATCAGCACGACATCACTCATCATGAGCAGAATCAGCACGGACATCACTCACCATGAGCAGAATCAGCACGGACATCACTCACCATGAGCAGAATCAGCACGGACATCACTCACCATGAGCAGAATCAGCACGGACATCACTCACCATGAGCAGAATCAGCACGGACATCACTCACCATGAGCAGTATCAGCACGGACATCACTCATCATGAGCAGAATCAGCACGGACATCACTCATCATGAGCAGAATCAGCACGGACATCACGCACCATGAGCAGTATCAGCACGGACATCACTCATCATGAACAGAATCAGCACGGACATCACGCACCATGAGCAGTATCAGCACGGACATCACTCACCATGAGCAGAATCAGCACGGACATCACGCACCATGAGCAGTATCAGCACGGACATCACACCATGAACAGAATCAGCACGGACATCACGCACCATGAACAGAATCAGCACGGACATCACTCACCATGAGCAGAATCAGCACGGACATCACTCATCATGAGCAGTATCAGCACGGACATCACTCACCATGAGCAGAATCAGCACGGACATCACGCACCATGAACAGAATCAGCACGGACATCACTCACCATGAGCAGAATCAGCACGGACATCACGCACCATGAACAGAATCAGCACGGACATCACGCACCATGAACATAATCAGCACGGACATCACTCACCATGAGCAGTATCAGCACGGACATCACTCACCATGAGCAGTATCAGCACGGACATCACACCATGAGCAGAATCAGTACGGACATCACTCACCATGAGCAGAATCAGCACGAACATCACTCACCATGAGCAGTATCAGCACGGACATCACACCATGAGCAGAATCAGCACGGACATCACTCACCATGAGCAGAATCAGCACGAACATCACTCACCATGAGCAGTATCAGCACGGACATCACACCATGAGCAGAATCAGCACGGACATCACTCACCATGAGCAGAATCAGCACGGACATCACTCACCATGAGCAGTATCAGCACGGACATCACACCATGAGCAGAATCAGCACGGACATCACTCCCCATGAGCAGAATCAGCACGGACATCACTCACCATGAGCAGAATCAGCACGGACATCACTCACCAACAACAGAATCAGCACGGACATCACGCCACGCACACACATTGTACGCAGGAACCCAGGGAGCACAGTTGGTACGCACGGAGTTTCCATTTGACGCTGGAAAATTTACGCACGATCCCGATCCGATGCATAAAGTTTCATTTCGTGTCGTAAAAACCGAAACGCAAATCAGCAAATGGTAATAAGTTCCAAGTTTTTTTTTTTTCAATCAGCATGACGAAGCGTATCATCGATTTCAAACAGTATATATGGGAGTTCTGGGACACAGCACTCCGTCACTCACCGCACATGGTGTCAAACAAAGGAGTTCAGTATCTCTGCACCTCCGCTCAAAGTATCTCTGCACCTCCGCTCAATCATTTAAGGGTTCAAGAGGCGCGGGCGTGTCTACAGGTAATAATTCCGTGATGATGTCATTCGTCCTGGAGCACAACTACTTGCGTCTTGGTATGTTTAATTGCTTGGTACATCTTAGGAAGTTTCCAACATCTTGGGAAAGTTTCGTGTCCGAACGTACATGACTCGGACTTCGCCTGATTGACGATCCCGAGGGAAGGGAACTGTCCGAGGGAGGAAGATGCAGGTATATCTGGAGGACATTGCAAACATTTGATGCAGTGCAGGGATGACGATGGTGGAAAGCATGCACGAAGCCCGATGCACGAGTCGACGTATTGTTTAAATGTGGTATGTCCTTCAACCGGTTAGACTCCTTTTGTGGCTATGTCAAGATAACCGTGTTGCTACGTACGTTGCTCGGATCCGGATTTCAACATCATTTATTTGAAGATCGAAGTTCATTAAATTACAAAAATGTGGCAGTAATTGGTAATAGAATGAAAACAGCAAAATTCCCGCGTATGAGCAACTGCGTGCGAATGCGATAATTGAGGAGGATTTTTGGCTCATCTTGCCTGCACTTCATGCACGCCACGTCGACTCGATGAATCAGTGGATTTTTACCCTGCGCTCTCGAAGTGAAAAGCGGGGTAAAGCGATCGGGCACGTATATACGACGTACGTGTCTGTATTCTGTTAAGAGCGTACGTCAAAACCGTTCAGCGGTGGAAATTGAAACTTTGCCACGTGTTACGTGATCATTTGATATAGCGGTCACCATTTTGAGGTCAACATACACCAAAACGTCAACATAGGCCAAAGTTCAACAACTCAATCTGGAATTTCTAAAATCCTCAATTTTCATCCGACTGACTTGAAATTTGAACAGGATTTTCACATCAGCTCACGCAAATCAACCACCAATTATTTGTGGTCAACACAGACCAAATGGTCAACATCAGCTATAATTTATAAAATTGTCAATTTTCATCCGATTGACTTGAAATTTAAACAGGATTTTCACATCAGCTCACTTAATTAATTCAACCACCAATTATTTGAGGTCAACATAGGCCAAAAGGTCAACATAGTAAAAGTTTCTAAAAACCCTCAATTTTCATCCAACTGACTTGAACATTGAAGAAGATCTGCATATCAGGTCACTTAATTCAACTACCAATTCTTTTGAGAACAAAAGGCTAACAGAGGCCTATTTTGTAAAATTGATCGGGCCAAAACGACCGGTGTATATATATATATATCTTCTTCTATATATATCTTCTATCTATATCTTACTAGAATTCACCAAATGTCCGTCCGTCTGTCTGTCTGTCTGTTCGAAGGTACCGTAAAAACTGCTGAACCGATCGCAAATATATTTTGGGTGGGTAATCCTGGGATCTCCAGGAGTAAAATAGGCTATTTAGTTTTCCCAATTTCAGCTTTAGTCTCCAGCATTCTCACGTTTGGACTCCCGCATAACATTCGCGTTCACATAACGTTCATTGTTCTCATTGTGACGATGTTGCTTTCCCGGGTGCCGCACAAACGGCTGCACCGATCGCTGCACGGACTCGATCGTACTCGGTGACCTCGGACAAAGACCTTTTATAAGGACACGGGTTGAATCCCTGCTTCAGAGAATTCTAATCCATTTCAACTGAAGGAAACACGTATCGGGAGTACATACGACATAGCGATTGTGAACACGATTATCGATCACGATTCACGATCATCACGATCATAGTCATAGTGTATCGATCACTGTGGGACATTTGGTGAATTATAGTTAGATACTGTTTAGATTTTGATGATTTGCGTGTGATATGATTTAACGGATGTTTATATGAATCGTTTAAAATAAAAAACCTTCAATTTCGTATATTTTACCTTTTCATTTGGGCCTCCCAACTGAAGCCCCGCCCACAGGGCGGGTACCGTTGTGGGCGTTGAATCCCTGCTTGAAAGAATTCCATCCCCATCGCCGCCATCACGGCCGTCTATCCAACTTACAATCCCACGAGATATGCGGAAATGACGACCCAAAACCAATATAAACATCATTAAACATCATTCGTATATAAACATCATTAAAAGTAAATAATGACCTCGGGAAAAGTTCAAAGACATTTCATCTCTACATGAGAGAATTCCACATAGCTATTTGGGCGGTGAATACACTAACAGATCGCGGTCTCCATCGATCTTGCCAAGGCCGTAACACCTATCGGCTGAAAATCCTGTTAACTGTTGATTTGGAAGTTTTTACAATGAAGGAAACATTAACAATGTTGTTAAAAGTTTATTTTGTGATTAATTGGAGTTATGTTGTTTGGAATGAAAAAAGACATCTCGAGTTCAAGTGAATGACGACATGCCGTGATGGTTTCTACTTTCTGAACGTTAACTTTGCGGATCGCCATATGCAGATTCGCCACGGACCCACGATCGATGTTTCCATACGTGAACGTCCCCGTTTGTTTGCGAACGGGTACCTTTTTCATGGAAGTCCTTCACGAACTTGCTGTCCATGTCTGACGTGCGACTGAAGGTGCTACAGGAATGTGGAATTAATTGGTTTCATGCTTTAGCATTCGCCATATCTGCATTGCCTGTTTGCTTCTGGCCTCCCACCCATGCATAGCATCCACACACACGGCACACACACGTAACATCCATACACGTGATTGTGTGGATATGTGGAATGTGGGACATTTGGTGAATTATAGTAAGATACTGTTTAGATTTTGATGATTTGCGTGTGATATGATTTAACGGATGTTTATATGAATCGTTTAAAATAAAAAAAGCCTTCAATTTCTGATATTTTACCTTTTCATTTGGGCCTCACAACTGAAGCCCCGCCCTTAGGGCGGGTACCGTTGCTTGTCTTACTATAATTCACCAAATGTCCGTCCGTCTGTTCGAAGGTACCGTAAAAACTGCTGAACCGATCTTAACGATATTTTGGGTGGATAATCCTGGGATCTCCAGGAGTAAAATAGGCTATTTGGTTTTCCCAAATTTCAGCTTTAGTCTCCAGCATTCTCAGGTTTGGACTCCGGCATAACATTCGCATTCGCATAACGTTCATTGTTCTCATTGTGACGATGTTGCTTTCCCAGGTGCCGCACAAACGGCTGCACCGATCGAACTCTTTGACCTCAGACAAAGACCTTTTATAAGGACACAGGTTGAATCCCTGCTTGAGAGAATTCTAACCCATTTCAACTGAAGGAAACACGTATCGGGAGTACATACGACATAGCGATTGTGAACACGATTAGTTTAATCTCTACATGAGAGAATTCCATATAGCTATTTGGGCTGTGAATACGCTATCACATCGCTGTCTCCATCGATCTTGCTAAGGCCGTAACAGCTATCGGCTCTAAATCCTTTTAACTGTTGATTTGGAAGTTTTTACAATGAAGGAAACACGTATCGGGAGTACATACGACATCGGGAGTACTAACTGCACGCGTCTTCAGTATCAAGTTTAAATCTGTCATGGCGGATCTGAAGAGTGGAATGCTTGGAGAAGTGGTGGGCTACTTCGGCATGAGGGAGGATCAGAAACGTGGACTCCCACACTGCCACATCCTGCTGATACTTGCTCCCGCATGACGTTATTTTCCCGGGTGCCGCACAAACGGCTGCACCGATCGAGATTTAACGGATGTTTATATAAATCGTTTAAAAGAAAAAAAGCCTTCAATTTCTGATATTGTGCACACAGTGTACACCTCATTGCGGTACACACAGTGACAAAAAACAGCAGAACGATTCCTTTTCTCTATTCAAACTGGTTGAATGAGTGATTTTTACATTGCAGGCACCTGCAACTCACCATAGGTGAGTTCAATTCCAAAGTAAAGGAGAATCACCTTCTTGAAATCTAGTTATTTCTAACAAATTCTGAAAGGTGCCAATAATATTGTCCGGGCAATTTTAGGATTTCTGTGTGGAATAAGCTAAGATTTAGCAATTTTTCAGCTTTTTTGTTTTGTTCCACTGGAAACCAAAGAAATACATACAGTATGTGGATAGCAAAATAATTTTTCATTTCAACAATTTTCTGGAAGAAATGGCGTATTATTTGAAAAAAGTGCAAGGGCGCCAATATTTTTGGCCACTACTGTATTTTTGCGGCTGACAATCAAGAAATTGACCTCAACCAAGGAAATGATGCAATTTCGCCCACCATTGCGATGGTGCACTCTCGGGTTAGTTTTTTTTTTGCAAGTTAGTTAGTTATTTTGCATTGCGTAGTTTTTTTTTTACAGCTTTAAACATCAAGATCAGGTAATTTAGACTTTAGTAAAGCATCAATTAGATTGATCATGTGACCCAGCTTGGTCCAATAATATTCATACTTCAGAGGTAAATTCATAAAATCATAGTGACAACAGTCATATGTATTTATTATTGTAAATTACGAGCCGTTCTAAATGTTCGTGAAGCAAGCTGCTTAAGTAAATAACAAGAACAGTGTCATTTTATGGTACAAGTTTAATACTTTGTGTATCTGCCCTTTGCCTTCTTTGGTGCCATCACTCTTTTCCCCAGGCTTCCTGTGCTCAACTGAAGCACGAACTCGCATATTGTGCGAAATATCCTGGAGTTCTGTTGTGGGAATGCCACACAGATTTAATAGGGGTTAAAACATTACATAGCATAACATAACCTGTGTAGTACACAAAACACAGTTGGTCAGGATGCATGCAGTATTAGCTGACGTGGCACTTGCTCCCTGGTACCCACTACAGTAATGGGGTGTGATCTTTATACAGTGTGTGGTAAGTGCGTGTGTTTGTGTGCACGTGCATGCATCTTCTAGTGTGTCTCAATCACGCTCTTCCCATCATGCATTCAATGAGGCAGCTCACGTCCATTTCAAGTCGTCACACATACCTTCTTCTGAGGTTTTTTTTAAACCTCCATCTAACTTTCACAGACAACCATCTTTTTCTACAACATCAAGATCCAAGGTATGTTCATGTCTACCTGTTTCCCATTGACTTTCCCAGTGAGTTAGAGCCTCTTCATTCTGTCATCATAATTTTCTATGAGCTTGGATTCTGTATAGAACTAGAACAATGCAACTGTGTCATCAATATGCCTCCGCATAGTCCCACAACGGGTAGCTGCCATCGTTCACTGTCCTAAAAACAAACAAGTTTTTATTTAAATCCCTTCAGCTGTTTTCAAGTATCACATTTTCACAAGCCATGACAGGTTTCACATCGATTGGTGAAGCAGTTTCAGAGAAGGGATAAAAAAAAAAACAGCTTTCAAGCTAATATGGCTGCCATACCACATAATATAGGACCTTAAAAAAATATACACTCTGCATGTGTAAGGGTAGGGCATCACGTTTGTGAAGTTTCGTGTTGATCGGATAAGGTTCGTTTTTCTATCCAAGATGGCTGCCAAACCACGTGTCCGACAACATCATCATTTTCAAACTATATGCAACAGTGGTGGTAGATAATATTTGTACAATTTCCCATTGATAGGGTGAGCGCTTTCAGATTTATAATTATTTAATATTTTCCTTCAATCCAATATGGCTGCCACACCATGTGACCAATTATGTTTTCGTGATCATCTTGTAATCGCTATGCCTAGTCAATGGCACAAGTAAAGTTTCAAGTCAATCGATTTGATGGTTTTGGAGAAGATGTACTTTTTAAAGGTTTTAGGTTAAATCCAATATGGCTGCCAACCCATGTGACCTATGATATCATAAATCTAATATTTCAATACAAATGGGTCATAGATCATGTGCATGCAATTTCAGATTTTTAGGATAAGTAATTTGATTAAAACATTTTTGGCTGGTATACCACTTCACCTATGATATTGTCGCGTTCCTGGCGATTAAAATCTTTCCCAGGAATGAATAGCCGAGCAAGCATCAACTCCGAGGCACTGATCAAATGCGGACTTAATATATGGGGGGAAGAAAGGGGAGTGGAGGGATGAAGGGTCTTACCTGTGGTCCGCCGGCAGTTCCCAAACCTGCAAAAAATAACTCGAACCAAAACGGATTTTAAAATGTACAAAAATAACAAAAGGATTTATTAAAAGAAAATACCGATAACAAGAAAAGCGTGACGGTGAAACTAAATTCCTATGGGATCCTCCACACCAGACTTAAAACACAGACAAAGGGATAAAATAACGTTGGATAAAATTAAGATGTGTGGTTATTTAGTGGGACTTATCTCAGATCCGCTTGTGGGGTCTCATCAGTCTGCGAAGGGGTCCTGGATGTCCGTGCATGGGAACATGCCTTGGCATGAAGTCGGCCTCGCTGCGCCCTTTTTCTTTATGCTGCGCCTCGTCATGCTGCAGCCCAGCTGCGTTCGTCCATGCGTCGTTCCCACCTGGAAAACTGCAGCTCTCCGTCCACGGCTCTTCCGCCTCACGTCCACCAGCAAAGTCCCGGAACACGGCCGCTGCGATGAAGCCCAATGAAGAGAGAAATGTCAGCGCACAGCCGTCTCCCACCAAAGTCCGGAACCAAGCAGACCAAAAGTCCGTCAGCTCGTTCTTTTCTCGGCCAACCTCTCACGTCATCAGTGCTTCTCCTCCAATCCCTGCAGGCCAACAGCACAGGCTCAGCTCACCACCACTCAACATGCAGTCCACCTCCGTGACGCAGTCCGCCTTCGTGACGCAGTCCACCTGTCAATCATAACCCTGACCAACGGTGTCTCCTCAAGGTGTGGCTTTTCGGCCTGCCTGACCCTGTGGTGATGTAGCTGGTTGCCGTGCAATCAGCAGTGCTCAGAACTGGCTTCCGGTTGGTTTTTATTGTTATTTAAAGCAGTTAATGGGAAATTCCTGCTGTACGTGTCCAATGCGGTGCCATAAGGGACACAGGATGTAAATCACAGAGGGAAAGACATACGGGGAATTAACAATCCCTGAGCGAGTTAACATGCCCCATTCCTCATTATGGGGACGAAGATACACCTTTATCCGCCATCCGGGCTAAACAAATTCCCTACTTATTACATGGTGGTTCTTCTTCTTCACGAAAATCAGTGCACACTAATCTATACAAATCTACCTGGTCTAAAGTTATCACTGCCTACCCCCTACAAATGTAACAATATCATCATTATTATGCTTTTGTTCCCCGTTGGGAGTACTTGACAAGATGCCAAGTTTAAAATTTTTCCACTCAGCGGTTTCTGAGAAATAATTTAATTATTTGTTTTTAATCCAAGATGGCTGCCATACCACGTGACCTATGACGTCACAATTATCATAAAAATATTGCATTGCACTCCTACCCTGAAAGTTTAGTCTAAATCGGACATATGGTTGCTGAGAAAAACGAGGTTTAGCCCGTACGGACAACCCGAAAACATAATGCCTCCCGTGACTTCATCGGCATAAAAAGAAAATGCCACACACAGCAAAGGGAGAAATTTAAGTGCACTTTTATTGTGAGTCTGGCAAGAAACAGAAAAAAGAAGCCAAATGACAATTATAAAAGTAAGGTGGTGCATGTAGGGGAAATCATCAACATCGAGTCGAGCGCAAGCCAAACTGCAAATGGTAACTTGAGTTTGCTTTGAGCAAGCGATAAAAAGACACAGGAAGTGCAACTTCACATCTCTATTACAGTCTTATCACACACAATATGCTTGGGCCGGCTGGTGTTCACTTCTGCTTGCAAACACAATCCCTTATTTCATATTCTGAAACTTAGCTAATCCAAGCCTCATCCACTTTTCAGTAGCATTACAAACCCTCAGGTTTGGAATATAATTAGCAAAGCATTTGGAAACCAAGTTTCCTTCCCATGACACAGCACAACACAGCATATCAGAATCAACACCGAATATGCCAATGCTAATACCCTGCAAAAAAAGAAGAAGAAGATTTTCATGAATAAAGTGCTGCCTGCATTGATATTGGGGAGAAGAGAGCAAAGTGAAGCCTGGTAGAACCAGAATCTCAAATTCAGCTGTGGCCATCACAAGATAGCTTCCTACAATACTCCTTCAGACATGGACTGCCTTGGAACACACTGGTGATCCAGAGGTAAAGACTGGTATCCCAGAGGTTGTGGATTTAAAATGTGGTTGGAGGCAGCAGTGTACTAAGGATTTAATTTCAAAGCTTCTGGAGTTCAAGGTAAGCTCAACTGAATTGTCATGCTGCTACATCGAAATGTCAGCAAACATATAGCAAGTTCATTAATGACCTCCAAAGACACGTTCAACCTGTTCCAGTCGGTCTCCTCAACCTGTACCGCAAGATCCCAATTCGTGGTTTACCCTTGAAATCCTTAGGGCAACTTGTAATTGGCAGATAAAAGCTGCCGATAAAAATGTGGATGTGGGCACGTACACACACGCGATCCAGTGACACGAAGCCATAAATATTAAAGCTACTCTTTGGGAGATGGGGAGGGAAGAAAGGAATGGGAGTGGTGGGGGATGCAAATTTCACAAGCAAATTCTTCCTCCAATGTTAACTTTGTAATCTCTTGCGCAATAAAAGAACTGTTTGTACATTTGCTGCACTTGTGTGTAAAGAGTGGGGATAATACTTAAAGCAACTTATAAAATAGGTACAACATGGTGAAATGAATCCCAAGAGCAAATGTAAAACCACCATTCAAAAACAAAGAATAATAGAGGTGAAGAATGCTTGTGCTCTTTCCATGGTTTGTGGAGGAAAGAAAGAACAAAGAAGAACGCAATAAAAAATGGAGCGTGAACAAGGAAAATGAATACTTGCATAGTGTCAGTAATCATCGTTCCACCAAATGCTGCACAAACAAATTTGTTGTGTGGTGCAAGCCCTGCATTATAAGGGCCAAACAGGAATCGATATATTTATCATTGTTAAATCGATGTCTTTAAAGCTGTGAATGCAACGTGAGTTATCAGCCCACATTTGTTATTACCTGTAAAGGCTCAAGCAGGATCACAGTATTACATCCCAGTTAGTGCAGGAGCATCTGAGCGATATTTCAGCACAACTACAACAATCTATTAAATATATATATATATCTATGTCTATATATGTCTATATATGTCTATATATATATATATATATATATATATATATATATATATATATATATATATATATATATATATATATATATATATAAAACCAAAGAAGCACACTGAACCAATGACATGACGGCTGTCATGTGCATAAATTATACCGGGATAATTTATGCACATGACGTCAGCATCATGTTATAGGGTCAGTGTGCTTCTTTGGTTTATATTTAACATTCCTGACTGCAAACCTCCTAACTGTTATGAGCAGGGCAGAGACAATGTGTTCACGTGGCAGGTGACACTTGTTGCCAATAGGTTGTGTAGCAATTGTTGGGGTGGGACTCAATGTGTGCCTTGTTTCCTCGTCAAGTTAGGGGGTTCGATCTGTGTATATATCTATATATATATACATCTATATATATACATCTATATATATATATACGTATATACAATTATATATATATATATAGGCATATCCACCGTAGAGTGTGACCATTGTGTGACACAGGTCAATAAAATTGATTTATGAATACTGCAAAAGTTGAGGTTATTGACCATGTCTGGAAAAGGCTATTCAAGTCAACTATTAATTACCATGAAAACATGTTGATTTGAGAAAAAGCTTGTCTCTCCATGACACTTTCTCCTCAAAAGGACGGTAACGAACGGTACATTTGACAGCAACATTAGATATCACGAATAGTTCCACTAAAGTAGTTAACACACACCAAACATGAAACAAAAGAAAACTTCTTAGGCTGGTTTGATTTAATTCAGAACTTAAAAGTTATTATTCCTCATAGTCGGACTCCACAGCAAAATCAAAATATTTGAAAAGCAACGAACAGGACATTTGACAGACAAGGTTAACAGATAATGCAGGTTTTTTCAAAACATCTTCAATTCGAAGAATACTAAAAGACCTTCATGCAAAACCATACATACCCAGATAAAGTCACCAACTATCTGAGGATGATTTTGACAGGCGCGTTGAGGCATGTGAGACATTGCTTGGGTTAATGGGTATGGACAAATGATTTGCAAAACAGGATCTTGTGGTCAGAAGAATCCAAGTTTACTTTATCTGTTTCTGTGAATCATCATAACAGCATGATATGGGCAGGAGACAACCCACGATTTACTATTGAGCACAACGTCCAGTATCAAGCTAGTGTGTCCGTCTGGGCAGGCATTTCTTCTGGTACATTTGACAGATAATGTAGGTTTTTTCAAAACATCTTGAATTGACAGCAATTTTGGAAAAAAAACGATGACAGGTTTGTTGGGCTTTTGTTTTACAATATTTGTTAATATTTCATATAAAGCATGTACAGATACTGCTGATGCATTTTCAATTTTATTGACCTGTGTCACACAATGGTCACACTCTACTGTGGATATGTATGTATATATATATATATATATATATATATATATATATATATATGTCAAGTAGTAGATTTGTTATTGCCTAAAGTTCAGTTATAGACGTTAGGCGTAATGTGTTATGATTTAAATGTTGTCTAGAAATGCTATTTTCATAAAGTAAATAAAGGGTTTTTGCTTCGTTTTAGTTTTGGATGAGGGAAGGCTTAAAATGAGGTCATGCTGAACAAACTGTATACGTGTGCTTTTTTCGAGGCTGGTCGTAAAACCACGCCCACATGCGCTTGTTTTTTTGCGTAATGCAAGTAGAATGACATGAACCTATCGTTAACTATATATATTTTGTTTTAATCTCAGCAAACGCATGACTCTGTATAAACATGCTTTGGATTACTCATGTACACAAACCCATAAAATATATGGGTTTGTTTGGCTAAGCATACACTCTTCTCTTTGTGAGTTACAGTTCTGTTTTCTCGGAGCCCAGAAAAACAATTGATAAGGACGGGCTGACTCCCCCGAATGATAACGGTGGGAGGAACCTCTCCCAGTGTTGTTTGTTCCCTCGGAGATTTCCTGATAAAACGTGTCCCTATATAAATGGACTGGGAATCAATGTGTTTTCAGGAAGGCTTGACGTGGCATGTTCTTGCTGTAGATTGCTGTAGACGTCGGTCTCCTCCGGATCCGTATAAGTTGGTTTATTAATAAAGCTGCGCCATTTTTCAGGCTATTTGTGGACTTCTTTTGCAAACGAAGAGCTGATTCTTCACAGATGGTACCAGGAGTGGGGTGTCAACAGACGCGGAGGACGGGAAACGGAGCCCGAGGGACAGGAGGAAGGCTGACCTGAGGCCGGCGCCGGCACGTTGATTTGACTAAAGGTGGGAGTTGTTTTATATCAGAGGGCTATTATTCCAAATTCGTACCTTCCTCCCTCGCGCGGGTTCAGTCTCCTTGTCTTCCCCGCTGTCTGCACTCGAACAGAAATTGTAAGTAGAGGCTCATTTAGGCCTCAGAATGGCGTAGCTTTGTTAAAGCCAGGATAAACAAGTAAGGATAGTAAGAGTAACGTTACAATATTTGCGCTGGATAAACATTAAGGGTAAAAAAGCTAAGGATAGATTTTGCGCAGGATATCAGTAAGGATTTAACAGGAAGCTTAAAGTTACAGTTAGCACCAGGAGGGGAAAATGAGGTCGGACAGCCATATAGGCTGAAACCAGGTGGCCAAGATTTTTCCAGGAAGGAACAGCCCAGAGACAAGATGGGGTATGCCATTGCATGCCAGGGAACGAAGGGCTGTGGCTAAACTTAGATAAAAGGCCATAGGTTAACTTAGATAGACGGCCAAAGGGACATGGCCAGGAAGGGTGAAATGCGCAGGTACCATAGGTTTGACAAGAAGGTAGTGACAACTACGAGGTCAAGCCAGGAAGTTCTAGACAAGAGGTCCAGATAAAGCAGGCCAGGATCTGGTGGACAAGAGAAAATAAATAAGCTCACAGGAAATGGGCCAGGTGAAACAATTAAGGAGGTAGTTAAGCAAGCAAATCAGCGGCTAATGCCGCTCGTCCATAATCCGGACCAAGACCCCGCGAAAGGGGAGGTAGCCACCATGCCCCCAACCCCCCCCCAAGACCTGAGCTCAGTCCCGGGGCTCTAGGCAACACCCCCCACCCCCCCAAGACCTGAGCTCAGTCCCGGGGCTCTAGGCAACACCCCAACACCCCGCCCTGCCTTCCCTTTTTTTCACCTCAACCCACCCCCCGTCCAAACCCGTCCCAAAAAATCCTTTTCCTTGAATGAGAGACGTAACATGAATGAGCAAAGATTGTTTGGGAGTGGCTGGATAAAGGCATGATTTGAGTCGATCTGAGTTTCGCGCGAAGAATGGGAGACTCACTCGTAACATGAATGAGGAATGAATGTATATTGGGATGTTAATTGACGTGTGTGTCTGGCCAATGTGTTTGTCTGTGTGTCATGTGCAAAGCAGAGGGTTTCGGTGTGAAACTTTGTAAGCGATCTGCTCGACTTGGGGGAAATTCAGGCCGGGAATGTCCATTTTAACGTCTATCCGAGAGAACAGGCGAGGTCCTGAACTGAGTCCGGATTTTCATCTGTTTGGGAGTTGTTTGGGAAGCGAATTGATATAAATCGGGTCAGGAAAGCACCCGGAGTGCCCTTGTCGATCTACTGTTGAGGTGTCGGGTTTCGTTTTGGGTCAGAGAGGTCAAGCGTCGGAGATCCTGTTAGCTAGGGATGAGTTCTGACAGCTCAATGTTCTGACAGCTCACTACATGTCAGGTCGTAGATTTTGTTATGACAGCACTTTGTTATGACAGCCGACTGCATGTCCCAACGCGAGGTAAACCCCGCCGCGAACGCGAATAGAGCGGCGTGCAGGGAGTGTTGGGATTCGTGCGGAGGCACGAGGGTGCGCGCCAAGACGGGGGGCGGCGTGGCGTCGTCGCGTTGAGATGGTTGTGCCAGATCGATCGGCGATCTCTGAATTTAAATCGGATTTTTGTCATGTGTGTTGTGAAATTAAAAACGTCTATCCGAGAATCCTGGCAATGTTCGTTTAATTATTTGCTCAGAGTGCCGGCGATAACTCGCCCACCCTCAGAGGAAGTGTGTGCCCAAATGCATTGTGGGTCATTTCGACTTTGCTGGATGTCGGACGTTCACATGTCAGTATCTTGTCAGAATCTTCTTCTTCATATCATGTCCTTCATCCTTCATCTTCTTGTCAGAATTAGACATGAGTCATGAGCCATGTCGGAATAGTGGCCGGCTGTGACATATATGCCAGGCAATGTCACAGGACGAATACGTTATTTAAGATGGATTTATAAGATGGATAGATGGATGGATTTATTTAGGATGGTTAAATTAAACGATTTCTAGACAGAGTAATTAATTTCCGGAGCCAAAAAGTCTTGTTCATACAGTAAGTGAGATACAGTGCGAATAAATGAGATTCAGAGAGATCTCTGATTGAGGTAGGCAGAAATGTCACGTTTTCAACAGAACGCTGATCCGAGGAAGGAGGACGGTCGAGGTTTCAACTGTCGGTATGTGGTGTGGCTTGTGCCAAGGTGTGGGCGCGAGGAGGTGCGTTGATGAAGCGTTGTGCGAACGAGGAAGGATGTGCGATGGGCATTGTGAAGCACGCCTCGTACGGAAGTTCCTGGACGGATTGTGACGGTTGTTGGATTCGTAGAAGTTAGCATTATGCTATGTAGAGCCACATTAATGGTCATTTGTCCATTGTCGCCGGACTTGCATTACTTGTGGGATAATAAAGCGCTGGTTACCCCAATTCGAAGTTTGACCTTTTAAAGTTTAGTTGACCTTTGTTCGAGATATGCAAGGGAAAGGTCAGAGGGAATTCACTAACCTTGGAAGAACGACAGGCGGAGTCAGTCTACAGGGTGTTGCTTTAACGACAGGATATAGAACCTAAATCTGGGGAGAATATCGGGACATTATATTGTGGGTAAAACCAAAATCATGTACATAATTAGTGGACAGAGAATACAGTACGCTTGGAATTTAATTTAACCGGGCCGAGCGGTGGGGATTTGAGATGGATTTGAGTCACGTTAAAAATGGAGGACATTTGTGAGGATGAAGAGATGCAAGTAACGTGGATTAAATTGTGGTATCACGAGTTGGGTGCCAGAGATATTGTGGTTATTATAACTCACTGAGTATAGGGGGCGCCGGGCGCACCGAGTACAGATCGGGTTGCATGATGGAGCACGCATGCATGGATTTTGGCTTTGCGAGGCCCCGGATAGAAATTGGCATTTCGATGCTGTGGATTATATTATGCCTGCCCGGAAAGGGGATGTCCTGTGCTGGGGCTGGCGACATGCCTCTGTTATTTGTCTGTCTGTCGGTCTGATTGTAAGTCTTTGGTACTGGGAGGGCTAATTGAGTGCTCAGGCGTCATTGTTCCATGGAGGCAGGAGCTGTGAGTCACAAAATGTAAATGTAACACAGAGAGATGAACAGGACAACAACGGAGTTTATATGGACGGGTTTGGGGATGCAACTTCGTCCGGGGGTTTTGGTCCAGCCTGCAAGGAGTCCAGGGGCTTGTTTTAGGGCTGGGTCGCCAAAAATGGGATGCTGTGCCCATCTGGATGTAAAATTATCCATCAAGGACGGGGAATAATGTGCAGTGTGATTGGGTAAGAGGTAAAGGCCATAAAACACCAACCCCATGAGGAACGAAATAAATGGAGAGATGTTGGGATCACATGATGGTTAGGATTGAAGAACAACCTACTGGGATTTCAAACCTGTGTTTGGGTCTGGGGCAACTGGGTGATGGGCAACAGTGTATGAGTGAGTAATTATGATCTGTTTAAGTGTAAGAGGCGGTGGAGAAGAAAGGGGTGATGAAAAGTTATTTGTTTAGTGTGAAGTAGGTTGGTTGCTTACTTGTCACAGTAAGATGAGAGTTGTGTTTTTAAGCTTGGTCTTTGAATGAATTGTTGCTTGGAATGTGTTGATTGGAAAAGTGATTTCTGATCGCTGATCCAATCTGGTTTTGAATTGTTGATTTAATTTTGAATTGATTGGAGGTAATAAGGATTTGTGTTGATTTCCTGATTTGAGTTCATCTGGAAACGAAGACAGATGGGATTAATGTGTATATCAGGAACAATTTGGAAAAGAAATATGGATATATGACATTACTAAAATATAACCAAGCAATTGAGAGTTCTTGGGTTAATGGGATATAAATAAATGCATCTACAAGTTGATGGTTTATAAAAATTTAGGTCTGGATGATACTTAAACGATGAACAATGTTGGCAATATACAAAGAATGTGACTTGTTTTTTGGGGGGAAAACATGTGGTTTAAATTTGGTTGGCTAAGTTTTAAAGATGGAGATGTTTCGCAGAACTCTTATGATTATTTACATGAGTGGTGGACTATTCCATGGCGAAGCATTTTTCAGTTTTTATGATTAAGGTTTAAGGTCTTTATGATCTGTTTAGTGTATTTTTCAAAGGAGAGGGTTTTGGTCAATGATGATGCCAAGATTCCGGATGTGGATACTGGGAAACCATCGATGTTGGGGGGAATGAAGATTAATTCAGATTTAGCGTAGTTAAGTTCGAGGAAGCTGATCTGAAGCTAGAATTTTATTTCAGTTAGGCAGTTTGTCAGGATAGAGTGGGTGGTGGTGGAGCACGATTTGGTGGAGATGAAAAAGCTGGATGTCATCGGTGAAGCAGTGGAATTGGAGACCATGGTGCATTGGCTATGGTGCATGACGGATTAAGTGACCAAGGGGGGATAGGTACAGGACGAAGAGGAGGGGGCCAAGAACTGAACCTTGGGGGACACCTTAAGGGGGAGTGAATTGTGGTGATTAAGCTGTTGTAGATGCTGTCAATTTTGCTTTGGATGAATGGTCCAGGAAGGAAGGAGGGTGCAGGTGGCACCAGGTGTGAGTGCACAGGTGTGCACCAACAGGTGTGTGGAGCAAGGTGGTGGTATCCAGGGAGCTGAGGAGTTTGTTCACGTTGTAAAGTTTGTTTATTTAGTTTGTTTATTGTAGAGAAGAGTGCTTTTGGGATTCCGGAGCCAGAGTGGATAATTTGAGGGTAGTAGGTGGAGTAGAGGACATCTTTGCAGTGCTGTAGGTGGTCCTTGTAGGCTTGGGGGTGAACTAATTTGGGTTTAATAGGCACAAGCTGGTCTAAACAGGGTGAGGAGGATGGTGTGATTGATGATGTCAAAGGAGGCGTTGAGGTGAGGAGGATGAAAATGTTGAGGTTGCCGGCATCAGAGGAGAGAAAAGGTCGCTGGTGATTTTGAGGAGAGCAGTTTCAGTACTGTGGCTGGAGCAGAATCCGGATTGGGATGTTTCATACAGGTTATTGGCAGAGTGGTGATGTTTGAGTTGAGTGGCCACAGCACGTTCCAAAACTTTTGACAGAAAGGGTAGATTGGAGATGGGTCTGAAGTTATTTAGGGTGTCAGGGTTTAGTCCAGGGTTTTTCTAAAATGGGGGTGAAGTTTCACGAGTTTTTGGGGAAATCGGTATGTGAAGCTGGATTAAGTTGGAACTGCTTGATGAGCCATGGAGATGGATTGGGTTTTGTTGTTGGTTGTCTGGGAGTTCGGTTGTTGCATTGCCAAAGGTTTCTGTGTGGTGGACACACTCGTTGGCTGTTGTCTTGTGTGACGTGGAGGGAGATGTATGTGGCTGTGTGTGGCTACCTGGAGGGGAAGGCGGCTACAGTGGTTGATATTGGCTGTGGGTTGTCCGGGGTGCTTCGATTTGCATAAAGGGTGAAGATTGGGATATTACATTATTTTAAGTAAGTATTGGTATGAGTAATTACATAAGTAATTATGAGCTATTATGAGTAATTAGTGGTATGAGTATTAGTTATGAGTAAGTGATTATTTTAGTAAAGTTACATGTTTCGCTGTGTTGTGGATCTGGGGACAAGCTAGTTTGATGGGTACCCTGGGGTCTTCGGCGTGTCTATGTGTTTGGCTGTCTGTCACACCGGACTCTTGAATGGGTTTTCATGAGACGAATTTCAGACATAACAGTGAGAATCTATTTTGAGCGAATCACAGTGGGTGAGGAAAACATTGTGTGTGACCAGACACCAGAACTGACCAGAATTGAAATTGGAAGTAGACCAGGTTATTTCTATTATTTGTTTATTCGTGAAAATAAATAAATAATAGGGGGAGGTTAATGGAGGTTAATGGTGGTTTGTTTGTGTTAATGGAGGTTAATGGTGGTTTGTTTGTGTTAATGGAGGTTAAAGGTGGTTGGTTTGTGGTAATTCTAGTTGAAACTCTCGCTGAAGTAATTTTCGTTTATTTTTATTTTTTGATTCGATTTGAGAGTTGAGATGATTGATTTTTTATTAATTTTATAATTTTATTTTTATTGATGTTGGAAACAGGTAATGGGATGCTAAGAGAAGGATGGAATTTAATTTGAATTGGACTGGATTAAATGGGATTGAATTTAAAAAAATTGAATATTGGATAAAATTGGATCCACTTGAAAAAAGTGGATTAGGAAATTGGAGACCTGTAGACCAGGCGCTCCCAGGAGACTTGTGGACCAGGTGTTCCACCAGAGGAAAAAGACCAGGTGTTCGTGGAGCACTTCACCTGCAAGAACGCCTTGGAACCAAGGTGGAAGGGACCAGTCCAGGTGTTGCTGACTACACCAACGGCAGTCTTTTGCAAGGGCAAGACTTCGTGGATCCACGCCACGCACTGTAAGTTGGCCATACAAGCACCAGACACCACACCCCCAGAACACAGTAAGGATGGGCCTAATCATAGGTACAATACTATTGATAGCGACAGCAGCTAGGGGAAACTCCGATTCCAATAGATGCGAAAACGAAACCCGACACCTCACCGTAACATGGGGACAAAGAGTATCACTACCATGTTTCGAACAGAGAGCCCTGCACACAAATTGGGTGAACATAAATTGGCTAGCACTATCGGCAGGGCCTGGACGCGTTGGCATGATACTACAAAAGCAACGAGAGTTCCGGGAAGACGGGCGAGCTAGCATTGAGACCTTGGCCCAACCAGGATACAAATGGGGAACCCCTGATTTTAAGCTACAAACACGCACACGCCTAGGGAAAGACATGACCATGCAGGTCCGGTGCAGCGTCTGGACCCCTGGCGCGGCCGGTGGCGAAAGGAACTACATACCATGCATCGAATACATACTCACGCCACAACCCCAGAATAAGGCCCCAAAGAAGGGTGAAAACACATATTGGAAAGTGGCCAGGGAGGTGGCAACAATTCAAAATAGGACACACTGCTGGTCGTGCATGCGCTTTCCCCAAGCAGGCACCACAGGAATACACATGATAGTGCTACCTCTGTCCCTCAATGACCTCTGCTCACAACCTATCGATTCCCCATGTTTAGTCACCACGCTGGAAAGAGAAGGGGTTGACAACGGCAAGAGTTGCAATCGACAATTTAATTATCGCCCGTCAATGATTGCCCATGTGGCCGAGAGGCCTGCCCCCGTCTGGGTCAAACCACAGAAAGGGAGGGTCTGCCTCCAGGGTTCCGGCCACTTGCGTATGGGAGAATCAGAATGCGCCTACACTCTCCCCGGAAAGCTGGGACAAGGGAGCTCGGGGATTACATTACGAATAGTACTGCAAGATAAACGCAACCACAACATAACGGCTATAACATTCTCTAGGGGGGTTAGTAGGATTAATGGGGTGGTAAAGGGACTCCAGTGCTTATCCACCCACCTGGTCCCACCCCATGGGACAATGTTTATATGCGGCGACAAGGCTTACCCCTATTTACCAAATAATTGGGGGGGGCACATGTTATCTGGGTTCAGTCCTTCCTGACGTTGAGATACTGGATGAGCTAGACCCAAAGTCCTTGGACAGGCGTTATAAGAGGTCAGTCATGAACGAAGATGGAACCACTAAACTACACGGGAGTCTATGGGAAAAGGTGTTTGGTTTCTTCTTCCCAGGAGCGGGCACAGTCATGGATAGTTTCCGGATAGACAAATTGGCTTTGGCCCTAGAAAAGGTGGCAAACGACACCGCTACGGCTCATGACATACTATTGGATCGATCGGATCGCGCGCGAAAATTCTTATACATTTAGCTGGCTCACTGACTGGTTCCAGGGATGGACGGGCACCATAGTGAAGTGGTTATTGACCGCACTGGCTGTGATAATCGGGGTAGTAATTTGGGGGGCACTAATGAAATCTCTAGTCCTCCTCTGTATGAGAAAGTATTTTACAGGATGGAAAGTGAAGAAGCCGCCGACAACAACTATGGCTCTGACCACAGAGGCCGTCGACCTGAACGGGTCCTTCAACAAGGCAGTTGCGACCGGCGCTCCAGAAAATTGCATTGAATTTTGTGGCAACTGTGATACTTGTGTGGATCCCATGTGGGAACTGGCTGCTGCCTGTAACGGTGTATGTGATGACTGTGATACTTGTGCTATAAACCCCTTGCGTGTACTGGCTAACGCTGCTTATGTATTACAAGCTGACAGCTGCACGCCCCCTTCCGACCCAACTATGGATCTGATTGCGACACTGGGTCTGGCGGTTGAGGGACCCGACGCGGATGTCCTAGACCCGCAAGCCGACCAGGCGCCCATGGGAGACTTTGACATAAAGGAAGTCCCTCTCTTTTCTTCAAATGTTTCGGATCTCTTTGATCCAAATGTTTCGGATCTCTTTGATCCACATGTTGCGGATCTCTTTGCTTCAAGTGATTCGGATTCGGATTTTTACGCTCTGTACCCTGACCAGGAAATTGAGACACAAGATACTGACGACATTTTGTATTCCCCAGAACAGCAACACGTGAGGGACCTCATGGGCATGACCGTTGATTAACTTCGAAGATCTGCAAGGACTGGGTCTGCAAAGGGTGGGGGGAGCCAGTTCCGCAGGGGAAGTGATGCACCCTCTGGCGGAGCAGAACCTCATCTGGACCAGACCTCTTCGTTGTGGATCCGAAACGTTAATGGACTTTCATGTTCTGAGCCCTCAGGCTCCGAGCACGCACCACACGACACGTTCGCCAAATGCACGGGCGAGGCGCTTTGGGCGCACGATATGCCCTTGGGAGATACCCGCATTACACAATTATTTTTTTAATACCCGCATTACGCAATTATTTTTCAATAAAGCCCGATGTGGCACGTTGTCTCTTAAGATACTTTGTCTCGACGAGACAAGAGGAAGGAATGTCAAGTAGTAGATTTGTTATTGCCTAAAGTTCAGTTATAGACGTTAGGCGTAATGTGTTATGATTTAAATGTTGTCTAGAAATGCTATTTTCATAAAGTAAATAAAGGGTTTTTGCTTCGTTTTAGTTTTGGATGAGGGAAGGCTTAAAATGAGGTCATGCTGAACAAACTGTATACGTGTGCTTTTTTCGAGGCTGGTCGTAAAACCACGCCCACATGCGCTTGTTTTTTTGCGTAATGCAAGTAGAATGACATGAACCTATCGTTAACTATATATATTTTGTTTTAATCTCAGCAAACGCATGACTCTGTATAAACATGCTTTGGATTACTCATGTACACAAACCCATAAAATATATGGGTTTGTTTGGCTAAGCATACACTCTTCTCTTTGTGAGTTACAGTTCTGTTTTCTCGGAGCCCAGAAAAACAATTGATAAGGACGGGCTGACTCCCCCGAATGATAACGGTGGGAGGAACCTCTCCCAGTGTTGTTTGTTCCCTCGGAGATTTCCTGATAAAACGTGTCCCTATATAAATGGACTGGGAATCAATGTGTTTTCAGGAAGGCTTGACGTGGCATGTTCTTGCTGTAGATTGCTGTAGACGTCGGTCTCCTCCGGATCCGTATAAGTTGGTTTATTAATAAAGCTGCGCCATTTTTCAGGCTATTTGTGGACTTCTTTTGCAAACGAAGAGCTGATTCTTCACATATATATATATATATATATATATATATATATATATATATATATAGTGGTCCAGAAACCCTGGGCACATTTTGAAGAACAATACCTGCAACAAACAACTAAGTTTATTATTGTTCCTTGGTGCAAAACAAAACATGATTACTCGTAAATGGATGTGACTGCTTCAACACGCACAGGCATCATGTGATAAGCAACAGGGTGAGGTGCATCACGTGATATGGATCGGGGTGAGCTTCGCTCACTGTGCTGCACGCGTTTGTCTTTGCATTAGTTCAGTTCATTGTGAATTAGATGCCCTAATGTGACGGAGGATATTGTGAGACAGAAAATTTGTGCTGTACACTTGTATTCTGTATCTGGAAATTCGGCTGAAGTTCATAGACAACTTGTCAAATAATGTGGCGCCGACGCAATTGACAGAAGAACCATCAGCAGAATAAACAAGCAGTTTGATGAAACCAGCAGCATTCTTCCAAAACAGTCACCAGGTAGGCCTCGTACTGTTCGAACTGAGGAAAGCAGAGCGGTCATTCAACAGCAATTCAACAGTAACATACCATTATCTCTCCGAGGTACTGCCAACAAGTACTGCCCACAAGTACAACTGAGGAAAGCAGAGCGGTCATTCAACAGCAATTCAACAGTAACATACCATTATCAACTCGTCGTTTATCAAAGGTCACCAACATAAGCCGATCATCAATTCGAAGAATACTAGAAGACCTTCATGCAAAACCATACATACCCAGATAAATTCACCAACTATCTGAGGATGATTTTGACAGGCGCGTTGAGGCATGTGAGACATTGCTTGGGTTAATGGATATGGACAATGATTTGCAAAACAGGATCTTGTGGTCAGAAGAATCCAAGTTTACTTTATCTGTTTCTGTGAATCATCATAACAGCATGATATGGGCAGGAGACAACCCACGATTTACTATTGAGCACAACGTCCAGTATCAAGCTAGTGTGTCCGTCTGGGCAGGCATTTCTTCTGGACGCAATGTTGGACCAATATTTTTCGAAGAAAATGTGAATACTGCAAATTACCTTCTAATGTTGGAGCAGCATGTATTTCCATTCAATGATGGGCAAATGTGGTTCATGCATGATGGTGCGCCTGCTCATTATGCTGCCAGTGTACGCCAGGCCCTTGATTTGAACTTTACAGACAAATGGATTGGCCGTTGTGGTCTGGTTGAATGGCCACCGCGGTCTTGTGATTTAACACCCTGTGATTTCTTCCTTTGGGGTTTCCTCAAACACAAAGTGTATGCGAGGAATCCTACGACCCTTAGAGACTTCAAACAATTCATCCGTAATGACTGCTGCCTTAACAACTGAAACATGCAGAACTGCGTGTCAGAGTGCGTCAGAGTGCAGTTTGAACATTCTAACTGATCTGTTTCATGTATATTAGACTGATCAGATTGTTTAACGAGTAATCATGTTTTGTTTTGCACCAAGGAACAATAATAAACTTCGTTGTTTGTTGCAGGAGAAGATTGTCATGGGGACCGCAAGGCTAACCCACGCTCTTGCAGGGAAAATGGCCTTAAAATACCTGTTGTTGTTTGTTGCAGATATCGTTCTTCAAAATGTGCCCAGATTTTCTGGACCACTCTGTATGTATGTATGTATGTATATGTGTGTATATATATATATATATATATATATATATATATATATATATATATATATGTATATATATATATATATATATATATATTTATATACACATATACACACACACATACATATATGTACATATAAATAGGCTGATGCGGTCTGTCTGTCCTTCCCTGAAACACGGAAACGCACCTCGGAGAGAATTAGAGAAAAAATTGCTTCAAACTAACCCAAACCTACAGGAAAATTACAATTTTTTTCAATTGGACAAAATATTGAACCAGGTGGTATATAGGCAATAGGCCACTGCATCAATCGCTCCCAAATTTTTATTCTTTCTTTGCTGTTAAATATGTAACCTCTCATTTTGGAGCTCTTTGAACCAGCCCAAGGATGAAAGGCTTCCTTTTTTATATCGTGGCTCGGGCCAGGAACATACGATTGCATTTCCTATAAATGTTAGAAGTAAAATGTCCCACTCCCCTAGCAAGTTAGGCATTGCAGGGATAATTAATGATGGGATCATAGCTGGGCAGCTCTGCTTATATTTGCAATGCAATATGCTAATCACCAACGGAGTATTTTGGAACAGCTGGTACACCACTCTGCAAGAATATCAAGGTTATTGGCTGGCACGAAAGACTGCCTACAAGTACAACTCGACCTAAAATTTTCGGATTAAGGTTGCAGAGTTAGAATGATTATCAGCGCTTCTTCAATGATAAAGACAAAGGTTTGATTGAGTATGGGAGAGAAGTGAGGAAGAAAAAGGGATGGGGAGGGGGAGCATTGTTGAAGTTAGGGAAGATTAGATTACATAAATGCCAAATTAAGCTTAGGAATAAATAAAAGCAAACGTAACCTTATTACAAAGTCATTTAGCACTTCGACAAGGGAGAGTCAAAATAGGGGTTTCCATTTTCAGACAGTTTCAGGAAGAAAACCCTGACTTCTGTCCCAATGGCATCAAGAAACACCCACTGCTGGGAGACATGTGCAACAGTGGCTGTAAACCGCACCCCGCACACACGCGCGCGTACACACACACACACACACACACACACACACACACACACACACACACACACACACACACACACACACACACACACACACACACACACACACACACACACACACACACACGCACACACACACACACATCGTTCCAAGTTTTCCTGGCACAAGAAAATTCTTTCATGGTTAGGGGAACAAAACCTTTATACTTTCCCACATATTTTGTATCCAGCCAAAATAGATAATTTTTGTATATCTTGTACAAAGTTGGAGTGTAAAGGCCCCTGAGAAAAGCGAAATCCACATTTCAGGCAAACCTCTTACGTATCCACATCCTTACAGCCAAGTTCCACGTTCTTTGTACCCAATATCCATCAATCAAATCCAAACAATTTACATTCATCCTTCTGTTTCTCCCCAAGAAACCCGTGGACTAAAGTTAGCACCAACCTTCAATAATCAACCAATAGCAGCCGTTTTAAATATCCCCACGACTCCCTTATGTTTTTCTCACCACCACCGTGTACTCCGTCTTAACATTTACCATCTTTACATTTTAAAATGTCTAACAATATAAAATATCTGCGAGTTTCACCAGTTAATCCAATGCACTCATAATCCAATACTCTTGCTTCTTCAAAAGATCCTGTTCCTCCCCTCATCAAGCCGTTTTAAATCCATGCTATAAAACGTTCATTTTTACTATATTTCCCCCCAAAAAAGTGAAGGACTGCCAAGAACCGGACGCAAAAAGGAGGAAGAGTGCTAACAATCACCGGGCATATATCAAGATGAACTATCAAGGCTATCTGAGGTTTTTGACGTTCTGGTGTGGGATGAACGTGGCGTAAAAGGGGCTGCATTAAAGGGGTCAGGAGAAGTAGGAGCGCCACCAGATGGTGACATCGAGGCAAAGGGAACGTGGCCAAAGATGTCAGGGGGTGGTGGGCTTGAGCTGGTGAAAGAAGGTCGAGGCGCGAAAGGTGCTGCATCAAAAACATCAGCCACCTGAAAGGCCACGGGGCTTTCGACGCATGGGTGCCTAGAAAAGGGCACGCTGCTGAACATTTCCGGTTTGGGGCGTGATGCAGGCAAAAAGGGGGCCTGCATAAAAACATCCACATCGCTGTGCCAACTGCTGCTCCCAGGTGGTCCTGGCCGGGGTTGTGGAAATGGTGCTGCACCAAACACATCCAGTTCTTGCTCATAATCACTGATCTTGTTGTTGAGAAAGTGAAATAGCAGGTGAGGCAAATACGCCAGAATTTTCCGAGTCCCCGTCAGAAGGCACAAGAAGCGGCTCAGAGCACATTCCTCTGGCAACTTCACAATCACTGTCACCGTCACTGTCACCAAAATGTGGCACTTCTCCCTCGCTGCTTTCTGGAGTCGATTGGTCTGACTCAAAGCCACCTCTATCATCTCTCTCTTGTAGACATGTCTCATGGATCCCTGCTGCCACAGTCAAAGCTTCAGGCAAAGACACCGATGAATGGAGTGCAGCCGGTGTTGCTGGTGGTTTATCCGTGTCCTTCGTATGGTGTGACTTTACGTCTGCTCCTGCAATGGCCCAGACATTGGGACACTGGCAGAAGATGTATGTGGGATTGCACCATGCTCAACTGCAAGGGAAACAATGTTGGCATGGGTAACAATACAAATTGAATGTGTGGTAAGGAAATATAGAGGAAGATACCACTTAGCCTCTGAATCAATGAAATTGTTGGTGATCCAAAGAGATCAACAATAAGTCAAGGTACAAAAAAAATCAATTCATACCCAGGATTCAGAACCATGAAATTGGGTGGATGGGGAGAGCAGGGGGGGGGGGGGGGAGGGGGGGGTTAATTGAGGGGGGTGACAAATCAGTGTTGTAACCAGTAAACTGCGTTAGCTCCGCACATAATTTAATTTGAATGTTTGAATGATACAATAAGTGACTACACAGCAAAGACTGTGAGAGCTTTAGTGAGGTGTGCAGATTAGGGAGCGTGTGGGTGGGCAGGAGAGAAAACGCTGACAGGAGGCTGGGAACATGGGAAGCAGAGGGTAAGAGATGGAGCAGCTGCATGAGTGTTGGGGTTAATCTCCAAATAGTCTGCATTCATTACACATTATGTTGTTTCATAACCCCAGCTCAGCAAAAGGAGGGACCCATTGTGACCAGGGTGGAGGAAGGGGCGTTTAAAAGCGTAGCAAAGCAGTGATGTATGGACCTGACCGGAAATGGGATGCTGTTTTGCAAGCGAGCCAGGAAGAAAAGACAACAACAACAACAGGCATTTTAAGGCCATTTTCCCTGCAAGAGCGGGGGTTAGCCTTGCGGTGCCCATGACAATCTTCTCCATTTTGCCCTATTTTCTGCATCTCCCCTTGTAACCCCCCTTGCCCACATTTCTTCTTCGACCATCTTTAGCCAAGTCTTTCTCGGTCTTCCCCGTCCTCTACTTCCTTCTACATTCATTTCCATCACTCTTCTCAACCAGTCACTTTCATCCTTCCTCAACACATGACCAAACATCTCAACCTGTTTCTCTTCACAGCATCCATCACAGGCTCTGTTCCCATCATCTTTCGCAATTCATCATTTGTCTTCCTCTCTCTCTCAACGATACTCCACACATCCACCGAACCATTCGCATTTCCACCCTTTCCAGCCTTCGTTACTGCTCGACGTTCATTACCCATGTCTTGCTCCCATAAATCATAACACTTCTCACACATGCAGCATACACCTTTCCCTTCAGCTTCAACGACACTCCCCTCCTCATCAGCACGCCACTCAGTTCCCAAAACTTCTTCCATGCACATGTCACTCTGGCAACCGTTGCCGAGTCTGATCCACCTTCTCCATTCAGCATGTCTCCGAGGTAACAAAATGTTTTCACACCTTCCAGCTTCACGCCGTCTCCAAGATCCAACTCAACATTTCCTCCATCTGCAGCTCTCTCTGTGCACACCTTACACTTGAATGGAGCTGCCACACTGGGTAATGACCCTCTCAGACCACTACATTTTTGATGAACCCACTCAGCGCACATTGTACATTGAATGGAGTTTACTCCGACACCCTTCCTGCGCACAGCACACGGCCACTTCCCAGTTCTTTCCACCTCACCACATGCTTTACCACTTGCTATCACCTTCGTTTTTTCCGATATTCACCTTCAGACCTTTTGACTCCATACATTCCTTCCACTTGTTCATCTTATCCTTCAGTCCATCCATACTTTCTGCAATCAACACCAGATCATCTGTGTACAACAACTCCCACAGTAAACCCTCCTTTACGTTCCGAGCCAGCACATCCATCACAGCTACAAATAGTAGTGGACTTAGTACCGACTCCTGATGCACTCCCACTTTCACTTCAAACTCACCACTGTTCCCGTCCTTCGTCCTTACAGCTGTGCGCACTCTCTCCTACATTGCCATCACTACTCTGATCAACCATTCCTCCACTCCTAACTTCCTCAATGCCCATGTCACTACTTCACGTGGAACCCTATCGAATGCTTTCTCCAGACCACAAACCCAAGAAACAACTTCTTCCTCTTCTCCATGTACTTCTCCTGCAACTGCCTCACAATAAAGAGCGCATCTGTCGTTCCTCTTCCTGGCTTAAATCCAAACTGCATTTTGTCGATCTTCACCTTCTTCCTTATCCTCCTCTCCAACACCCTTTCCAATACCTTCATTCCATGCTCCAATAACTTTATCGCTCGGTACGAGCCACAGTCCAGAGGGTCACCTTTCCCCTTGTATAGAGGGACGAGGGTACTCAGTTCCCAATCCACTGGAATGCGGCCTTCTTTCATCACCAGATTGCAGATCTCTGTCATTCTCTTCACACCCCAATTTCCCACTGCCTTCAACATATCTCCCACAACTCCCGTCGGCCCTCCCGCTTTTCCACTCTTCATTGCTTTTATCGCTTCCTCAACTTCCTTCTCGGTTATCTTCTCTGCCGGTCCTAAAACTGGGTTACTCTCTATGTTGCCATCTCATTCATTCTCTGCATTCAACAGTATTTCCATATATCTCTTCCATCTTCCTTTAATTCCATCTGGGTCCACAACGATTTGTCCCACTTCATCCTTCAAGCAACTCACCCCCATCACATCACACCTCTCTTTCGCTATCTGCTTTGCAATCCTGAATACCGCTCTTTGACCCTCTTCCAAATGCAAGCGTTCTCTGAACATTTTCCTCCATGCCTCCTGCAGAAGGAAAAGGAATTTCCTCCAGAAAGAAAAGACAAACAGTAAGAAAAGCGGGAGGTAAGAAACAGAGGAAGAGAAGACAGGTGTGAGGGAGTGGGAAAAGTACAGGAACATTATTAAGTAGAGGAACAAAAGTAGAGGGGAAGGAACATTATTCACTGCAAAAGGAGATTAAATGCTTCACAGCAGGAGGGGATCTAACAATTCCTAGAATTTTTTTTTTAGTTGAATAAAATTTTGTTTGGAGGTTCCAGGTATATAATTTATTTTATTTTTGAGATTCCAGTTCTGGTTTCAACTATGCTCGTACATGTGACTTTCTCCTAAGAGAATGACTGGATTTGCACAATTGGAACGTTTTTCGTTTTGTGTATCTACTCGGCATTTTACACGTCAATTCGCCGACAGGTTTAATGAAAAAAAAGTTAAATTCGCTGATGTTGTACTTCACAACCATTCTGCAGAATCTTCAGTCTATAATTTGCCAGAGGTAATCGTCCATCTTCATTGACCATCGTTTCTGCTTATAAGTATGGCGGGAGCAAACATCACTTCCACCTCGATACGAAGCTCAGTGTTGGATGCTTTGGTTTGAATCTCCGCTTAAAATGAGTGAAACAAAACATTTTGAAGATTTCGAATTATTCTCACTCAGATTTCATCACCATCATGCATATTTATCAAGTTCTTTAAACTTTCTTCATGCGAGACGATTTGTAATACCGGATACCACCAGGTGGCGCCATACGATACACATTTACCTCGAGAGAATTTGGGTCTTCCCCCGCCTGAACCCTCCTCCCCCAGATATGCTACGAAGACAGAAACCATACTTGGGGTACTTTTAGGCAACATGCAAAATTTGGTTGGATTTGGTTCAGTAGTTTTTTAGTTTTTGAAGCATATGTAAACAAATAAACACTGTAAACAATTCAATTTTATAGTATCGATACCCAAGTCATCTTTTGCAATAATCTTGAGGAGGGTGAAAAGTAACAATTGGAGGAGATAGCAGTGAGAAAATGGGGGCGAAAAATACACAGGCACCAACATTCATGCATCAAAAATCTTGCTATGAACATCAATAAGTACCACTTAATGTTTAAGCCATTTGGCATCTGCTCCATTCAGGAAATGTATCTAACTGACAGATGCATACCTACCAACATAACAGAGAGGTATACCTGCAAAGGGGTGAGCAATAAATGGATTGCTTATGGAAGCGTTGGAGGAAAACACATCAACAAGCCTGGTTTGTTTATCTGCCAAGCAGCCTAGGGGGCAGGGGGATGTGGAGTGACAATCAGCAAGGCCATGTCAACAATATGTCATAAATAGCTCCATCAAGATGATTGGCATCATGTACAGCAGGACATAGCATTGCATATTATACATCAAATCCTAACTGGGCAAGGAATTACATGTAAGATTGACACTGTCACACTGTCTGTCTGTCACACGCACACACACACACACACACACACACACACACAAACAACCTCCATCACTTTTCAAAGCTTATTTGGCTTATCATACAATTTCCCTGCAATCCCCATGTTGATGTCTTTCTTTGCATTTGCAAAGTGAATTTCCTTCTTTAGACTGTTTGGACAGGTTTGAAAGACGAGCATCATAAAAGGTACTGTATAAACACCTTTACGAGGCAGCACACATTCATGCAAATACCAGAAGAGTGTGGCTGCTCATGAATTGTACCTTTTCCCATTACGAAGATTAACTGGTTAATATCTAATTTTTCTCCTTACAATACTGACCTCCAACAAATGGGTTCCAATCAGGAACACCTGTACGAGACGTTTCAATTGATGCTGCAGTCGATTCTTGAGGTATCGTCAGCAAAGCACCGGCAGGGCTGCCATACAAGAAAGAGGGGAATAACCCCCAAAATCAGAAATTTGGAGATGATCACAACCAATACACCAAGGGAAATAAATCTCCATTGACATGTTGTGAAAGACACTTGAGTTGTTATTAACAATTGGAAACATTTTTGACTAATTGTTAATCATGTCATCTTGTCCCAATTGCATGAGGTGCAATGTGAGATGAAAGTCCATCTATTCTCTCTGTAAAGTAAAACTTCAATATTTCAAGGATTCAGTATGACGTGCCATGCTATACACAGAGCGTCGATTCTGGCAAAGCAGTTTCTTTGCTTGGGTGACGATCCAGGATGGGTCGCCACTCCAAAACAGGAAGTCAGGACAGGAATTTGTTATTTGTTCAGGTTGCCAGTGATAGTTTGCCTTCTCTTCGCGAAGGACATCGTGGGATCTTTAACGTCCACCAACTAATGTTTGCAGAGGGATACCAGTTTAACATAGATCCGAGGGACGGCGCACACATTGATTAAATCGCCCTGCCCGTGAAACACCGCAATGACAGCTTAGAGTTGGGCCGAGATTTAGACCCAGGCGAGTCAGCTGAGGCATGTGTGTCGACCTCTAGGGCCTAGGCCATCCTGCCAGCCAAAAGACTGAGTATACACTTCATTTTAACATTTCACATTATTAAATCAAATAGATTCAAGGATAAAAATTTTTTTTCTAGAATATGCGACTGGTGATCGCTAACTAAATAAGTCAAACGTTGGAAAATACTGGTTGATGATCAAGTGAGATATGACCTTTCCAATGATACAAATTTGTTTTAATACCCGAATGCATTTACCTCTCTCTGCAGTCATGGATAATTTTGTGCAGCACTGCTTTTTCACAAATATAATTCCAATGTCTATAACAGCTGCCAAAAGGACATGAGTCAAACACAGTGGAAACTGGCATCATAGTGTTGACTACACCTGTAAAGTGGGCAGATTTTCCCTTTTTTGAAGATCATTAATGTGCCATCTGGCATTTTACTGATTGTCTGATAGTGTCCCGGTAATTCCCCTGAAACTAGCTCGGTTTCCAGAAACAAAAAATCCAAAGAATTCATCCTTCTGCTTCAGCAGGATATGACCCACCAACACTCAAGTACAGTATTCTCACCATTTAGCCACCACAGTACCCAATAGGCCACCACTATATCAGTTATGCCACTACTGTCCTCACCATTTTGCAAAGATGTGCAACAATTAAGTCGCTTGGAAAGTCCAACTTCGATTTGATTTAAACAAAGAAAGGTTGTCATTCCGTGTCTTTAAGATCAAATATTTTCAGAGTTATTGGATGCAATCAAAACGTATCGGACATGGCGATATTGCATTTTCGCATCAAATGCAGTTAACATGTGCCATGAAATCATACTTTCAATTTGCTGGCTGTGGTCACTGGCTGTGACACCAATATAAATTGTTATTACGAACTTTAGGCATCAAAAAGCGACATATACCGAACAGTTTCAAATGGAGCACCTCACCACCATTAGAGCAGTTAAATTACATCAGATGTGGCAATAAATGTGAATTGTTGCTCCAAGCCTGCCGCCTCGATGACAGAAGACGCCATTTGTATTTTTGCAGTCTCCAACCCTACCCCGTTTAGAATCCCGTGCGGACACGGGCAACTTGCTAGTATTGTAAAAATGGAGTGATCAAAAATACAGGGGGGTGTTCTACAATTATCACAGTGGAACATTTGTGTACCTATAAATCAAAGGCATTTCTAGTGAAGGGAGTTCATTATGAAGTCTGAACATTAATATGTCTGGAATATTTCTGGTAATACCAATAAAAACAAGAAAGAGCAATCAGAGATTGCAGACCCTCACCAGAATGTGTTTGTGAGGTGTATTTTGTGGGGTTTTATTTTTGTTAAAACAGTTTAAAAAAATTCGTTAATCTTTTCGTTAAGTCATTTTTTGTTAAAACAAATATGGCGGCAGAACCACGTAGTTGATGACGTCATTATTTATTTCTTTTTCTCCACCAATTTATCCCGAGATGACGCTCAATAAATTTCATCTTGATCGGATGAAGTTTTGTACTTGTCGAATTATGATGTCATAATGGAGGCACCTATGACATAATCATTAACATATGTTATTCCCCATGGAGAGTTCTTTACAATGAGCCATGTCTCAATTTTTTCTACCCAACGCTTTGGGAGATATAGAGGTGCAAGTGCAAAGTATTTCAGTTTTTCCACGATGGCGCCCATACCACATGACCTATGGCGTCATAATTATCATTAAAAATTCTATAGGAGGTGCACCTATGGTGAAAATTTCCTGTCAATTGGACCAACGGTTGCAGAGAAAAGCATACTTATTCTGTGCGGACAAATAGACAGCATACGGACCAAAATGCAATACCCTCTCCTCTAGTGAGAGTAACAATTGCCAGGGATGGGCAGCAGAGAGTAAGCATGTTGTGATGGAGAGTTATTTTTTGTAAGAGTCAGTAATATCAAATGAAATTCTCAAAATAAAGATCCAACACAAAGAAGCATACCCTGATATTTGTGGTCCTGCAAGGAGTTGAAAATGGAGAGAGTGTTAGGGAGGGAATAGAGGTGGAAGGGCAGCAACACCAAAAAGGTGTGCGTTCAAGTCTGGCTAAATCCATCATTTTAAAGGATTTGCATTCTTTGTTTTTGGAAACTGAGCTAGTCTCAAGAGAATTACCATGTCATCAAAAGTTAAAAAACCCAATTTGTTCAAAAATGATCTTCATAGAATGGGTCACATGTCTGTCCTGTCTGGACTAATCTACATATGGTTTGACCTTGAAAGCTCCCATGGCAACTTGGGATGGACACTGAAGTGCTAACTATGAAAAGACAGGACAGCTCAGAAGTAGCGCTCTCGCATTTGAACGATCTAGCCTGGGTGAATTTCCCGATCTAAAAAAATTATTGTCCTGGTGTTGCAAGGCAAGGCGTGAGGAGACCACGGTGTGCTAACAATACTGTTATGTTTTTGGGGCAGGGATGAAATACCTTAATCGAGATAGAATCATGTAGGTTAGAATGCTCCGTATGCCGCGAAGCCACCTCAATGTAAATTAAGTTAGGCCGATTGTCCGGGTAAGATTGTATAGTTGTCTCCACATAGAGGAGTGGAGTTGTGCTAATTAATTATAGGGTCTGTAAGGTTAAATTCCCCTGTACATGACTGCCTCCCTGTGGTTTTTCCCTAATGTTCTTATAACATTCAGCCAGCCAGGAAATGAAAGGGTCACCACAATAACTACAATGATCGCACTGCAAATGAAGTCATTCGCTCACAACACCGCCAGGGCTAACCAACACCCAGCACATTTGCCGATCGGCAAGGGAACGACGTCATCCGAACATTCCTGAACAGATTATACTCCGCTCCCAACAAATCGTAACGGGGAGGCCACGCCCCGACCTTCGTGATTGAGTAGCGCTCGGTGATAAGGACAGAGTGTGACGTCATCGTGGAAGATTTGAGTGAAGGAAAAAGGACGCGGTCGCACCATCTTGCCCTCTCTCATTCTGGCTTTCATTGCGAGTGGACGCTGTGGATTCGTGTGCGTTGGTGAGGAGACGTGTTGGGGCTTTGGGACTTTTGCAACGTGGAAGAAGGAGGTGTTGGTTGACGGTGGTACCTTGCGGAGAAGGGGGGGGGGGGTCACAAGCGAAACAAGCGTTACGCCTAGGTCCCCCACCGGTGAAGTGATGCGAGTTGACAAAGTGGAAGACGCAAGGCGGCCATCTTGGATTTTGACGTGGCGACCCAATTTTCAATAGCGTTCTCCCTTATGCGTAGATACACCGACACACGAGATTAGAAGTTAGTAGTTCGTTTATTTTTCCAAGATATTTCGCTCACAAGGTTCAGACATATATATGGTGGCGGCCATCTTGGATTTTGACGTGGCGACCCAATTTTCAATAGCGTTCTTCCTTATGCGTAGATACACCCACACACCAGATCAGACGTTAGTAGTTCGTTTATTTTTCAAGATATTTCGCTCACAAGGTTCAGACATATATATGGTGGCGGCCATCTTGGATTTTGACGTGGCGACCCAATTTTCAATAGCGTTCTTCCTTATGCCTAGATACACCCACACACCCGATTAGAAGTTGGTATTTCGCTTATTTTTCAAGATATTTCGCTCACAAGGTTCAGACATATATATGGTGGCGGCCATCTTGGATTTTGACGTGGCGACCCAATTTTCAATAGCGTTCTTCCTTATGCCTAGATACACCCACACACCAGATTAGAAGTTGGTACTTCGCTTATTTTTCAAAATATTCCGCTCACAAGGTTCAGACATATATATGGTGGCGGCCATCTTGGATTTTGACGTGGCGACCCAATTTTCAATAGCGTTCTTCCTTATGCCTAGATACACCCACACACCAGATTAGAAGTTGGTACTTCGCTTATTTTTCAAAATATTCCGCTCACAAGGTTCAGACATACATGGCGGCGGCCATCTTGGATTTTGACGTGGCGACCCAATTTTCAATAGGGTTCTTCCTCATGCCTAGATACACCCACATACCAGATTAGAAGTTGGTACTTCGCTTATTTTTCAAGATATTCCGCTCACAAGGTTCAGACATACATAGCGTCAGACATACATGGCGTCAGACATACATGGCGGCGGCCATCTTGGATTTTGACGTGGGTTGCACCCACACACCAAATTCAAATGCGGTCCTTCGCTTACACACGTACGCAAGCACGGCCGCACGCACGCCCGGACGGACGGATGGACACACGGACGGAGGGGAAAACCAGAGTCCCCCTTTCGCTCCGCGGTGCGACGGGGGACAACAAAGAGGGATCCTGCCTGCTTGCCTCATGCCAGCGGTTGGCTGCGGGTGAGATTCCGCGCCATTTTGTGCGTTTCCCGTGTGGTGGTTCGAGGCGATGACCAGCAGCCTTACCAGACATTTGGGTACGCAACGCTGAGTTTGGCCGATTTTTAAAAGGGATTTATGTTTACTTTTGTTTTCCCCTTGTTTGTATACGAGTCTGAATGGAGACGTCTCAATTTAGGAATTTTCGTTTTACCTCACCTTTCATTGTTACTTGCATTTATTTTCATTAAATCATTATTTGTCGAATCTTACTTTTCTTGTATTGTGGATTTTGCTGTACCGTATCTGTGTCTGTGGGGATCGGATAACCCCTGTGTGTGTTCCCGATCAGGTAAGACCTCAAACATTCCTGCACGTGTCACTACCGCCAAGTTGGGTATATGCCTTGGGGTTAAAGCTCGTTTTGGCCTTTCGTCCTCTTGGGGTCTTAACCCCGGGGACACGACAATACTTACTGGTGGACATTAAATATACCATAGTTTCCTTTACAAATAGTAGATGTTATTGACATAGGCAAACTGCAATATCTTGCACCAGCAAGCCATGAGGCTCATGGTGGTCGCTGTCTAATGGCACAGTCGTCAAGGAACTGTGTGTGCCAAAGAACCGACAACAGACTGCGAAATGGTATTATACCATACATGATATGGTCCCCGCCATGATTCTTAAAATCAACTTAATCAGTGCTACATGAAGGAGAAAAGGACGGGCACAAATATAGGCACACACACACTATAAAAAGTTAGTACTGCCCAAAGTCTTCCCTTATCCAAATATAACAAGAAAAAGAGCAATCAGATATTGCAAACCCTCGCCAGGATGTATTTTCAGTTGTTTTTAAGGCTTTTGTGTTCAAACAAATATGGCGGCCGAACCACGTGACCGATGACGTCATCATTTATTTTTTTTTCTCAACCAATTTATTCCTAGATTATGCTCAATAAATTTCATCTTGATCGGATGACGTTTTGTACTTGTAAAATTATGACGTCATAATGGAGGCACATATGACATAATCATTCACAGTTGTTATTCCACATGGAGAGTTCTTTACAATGAGCCATGTCTCAATTTTTTATATTCAGCGCTTTCGGAGATATAGGTGCAAAGTTTTTTGGTTTTTCCAAGATGACGACCGAACCACGTGACCTATGACATCATCGTTATCATAAAAAAACTATGCAGGTGGAGTTGCACCTATGGTGAAAATTTCCTGTCAATCGGACCAACGGTTGCAGAGAAAATCATATTTATTCTGTGCGGACAAACAGACAAACAAACAGACAGACAGACAGACAAACACTCAAAATGCAATACCCTCTCCTCAGGCGAGGGTAAAAACCTTACTGTTTGGATTTGTTTGCCTGTCTGGCAGTCAAACATAGTTGAAAATATTCCAAACAGGAAACGTATTATTTTTGAGGACGTCAAAAAGGACAAACAACAGGCATGAATAACTAATGGCAAGTGTTAAATAAGGTGGTGTAAAAGCTGCTGCATCAACGACAGTAATCTTCTGAATTATTGCTTTTTCTACAACCTTTAAAATCTTTATTTTATTTTGATGGAATTATATACTTGGACTGCAGAACACGAATGAAATTATTGGCGATATCAGAAACCTTTCATTCAGCAGTACTTAAGCCAAAATATTGTCTTAAGAAGGGGGAGGGCTGGGGGAGGAGGGAGGGGTACACGGTATAAAGCAAATGAACACTTGTAGGAATTTCAGGAAAGAACTTGGGGATTTAAAGAGGCGGATTTGGGGTGTTTTAACGGGGGTAGAAAAGATCAAGCTTTTGGATGGGGGAAGATAAGAGATGGTGGTGAACAGCTGTTTTAAAGACCTGGAGGGAGGAGAGGGATTGAAGAGAGTGTGGAAGTTTCTGAGGGGAGGCCCTCAGAATCAGCTTCATCACGGGAGATTCCAATGATTCTGAATGCTTTGGTTTCAACAGCGTGAAGACAAGCTAGGTGAGAAGCAGGAACACCAGCCCAGAGGGGAGAGCAGTATTCCATTGAGCTGCGGAGGAAAGCATTGTATGTGGTGAGGAGCTCAGAAGTGCCCAGAAAGGACTTCGCACAATGGAGGATGCCCAGTTGGCGGATGGCTTTGGAGGCCAGCTTGGAAATGTGGTTTTCCCAGGAAAGATCATGGCAGATAGTGAGACCCAAAAGCTTGAGTGACAGAACTTATTCAAGAGGATTGTTCAGAGAGTGGATGGGAGGGTTGTCCAGACAGTCTTTTCAGAGAGACAAAGTGAGAGTATGAGATTTATCAGGATTGAAAGACATGTTCCACTTGTTTGACCAGTTTGTGATATTGTCCAGGTCTGCAGAGAGTGAAGAGGCTGCAGACCTCCGATCTGAGGGTTGGGATATGGAGCGGCAGAGAGTGGAGTCATCAGCAAAGAGATAGAGAGGATTTTCCAGAGAGATCATTAATGAAGAACAGAAAAAGCACAGGGCCCAGAACACTGCCTTGGGAAACTCCAGCCTGAACAGGAAGGGGAGATGAGAGAATTCCAGTCAGGGCCACACGTTGACCGACCAGAGAGGAAGTCCGCAAGCCATGCGTGGGGATTTCCATGGATACCATAGGAGGAGAGTTTGGTGAGCAGAGCGAGGTTCCAGACCGTATCGAAGGCACGTGATATGTCAAGGGAGACAGCTCTGATTTCCTGTTTGGCATTAAGGACCTCCATCCATTGTTGAGACAGCAGAAGCAGCATGTCCAGAGTAGAATGACATGGTCTGAATCATAATTGATGATCCGAGATCAAGCCATTGGAGAAGAGGAAGGATTTGATGTCAGAAGCGATGATCGATTCCATAACCTTGCTGATTATTGGGAGCAGGCTGATTGGTCTGTAGTTGCAAGGATCTGTTTTTGCACCTTTCTTGTGTAAAGCGGTAATGTTGGCTGATTTCCAAGCAGATGCAGATGACCTTGAGCAAAAGAGAGGGTGAAGAGAATTGAGATAGGGTGAGATAGAGTGGCAGAGCATAATTTTAGGACCTGTGGTCTGATGCCGTCTGGTCCAGTTGCAGAATCAGAGTCGAGGTTTGACAGAAACTTGTCCACCTCGTCAGGAGAGGACACAATCCAGGAGCAGATGGGTTCGACTGGGTAAGGTTGGTACAGAGAGAGATGGGTTTGGGACACAAGATTTTGAGGCAAACACAGAGTTGAGGCATTCAGCTTTTTCACGTGCGGTGTCAGCTGTGGATCCGTTTGAGGTAAGGGAGGGGATGGAGGGGGAACAAACACCAGAAACAGATTTGACCAGACACCACCAGGATTTGGAGGAGGGAGACAGGTTTGAGAGTTCATTCTTGAGAGTGGAGATATCGTGCTTCCTGGCTCTCCTGAGGGTGGACACACACTTGCTCCGAGCTTTGTGAAAGGAACTGAGATTGCCTTCAGTTTGATTTGCCTTCAAGAGGCAAAGGCAAGTTGTTTCAGGGCAACTGCCTCACAACAAGACTCAGTGTACCATGGACAGGAGAGGAAGGGTATGACAACTGAAGAATATAGAATCATATGAATACAGAGCAAAATTATGCATTTGGGTAAAACAATATACGGTATGCATTTTTGTGTCAAAGTTTTTTCAACTGATATTAAATTAAAAGTTTTTCGATATTCATCTCTAAATCTGGCTGATAAGATTATTCAAGCCTTACTGATTTGAATATAAAGTCGTAAAATAAGAAATAAATACGTATACATGCAAGTATCCTCCTTATCCATCATATATAAAATACAATGCGAGTTTGTGTGTTTGTTCAGATGTCTGTCCCCCTTCATAAGGGTAGGTGTTAAAAGCCAAACTTTTAATACAAATGTGTGTTCACTACGGCCTATTTTTGAAGATAAAAAAACTCGGAAAACCTTCTTCATAAAAGTGTAATTATGTCTCCTCTATTGGAATGGTAGACGGTAGCTTGCAAACCGAGCCTCAATGGCGGTGTGCAGGAGTGGTTTTTTTTATTTTAAATAACAATAAATACAGGGAAAAGGGAGGTGAAATTCGCTACACGTTATATGCAACAAGTGTAGAGTAAAACGAGTGTTCATTTACGTCCGTATGATGTCTAATAAATAAAGAAGATTAAAATATAAGCACACCTGACACTAGACCGAGGCTTCAGACTTTGGCACGCTCACGAGGCTACGCCGTCAAAATAAACGGTTCCAACCCATCGTTTTTGACGGGCTTTTTAAAAGCAAAGAATAATTTTCAATTAATATATGAAAAAAAGAAGAAAACAACAGCCAAACAGGAGCGCATTTTATATCAACTTGAGAATGAATATCGATGCGGTGTCCAACACATTGTGTCAACCATTTGTGAGGGGTTCTTATCTTCTCCCTCCAGTTAGAAAAACGAAAACAACAAAAATTTGAAGAATGCAATGTAATGAGCCAAATAGCACAAAAGAAAAACATATGGCAAATTTATCAATTTAAAAACACCATTAGATAACAATATCGTGAGTTTGAGGGGGGGGAACGTACGAGCAAATTAACTCAAAGGGCAAAGCATAAAAGGTTCAGTGATTAACTTGGGATCTGCCACTCACTCTGGGACCCTTTCTGGAGAGCAAGTCATGACCAAGACAGCGGTATGCTTGGAAGATGACACATGACCTTTGTTTCCTGGCAAAGATAGGGAAGAAGCACAGTTTTCCGAAATGTCGTCTCGTGACTGCTTGGGAGAGGTGGAGAAAAGAGGAAAAAGGGAGAGGGAAGGGCATTTCAGGTTAGAAGAAAAGGTGAATAATGACAGGTAAATGTAGCAAAGAGAGAATAAGAGTGTGAAGACAAGAAATAGAGAAATAATATGGAAGATAAGTAGGCAGGAAACAATAGTATAAATGAAGATGGGGAAATTAAAACAACTCCTAGCTGTATGCGATGAAAAGAAGAATGGTTATGATAAAGAGGTAAACAAGGGGATCAGCAATATTATATGAGGTAAAGACGATCCAAGGAAATTTAATTAAAAAGAAAAAAAATATTCCCAAAACCTTGAAATCCATACAAAAAGAAACCACCGAGCGACGTCAACGAGGCCTAAATAGGACAATTTAATTATGAAAGCAAACTTTTAAAAACTGCCATTACACCCTCTACCCACCTCCACGCATTTGCCCCCACCTGAATCCTCCTCTGCACCTCTGCCTCTGACTTACCATCTTCGGTCACTGTTCCAGCCAGATACTCAAACCTATTTCCCTGTCTGATCTCCTTCCCCTCCAACCTGATATTCCTTTATTTTCTTTGCTGCCAAACCCACATCACCTCCATCTTCTCAATTGCTCATTTTCAGCACATGTTTCTCAAATACCTCCTTCCACTCCCCCAGTACTTCCGGCATCTCCTGCCCACTCTCCACCACAACAGCCAGATCGTCCGCATACAATATCCTCCCTAGAATATCTTTCAAGTTTACCTTCCTGCTTACCAGCTCCATCACCATGATCAACAGGAGTGGGCAGAGAGGACTTCCCTGTCTCAAACTGATGTTCACATTGAACTTCTCCGACATCCCAGGACCAACCAAGACGCTTCCCTTCATTCTCTTGTACATCCCGTCCACCAACCTAACTCTGCTTCTATTACTCCCATCCATCTCAGTGTTGCCAACACAATCTCTTGGGACAGTGTCGTAGGCCTTCTCCAGATCCACAAATCCCAATGCCATTTCACCTTGCACCTCCAACCACTTTTCCACAAGCTGTCTCAGCGTGAACATCCAATCTGTCATTCCCCTACCCTTTCTAAACCCCTTGCTGCTCTTCACAGATTTCCTTCTCCACATTCTTCCTTATCCTCCTGTCCAGAACCCTCTCCAGCACCTTTATGACATGACTAAGGAATGTAATGCCCCTGTACTTCCCCAGACCATATCGGCACAATTAACCCTGTACTCCACCCCTCTGGAATTGACCCATCTTATTCATACATTCAACAACCTTCTTCATCCACCTGACTATGGCTTCTCTTGCTGCAATTATCATTTTTGTACATACCTTATCAATGCCTGGCACCATTCCCTTTTTCATCCTCTTCAATGCCATCCATACTTCCTCTTCCGTGATTTTAACCAACTGCACTTTTCCCTCCACATAACTCGGTAGCCCCAGCTCGCTGTTGCTTCCTCCCTGGTTCAACAGCTGTTTGAAATATCCTTCCCACACCTTCAATACTGCACCCTTCTCTGTCACTAGCCTCCCGCCTACATCCTTAATCACCGCCCCTCCCTGTATATTCTTGCCGTCGTTTATAGATCATCTTCCTCGCACCATCCTCCTTCAACTTATTGTGCACCTCCTCTTCCATATCATTCCTCACCTAATCCACAGCTCTCCTTGCTGCTCTCTTTTTCTACCCATACAACTGCAGCAACCCCGCATCCGGTTGCCTCCCTCTATCCTCTTCCAAACCACCTCCTTTTCATCAACTGCCGTTGCTACTTTCTCCGTCCACCATACCTGTTTCTATCCCCCGATGATGCACCCTTTGCTGACGTCATTCCACACAACACTTCTGCAATTCGCCTAAATGTCTCTCCGTACTTCTTGCACTCCTACTCCAAACCTTCCGCTTCTTCGCCAAGTTGGTCATACCTGGCCCTTACCCTCTCCTTGTACTCTTCGGTGATGTTTCCGTTACACTTCCCCCACTTAATAACCTTCCAACCCCTGCTCTTAACCTCCCTCCTTTTCCTCATCCTCACCACAAACACCACTAGTACATGGGCTTATGTATATTTGTGGACCGTTTTGCTAGATTCTTGGCAACAAGGCTTAAATCACTCTAAATAGCATATAAAATTAAAAAATTGCTGTTGCCAAATTTTCACGACATCTTCATGGCGGCCATCTTGGATTTCAAGATGGCCACCATTTCGGACCTATTTTGCCTTATATCTCACTTATTAATCAAGGTATCAGCACAAGAATAGTGTCCTTACCCACATTTTCGGGGTCAAGGAAGACAATGGTAATAATCAAATTTCAGCTGGATGGCCAACATCTTTATAATTTCAAGATGGCCACCATTTTTTAATCTAGTTTTGCCCAAACTCCAGGTCAAAGCCATACTTTAAAAGGTTTTCATGTATATCAGGTTTAAATATAAATGTCCTGGTATTGAATCTATTTACTTTTACTCACAGGTACTTACATTTTTAGATAATGGTTAGGATTGGATTGGGAGGGGGTGGATAGGAAGTGGGTGGACAGGGGAGTTCTTCTGCCAGATCCACACCCAAATATTATCTAAAGAATCAAGCTACCGTACATCTAGTTTTAGTCAAATATTATTCCTGAAACTGTGTTGGATGACTTTTTAACAATCTTTATTCTTTTCAGATATGCAGCAGACGACCTTGAGAAGTTGCATTCTTGGATAACTGTGGAGGAAGAATGACTGCCGTCATCATGACCACGCCAGAGGAACCTGCTGCTAAAAAGAAGCCCATTGACTTCAGTCTTTGTTTGCTATGCCAAGGGAAGAAATACATAAAAAGGAAAGTGCTTGAGCCTTTAAGCACACCACAGGCAGATACATACGAGACATTTTTGCGAAATCTCACCAAACGAGATACATACAGGAATCCGACATATGTGGCCATAAATCAAAGACTGCAAGGCTTATCCGCTGGTGATCTGATGTCAAGAAAAGCATTATGGCATCGGAGCTGTTACGGTATGCTGACACATATACAGCATATTGAACGTGATAAAGGACGATATGAACAAGCCACAAGTCAAATGGACACTCGTGTTCTGACCGGAGGTAAGAAACGAGGAAGACCATCAACAACTCCTATTCCAGAGGAAGCCTCCTGTTCAGCACCAGCAGAAAGGCAGACACGGTCGACAGTACCATCATTCTGCCGGAATATGTGCTTTTTCTGTCAGACTGTGAAACAGGACAAAAAGACCGGGACAGAAGAGATACGCTGTGAGTGTAGAAGCAAAGATATTGGTAGGTCAGTTAAACAGATTGTGGAAAACAGTGACAACAGTGTCTGGAAACTCAACCTTGCGGACTTTCTCGTTGAGTGAGATTTTCTTGCAAGGGACATAACCTACCATAAGAGCTGTTTGACCTCCAACTGGAGTCGCTACGTGCAAATGCCACAGCGCAAAAATTGTGCAGGTGACCAAAGTGGTGATGGGGACTTAGGACAGAGAGAGAGATTTGTATCAGCTGAAATTGAGTTCTTCGCTGAATTACAGGATTGCATCGATGATGGACAGTTTGTCTCAACACCCGAGGCTGATGAGGTCTACAGTAACATGATGCGGGACTATGGTATTCAGAATCACAGCATCACCAGGGGCAGGCTGTTACAGAAGATCCGTGAGAACATTTGTTTTGATATTACCGATGGTCAAAGCCAAAAACCTTCTGTCATTCATGGCAAAAAGGCAAGGACAGCAATAGATGCTGCAATAAAGGAGAAAAATATCAAAGAAGACATGTTGCAGATATTCAAATGTGCAAAGTGTGTACGACAATCCATTCTTCACTCTAGAGATGTTGAAAAGGCATGGACATTTCAGGGATCTTTACTGGATTACAATGATTCGGATATTCCATGTGAGTTGTTCACTCTCATCCGATGGATAATTCAGGGAGCACAAGCTGCTACAACTGCATCACGAGCCGATGAACTATGGAAAACATGCATGATAATATCGCAGACTGTGGTTCGAGAATGCAAGTCACCTCGACAGGTTTCACTCGTGCCAAAAACGCCAGAGTCGTCATTTCGGCAAATGAATGACAGTCCATATGCTATTGGAATGTCGCTCTATATGTACCATAACTTTTGGAGTCAGAAAGCTGTAACATTGTTGCACAAATGTGCAGTTGGCATTTCATATGATCGAGTGTCAAAGGTGTGCAATGCCATTGCAGGAGCCATCCAGGAACGGATTTTGACATTTGGTGTATACGTACCACCCGGGCTTATGAAGGATAGAAGAATCCGTGCATCGTTGGACAACATCGATCTTCAGGTTGACACAGTATGGTACAGGGAGCTTCCATGGGCTGGCTGCTGGAGTGTATCAATCTAGAACCAGTGGTGAAGCAGTAGTTGGGCCTTTGATCTTCAAGAAGAGCACGTCATCGAATGCACTTTCCAATGTTCCAAATACGATTATAGAACTTACTGAGTGCAGTATCGAAGGCAACCCAAAGCCACACTCGTCCAATGTACAACCACCTCAAAGTTGGAATGTTTAGTGAAGAGGTTACGATAGCAAAGAGCAATGATCTTGGATGGTTGTTGGCACGACACCTGAATAGGGCACCAACAGATGCCGATACTAATGAGACAGAGCCCACAATTGGTTCCAGCACTGGCAACATCCAGGAAAACAATAGAGGAGAGGTCAAAAACCTGGACAATGATCTGCAAGGCAGTCATTCTGCTGAGCTTCCTGAAGCTCTGGATTCAGAAAGAGATCAATCAGTGCCAATTTGGTCTGCCTACAACTCCATTTTGAGAAACAATTCTCCAGAAATGATGTCAGCAATGATTGACAATGCATATTTGATGCCAATCATCAATGCTGCACCACAAGATTGGTCTACATTGGTAACTGGCCTTGAACAGCTTCAAAGATTGAACCAGATAGTGTGTCCTGGAACGCCTACTGTAGTAACTTTAGATATGGATCTATACAAGAGAGTTTTGAAGCTAGAGCACCTAGATTCACGATATAGCAACAGATGGATTCTTTGCCCAGGTGGATTCCACACTGCCATCTGTGCCCTTAGGTGCTTAGGCCATTCAGTAGAAGGCAGTGGACTTGATATGGCATGGCAAGAAGCCGAGCTATACAGCTCTGTGACAACTTCTCAGATCATCAATGGCAATCACTATAATCGGGCTGTCCTTGCACATCAGATAACTCTCCAAACACTATATGATCTTTGGATGGACGCATTCTTCCAGGACCACCCGGAAACTCTTGGGGCACTTCAAACAGGTTCTAAGACACTGAGTGATGCCTGCAGAGATGGTGGAGATATTCTGAAGGCACATCAGGACTTCCTAGTGTGGTAGAATAAATCTTTATACTATGTAACTAGTTATGAGATTGGTGAGTGAACCAATAGGTGGTCGTAAGAATGTTAGGAATGTATCTCGCTCTGTTAAAGCTGGGAGTCCGTTGTCCACCTCCTGTACAGCCCCGGGCTAGAGCACCCTCCTATTGTGAGGTAAATGGAACTCACAGCAGGAGGGGAGCGAGTTGATGCCAGGAGGGCGATTGTGGATGACCAAGGAGCTTCAGCGCACGGAGGATCAACATTCAGCGCACAGGGGATTAACTCCAGTTTGTCCATATAAACCAGAGCAAACTTTGAGTCAGGACACTTGTCATCAGAAGCTCTGCCCGAAGGAATGAACGCGTACCACGAGTACGGCGCTGCGGAGAAGACATCGGCCAAGGAAGAGGGACTATGCGGATAGAGTTATCAGGTCCATTGAGTTAAACGGTAGTTATTTGGTATTGGAATGAAGTGAACAACCAGTTAATAAAGTCTAGACCTTGTGTAAAACCTGTTTCCGGTCATTGGAGTCTTGAGTCCCAAACACACTTCCACGACAATTTGGCGAGCCAGATAGGGGTCAATTTGGACACAGCATCTGAAAAGGTAAGAGTTATTCTTTGTTATCCTTGTCCAAAATATGATCTACGAACCTGCGTTTAGTTCTTGTACATACATGGTGGAGGAGGTGGTGGTGGGCTTCCCGGCGCACCGATGCCGCGATATAGGTAACATAACGATAATACAAGGAGTGTAACATATTTTTGTCACGACCGTCCGAGGTAAAAGTCACGGATGGAACGTTTTAAACGATTGTAGCTATTATTCGTGGGTTTTTCTAATGATTTCGGTAAAATACGTATTTTTCCTGCGCTGTGTAATTTTTCTGACACGCGCCACTGATGTGCGCGAAGCGAACGAATGTCTACCTGCATTCGCCTCTGTAATTGAGACGGCGTCTTTGTGAAGATTAGTGCGTAGTCACATAAAGACGCTGGTCATTAAGGGCCTTGCTGTGAACTGGGGGCAAACGGGGCATGAGTGCACCATGCGACCATTTGCTCCCAAGTCTTGTAAGGCCGGTACATTTGTTTAGCACTTGGGATACAGATATTTTTTCTCCATAATACAGATATTTTTTTCTCTCTCATTCAAATTGGATGAAAATCGCACTTTTATATTTTCCCCCATTCCAATGTGCTCATATCTGTGGTACGGCTGGTGGGATTTAGATAAATTAAACGAAATTGTGTAGGACCAAAGCCGTGGGTACAAGGTTTCCCGCCATTTTCTAAAACACCTAAAACTCGTTCGATCAACAAATAAATTCATGACAGACAACCCCATCTCATACCGGTCCAGAATTATTATGAAAGATGGCGATTGAATGAAAAAAAAAAAAAAAAAAATTGCATACCAACACTCCCTCATTGTCCCTCACTTCCATGTCGGCTACCTATGCTCCCTCCCTAAACCCGCCCCTCCTCCTCCCTCTCTCTCTCTGTCTGTCTCTCGCTGTCTCTCCCCCCTCTCTTCAAACGTTTTGGGAACATTCAAATGTTGGGTTTTGCTAACGTTTCCACAACGTCGCTACAACGTTTCACTTTCGTTGTTGCAACGTTTTGCTCCAACGTTTTGGGAACATTCAAATGTTGGGTTTTGCTAACGTTTCCACAACGTCGCTACAACGTTTCACTTTCGTTGTTGCAACGTTTTGCTCCAACGTTTTGGGAACATTCAAATGTTGGGTTTTGCTAACGTTTCCACAACGTCGCTACAACGTTTCACTTTCGTTGTTGCAACGTTTTGCTCCAACGTTTTGGGAACATTCAAATGTTGGGTTTTGCTAACGTTTCCACAACGTCGCTACAACGTTTCACTTTCGTTGTTGCAACGTTTTGCTCCAACGTTTTGGGAACATTCAAATGTTGGGTTTTGCTAACGTTTCCACAACGTCGCTACGTTTCACTTTCGTTGTTGCAACGTTTTGCTCCAACGTTTTGGGAACATTCAAATGTTGGGTTTTGCTAACGTTTCCACAACGTCGCTACAACGTTTCACTTTCGTTGTTGCAACGTTTTGCTCCAACGTTTTGAGAACACTCAAATGTTAAGTGAATCGGATGAGAATTCACGAGTTATTTAATTATTAGCGATTAATGAAGTACTTATTTAATTAATTACATTTCTTTCTCTTCTGACCATTAACTCAGGCACCTTGTGAGTTAGGAAGCTGATAATTGGACATTACAATGACCAAGTGATGTGGCTATCAAGGATAATTTCGATTTATTGATTAATAATTTAATAAATTAATTCGTTGATTTTATAAATGACTTATTTAATTAAAATTCCTAAGAAATACATCTTCGGATGAAGTACTTGCAGATTGGTTATGCTATGAGCCAATTGATTAAGGAAAAAAATATTTTGTGACGGCCATATTGGAGTTAGTGGAAAATCTTTAAAAATCTATTTTTTTCTCATTTCTGACCTATTGAGCTGAAACTTGGCACACATATACTACACCCCAAGGCAAAGAACGCTCTTTTCTCTGAAGTTTCATTTTCTGATTAACTAGTCTACGACGCACCAATTAAAAAAAAAAGAAAAAGAAAAAAGTGCTGACTCTACATTTCTTGTATTTAATAATATTGTGATGCCATGAACTTGGTGTCGACCTGCAGGCCAAACCGTTGGTCAGATGAGCTCGATACCTTGACCAATTATAGTAAGTCACTTGATTGGATGCATATATTAATTATGACATCATAAGTCACGTGACATGGCGGCCAGGCTGGATTTCTTGAAAACCTTTAAAATGCATCCCTGCATTCATTTTTCGATCGATTGAGTTGAAATTTTGAACAATCGGATCTGGACTGTCGTTGTTAACGACTCTGGCATGCACCCGTCCAATCAGGATGGAGCGGTATGGTCCCCGGATCATCACTGCCCACAGTTTTAATTAGTTTTACTTTTACCTTTCACTCTTTCTGTTCATTGTTCTCTTGGTCATACAATTTTTTGAAGACATGCATGTCATGATATAGGAAATGTTTGTTCTGTTGAACGGAAGAAATGTGGGTAATTTAATTCAATGTGGTAGGTGGGCAACACCACAAAGCATACCTCTTTTAAGGTGTGTATAAACCCTGGAACATTCCAGCAATCAATACGATGCTGAAATGGTGTAATTTAATTCAATGTGGTAATTTAATTCAATGTGGTAGGTGGGCAACACCACAAAGCATACCTCTTTTAAGGTGTGTATAAACCCTGGAACATTCCAGCAATCAATACGATGCTGAAATGGTGTAATTTAATTCAATGTGGTAATTTAATTCAATGTGGTAGGTGGGCAACACCACAAAGCATACCTCTTTTAAGGTGTGCATAAACCCTGGAACATTTCAGCAATCATGACGATTTTCTCATGTCACCTGGAATGGTGTAATATTGTGTAATATGGTCGACCTTGGGTTTGTTTGGGTTTGTTGTTTATTTTTGTGGGTATATATTTTTGTGTATTTTGTATATATTTTCACGACAAATTCCAGTTAACATCCTGCAAAATTTGCTCGTTTTTCTGGCCGAGTCGAAATTGCGTTGAGTTCCTATGGCATGCGCCATTAAAAGCGCTGTGTAATGGTTGAGCTCCCTTTATTTCGTTTTGGTCACGCGGATGAGCAGACAAAATGACGAATGCTGCGGTTGGAGCAGTAGAAGCGATTTTTCTTTTTAATTGTTTAATGATTATATATTCGATATTGTTATGACTTATTGTCAATAGGTATACTAAGTGGTCAGGAGGTAGCCTTTTGCTATGTACAGTTTATTTTATTATTGATTATACCACATAGCTGTGGTGATAAAGGAAATGTTTGTTTTTCAAATAGATGATTATGATATGACCATGATTATAAAATCATGATGATTATTATGAATGATATCATAGGGTTCCAATGCAGAATGATTGCACGAACTTGGAAAAGAACTTTCAAGCCCTATGGGATAAATTGGGTATTACAAGATATGGAGTTTCAAAATTTAGCATGATTGAAGGAATTTTACAGTCCCATTTCAGGAGTTTTACGAAATTTAGATTGCCAAGAGATTTTGGGTACTATTAAAAGAAAAATGATGAGATATGTTTCCCAATGAACTTTAATATCTGCCATCCATTTTGGCTGTCTCACGAATGAAGGATGAGTTGCCTTTAGTGGTTGCAAAGAAAATTTGTGGAGACGAGGCAAAATGGGAAAATATGTCAGATATGACCCTAGGACAGAACAGTGATTCGTCAATTGACATGAGGTATGAACCAGAGGTGACGACCGATGATCTTCAATCTCAGTCAATAGATGGACCTGTCCTGACATCATTGGGGAAAGGGCTTATGCAAGGAGTCATCCAAAATGATTAATTTAATTTATTGATGAATATTGATAAATTAATTGAAATTGAATAATTGAAGTGATTAAATTGAATAAATTTAATTGAATAAATTTAAATTGAATAAATTTAATTGAATAAATTTAACTGAATAAATTGAATTGAATAAATTGAATTGAATATATTGATTGTTTGATTGATGAAAATGCGGTCTCAAGAAAGAAGCTTTGATATCTTTGTGAGATATTATCAATGTGAAGACAACCTTGGAAAATTGAGCAAGGTGGTGAGTTTATATATAGATATATATGTGCGGTTACCATTGTGTGATTTCCCCTTCAACAGAGCGGACACCTGAGGATTCACCCATTTCATACTGACCCTCTGGCTCATCTGCAAATACTGATCTGTGAGATTGGATTGTGCAAAAGCCACAGGTGAGAGAGATTCTCTGGAAATCACCGTTTGAACAGGTGGAGAGATCCTTCCTGGAGGTACGAGTGAAGCTTTAGAAGAACAAGCTACAACACATCCAACGCTACTTTGATAAAAGGCAGAATGGGAAATGGAGCCTGCAAGAATACACAAGGACAACCAGAGATTCCACAAAAAGGTACTTGTACACATCATATGTACGACCGTTATGGTGCCGAAGCTATAAGGCAGGTCGAGAATTGGTATTTGTGGACAAAGGGACATGCTGAGGAGTTTCCAAGAGATGGTACATTTGAGCGAAGTCGATTGGAAAGATTGGGTCAAAGATTGAAAGCCAGGAAGAGACAGAATCTAACGGTAGACTGGCTTGCATTCCATCTTTGGGATTGTGAATCCAGACAACGGGAACAGCAAGAACGGATAACGGATCTAGAACTTAAAATAAAAAGGATACAGGATACAGTGGAGGAGACAAATGCACAACTGCCCTCGAAATTAGGAATGAAAGTGACAGTTGTCCCATCTGATTTCCAGTTGTCTCCCCAAAAAGGACGGTACAGAGAATTTTTTCGTGTTTCAGGAGATAACGAGAGATTGCAGTGGCAACTCAGGGATGTAGAGATGCAGCCCAGCAATACAAGTGCACAGGTGCACAGACCAGGCAACGACAGAAACCGGTGTTTCAAGTGTGGACAGATGGGACATTGGAAAAGAGGATGTCCGTATACCAACAGGAAGACAAGTTCATAGGGTAAACCAAGATCAAGGGTACCAGTGCTTACCGATACCTCAGACAACGATTAGGCCTTCATTGCGACAAATCCCAAATGACGATTGACCTCAACAAATTAGATTACTGGACAAACATGAATAACTGTCGATGATTCTTGTGTCTGAAAAGTTTTCGGAGCAAGAATTATTCATTTTTCTTTTGCTTGTAAGCAAATTGATAATTAATTGATCAAATGCCAAAATTGGATCTTTTATGTTGGGCACAAAATTTTAAATTTACAAAGTTTGGAACAATTGCTTTGCAATTTTTTTTGACAAACCAAGTGACAAGTCACATGATGATCAGGTGGGAATTTCGGACTATTGTTCCGCACGATTGATAGGTCAGTGGTCGACTGACATACAAATGGGTGGGTAGTCAAATTTGGATAAATTATTGTGGGAACTGAAAGGGTAATTTCAATGTGACATCATAGGGGTTTTCTAAGAATAAACTTTTTGGTCCATTTGTGTATTAGCGTTTATAAAATTGAAGGACAAATTTTGAGAAATTCAAATAAAGTTGACACCCATCCTGATCTGTAAATAAGGGTTCCAACGCAAACAAATACGCATAATGCATGTGTGTGTGTGGGTATTTTGTGTGTCAATGTTAGTGTTTTTGTTTTTGTGTATCAATCTTACAAGATTGTTGACACCGACAGTGCGCCTTGTCTGAAAATAGATAGTTCCATGGGGATGGGATCGCATATCGAGAGAATTCGTAAAATAAAAATAGAAATATAATTTGATTATGAAAATTATCACTTTTGTCAAGGGAGATGGAGAATAAAGATTTGATTTGCTGAGTTATGAGCAGCTATTCATTAATAGTAAAAATTGGGAGTAATCTTGGGATTCCATTGTGATAGAATTTATATGAGAATCAAAGCTATTTATGGATATGAGCTTCCAAAAAAAAAAATGTGGGAGTAAAAAAAAATTAGCCAAATTTTGGAGAGGTCTTACACTGACTTCCCAGAGTACTCGGCTCACGGATTTTATATATATATAAACTTTAATTGTATCAGAATATAAATTGGGCTGTATGTATGGATGTGTATAAGGCATAGATGATATGGGAAAATAGTAAAGGAAATTTTGCTGGTTTGAACTATTGTGAGTTTTGAGTTCTGGAGTTCAAACAAAGTCACTGGTTAACAGATGAGAATGGATAGTAAATAAATTCTTCGATGCTGGGTAAATTAAGTACGATATTACTAAGACTTATGAGCTATTGTTCTTCCTTACAGCAGTGGGAAATTATTGGGAAAAAAAAATTAGATCCAACATAATGAATCTATAAATGAATGTCATAGGGATAATATCCTCAATTTGTACTAATTATTTGATTGTGGGTAAAGGAATTAATTTATCATAGTGGATTGTTAACAGCAGCCTGAAAATGTCCTGAGAGTGCATCCATGTAATCAGAAATCCCAGATTTGTTTTTACAAACAACATTTTGGTAGAGGTCTTGTGTGGACAAGCACTTACTTGGTAGATAAAAAACGGTACTGCATGCTGGCAGCCACTTTTGCGGCCATTTAGACCGAACAAATTGGGAGAAACTGTAATTGAATATGTAATTTACAGGTGAGTATTTGGGAAGAAAAAGGGAATTTATTGAGATGAGAGACATTTTTCGAAGTTTTATTAAAGTGCTATAATATGACACTCGGCAAGGCAAACTATTGGATGGGAAAAATCAGATCTGGTTATAGAATAAATTTATTGACCCCTTGAAGTTAATTCTTCGAATCATTGTTTCACTGGCATTTTTAGTTCACATTGGAAATGGTTTGGTAGAGCTTTGGTTAAAACTTTTGGTTGCGGTATCTTGGAACGAATTGATAAACCATAGGAGATTGATAAGAATAGAAACAAATATGGACCCAAAATAGAAAGTTGGATTCATGCCTCTCATTGCAAGCAAGCACATGGGGCTAAGGTGGACGATCCCACAGAAAATGAGGCTGCACCTAGCAGCCTAGCAGAACATTCAGTGGCGGATAAATGATAGTCGTGATTTACATTCATTTGAATTACATTTTAACACTCCTTGCATTGATAAACATTACATTTTCAACATTTAATATTCCGACTTGAATTAGGGAAGATAGTGACATTTATTTGCCTACATGACATACCATTATCTACTGATATTAGCGCAACATGAGGGATAATGTATCACAACTACACTCATGATTAGGGGATTTAGTTCGACCACGGGAGATAGGGGGATCAGGGTAAGACAAATAATCTGATTTATGTTACATATTAAGGGATTTTTCTTTATTTACCTGTTAGGAAGCTTACAAAGGTTAGGAAGTTTGGTATATAATGTTGAATGTCATGGACATATAATTATGTTATAGGTATGAACATATACAAGGGGTAGCTCACATGTTTTACAGATGGCTACAGGTGGGACAAAGGGAAAGACCTTATCAAGACAAGCCGACAAATCAGGGGAAAACAGAGACTTCTACTTCGGATACTCCTTGAAAATGGTGATATTCATCCTAGGAATGAGTTCTCTAGTAGTGGGGACTCTGTGTTGCATGCATTGTTTTGGGGTAATAAGAGAACAAAACGCAACATTGGTGGCCGACATACAGATATATGATTATGCGGGACGACATAAGCAAAAAAGAAGTTTAATGGAAGAAAGGGACACACCTTTAGAACCCGATGGATTACACGGGATTAATACTTTTTTACATTTAGCCCACACAAGGGCTGATATAGCAAATGAAAGTAATTGTTGGATATGCACACAAATGCCGCATTCTAGTGAGAACGGAGTACCATTGGAGGCAGTTCCTTTTGGTTGGGATGAATTATGTAGTCGCTTCCCACAGAGGTTGGTAGCAACAATACGACCTGATTTACCAATGTCGATGATGCTAGGGGATGCTAGTTGGGAAAAAGGGGGATATCAATGTGAGGAATTTGAAGACAGTTATAGGCCTAAATATGGCAATGAAGTTATGCCCCCTTACGTAACTATTCAACAACAAATAAAAGGGCTCCTATGTTTCATCCGACATCGAACCACAGAGAATAATAAGTTGATGGGAAACTCCACCTGCCACCATTATAGTTACGAGTTGGGCTATATGAGATTGCTTGTCCCAGTAAAGGACACTAGCACAAAGATGATATCTTTGTATTGGGAAGGAACTTGGATGTCAGATACGACATGGACCTATAATAATACATATTTTATATGTGGACACAAGGCGTATGCATATCTCCCACTGACATGGTCAGGATCATGTTTTCTTGGGTTTGTGCTTCCACACATGCGCTTGTTAACAAAGTCACCAACGCATATCCTGCACTCCAGGCAGAAAAGAACTATTAGCATGGGGGAATGGGTTGGAATGGTAATATTTCCATTTTATGGAACCTGGAAGGCAGGGCGAGAACTTAGGCACATGGCATTGGCTATGGAGAAGTTGGCAAATAAAACATCTAGTGGATTGGAAAAACTTACGAGAGAACTGGCAGCAACAAGAACGATGGCATTACAAAATCGTATGGCATTAGATATGCTGTTAGCAGAAAAAGGAGGTACATGTGCAGTCATTGGTACAGATTGTTGTACGTACATACCTGATGATTCAGAAGAAATTTATAACATAGCCGATACAATCAGACAAGAGGGAGCAAGATACCACGATTATATAAAAGGGGGTGCCTTTGCATGGTTGGGAAACACATTTGGAGGGGTGGCAGCTAAGATACTCCAATATTTGTTTGTTGGTTTAGTAGTTATATTGGCAATTGTTTTAGTGGTGGCTTGCTTGAAAGCCTTAGTGACGGTGTGTTTGAATAAGGTAACCAACAACACGATGATAACGCATGAAGTGACAAATGAGGAAAGAAATGTGGAACCACAAGAGGAAGACTTTTATGGCGACATAAATACTGAGATTAAAAGATTAAATCAAGTGATGTTGCAAATGAATACAGTAGAATTAAGATAATGACATAACGACAATGTTATGAGTTGTGTCAATTACAAGATCAGTGAACTCATATCACCACGAGTGACACACTGTTAGTAAAAAAAAAAAAAAAAAAAAAAAAAAAGGGAAAAAGGAAAAGTGGGGAGAAATTATGATAATAATACATTATGCTTAATTTGTTGGTTTGGGAAAATTTGTTGGGAATTAGATATTCCTGTTTGTGATTGTAATCATATATAATATATTTTCTTTGAGTAGTGCTAAAATACCTGCACGAGTTAATTTTAGAACTATATTAACCTGAAAGCAATTGTGGATGCTATTCTTGTTATTTGTGGATGTGGATGTGGATGCTAAAATACATACCTGATTGAATATTATTTGTGTGACACATATAAATGAATATAACTTTTGAATGTTTTAAGGAAAAACAACAAATTGTTGAATGTGAAACTGTCGGCAGACATACATGATTATGCTGATTTCATGGTAAGATGTACCCTATCTGATTCAGTGTGTGTGGAAAGCAGATTCAGATGTGACTGAGCATAAGGATAAGACGAGATCACATTTTGAAGGGGGTGCTAACGGAATTGGGAAGAAGTTCGAAAAGAAAATTTGTGGCTAAAAATGAAGTTAATCGTGGCATACACCCTCTTTCTCAAAGAATGATGAAGACATTCTCCCGTGTAACTTGGAGATGGATGCTTACCTTCACCAAGGAAATTTATGTGACCATTTGCCTGGATCACACTGCAACATATGAAAGAAAGGCGATCACTTACTCTTGTTTGAAGGCTTCGAACATTCATCACATCAGAAGTTGCAGGACAACGACATTTTACCTGCAACCTCTGTGAAATGCGGGGACATATGTTATTACTTCACCAACTTCCGGGGAACCAGCATGGAGCTGCAAACAAACGGCTGTGCCCTTGTCACAGCAGCTGTGCACGATTCTGCTGGTTGCTCCTGGTATGGACCATGTATGACCTGAACACCATGGTCCCAACATCATTGTGGATGCATCCGGCATCCCTGTTCCACATCTTGCTGGCCAATCAACGTCACACCAATACTTGCTGCCCACTCACAATGAGGGAGGAGGCAAGTCGACTACAACTGGGCGAAGGCCTTGTTCAAGGAATCATTATGGTTCACAGCAAGAGTGGCAAGAATGCTACATGGAGAGCAGGGTCAGTCTATGACTCCGTGCAGTTATTACAACAGCAAGACCCTACACGAAGTAGTGCAGGTGCTATGAAGACATTAGGAGAAAATGTTTCATACCTGGATTCAAACACAAGTGATCAGCCCTTCCTTTCAAACAAAGTCAACATTTGTGTGGAGGCAAACGTTTTTGCCAGATGGTGCAGATGCTTTACAAAACTGGAAAATGAAGTGAAATTGTTGTATCTTGGTGATGGTGAAGTGTTGTTTTGAAAAGATATTTGTGATGCAAATGCAATAGATTGAACAATATGGAAGGAGTCAATGACCAACGAAATGTTTTGTGATTCTTGCAGGATGACGGTGTATGCCTAAGGAAATTGGATTACCAAAGTTATGGTTTGAATACTTGTATTGATGTTTACTTGTAGTGATTGATTGTTTACTTATACTTGTATTGATGTTTACTTGTAGTGATTGATTGTTTACTTATACTTGTATTGATGTTTACTTGTAGTGATTGATTGTTTACTTAAATTGATGTTTAGATTAATGGTTAATATAAACATAAAACAAAAAGATGAGGGATTGTGGTAGAATAAATCTTTATGCTATGTAACTAGTTATGAGATTGGTGAGTGAACCAATAGGTGGTCGTAAGAATGTTAGGAATGTATCTCGCTCTGTTAAAGCTGGGAGTCCGTTGTCCACCTCCTGTACAGCCCTGGGCTAGAGCACCCTCCTATTGTGAGGTAAATGGAACTCACAGCAGGAGGGGAGCGAGTTGATGCCAGGAGGGCGATTGTGGATGACCAAGGAGCTTCAGCGCACGGAGGATCAACATTCAGCGCACAGGGGATTAACTCCAGTTTGTCCATATAAACCAGAGCAAACTTTGAGTCAGGACACTTGTCATCAGAAGCTCTGCCCGAAGGAATGAACGCGTACCACGAGTACGGCGCTGCGGAGAAGACATCGGCCAAGGAAGAGGGACTATGCGGATAGAGTTATCAGGTCCATTGAGTTAAACGGTAGTTATTTGGTATTGGAATGAAGTGAACAACCAGTTAATAAAGTCTAGACCTTGTGTAAAACCTGTTTCCGGTCATTGGAGTCTTGAGTCCCAAACACACTTCCACGACACTAGCAACAACTGAGTCCATCAATCTAGAGGGACAGCATGCACAGTATGATGCTGACCATCAAAACAATCCAATGTACAGATGGGCCCGACTGTACATGGACCAGGTGATGCTGCTTCTGCAATTCTTACGCGCCAACAGATATGGTGATTGGGCACTGTATCTAGCTACACTTGAGAAACTGTGTGCACTATTCTTTGCATATGATCGTCTAGACTATGCTAGGCATATTCCAGAGTACCTGGCCAGAATGCAGAATATCAAGGACACAGATCCAGAGTTGTGGGAAGAGTTTTCTGCTGGTGGTTTCACAGTCAATACAAGTAACAGCATACCTTTCACAAGACTCAGTGTAGACCAGGCCATGGAACATCTGAATAAAGTAGCAAAAGGTCATGGCGGGATCAGTGGAATAACATCCACAGCTGCAACACTTAAGAAGTTCTGTCTGACAGCCCCCGAGCTCGCTCACATATCAAAGGAAATGGAACACCTGGCTGGAGTGTCTTCAGAGAAAACTGATAGGCATCATGGCCTTTCATCCAACAAAGTAGCCTACCAGGAACGATCAATTGCAAAGCTGAAAGCAACACTTCTCCAATGCAACATTTTCAAGTTGCACAACTCTGAGGATGTGTTTCAGACCTGCCTGTTCAAGTTGTTGACCAATGAGGTGATTCCTAAAGCTGTGGAGGAAGGAATTCTTAATGCAGAGAAATTCGGACAGGAGGCTTACAGTGCATTTGTAGAAAAGAGAATAAAGGGAAACCAAAACCTGTGGTCGACAATGACCAAATTGAAATTGCCATCTTGGAATTCGGTTGGCAAAGACCTGTTGGTGAAAACTGGTAGTGAGGTAGTGGCACTGAAAGTGACGACATCCCTGTTTGCTCGACTACTAGTCATTGCAAGGTCATCGAGGGAAGCAGTGGATCTAGAGTAAGTGGTAGGGGCACATGAACTGTCCAATAACAATAGAACTCTTCTCCAGCCAAATGGAATGGTCCACCCCACCACCGACAAGAGCAAGATCATATCACTCCTGGAGGGTCTTGTGAAATCCAGTGATGACACAAACTCAAGTGACCATGCTGAAGAACTTGCAGAACACCCTGAGAATGTGCAAGAAAGACCCAGGACATGCTTAATTGTTGATGGAATGGCGCTATTGCAAGAATTAATGAGTGTCAAGAAATTTCAGAACTGCAAGGAGCTAGGCACAGCGTATGTACAGCCAGCCGAATGCAGAGGACGTGCTTATGAGCAGCTTCGGGTTGTGTTTGACAATTACACAATTGATGCATCATTGAAGGAAGGAACAAGGGAACGTCGTAGAGGCAAGACCAAGGCAGTGAAAAACTATATTGTTGATGAGCAAACCAAAATCAAGGACACCAAGTCATTCCTTGCTAGTAATGTCACAAAGGATTCACTGACACTCTTCCTGGCAAATAGATTGATCAACAGTAGATCCTCCATGCAGATTGTAACGGTGACAAGGAGAAGTGTCCAGAGCAATTTTGAATGTGAAATTGCGAAAGAGGTCAGTAGCCAGGAGGAAGCTGACACACTCATGATTTTGCATGCAGTGCAACTTGTGAAAACAGGATTCATTGTGAGTATCTATTCCCCAGACACAGATGTGTTGTTACTTGCTCTACGTCAAAGTGATGACCTAGGAAGTGATGCCGCAGTTATCATGGGCACTGGAAAAAACCGTCGGAAAATCTTACTAAGGCCAATCTATGAACAGCTTGGTGCTCAGAGGGCAAAAGCACTTGTTAATTGGCATGCTCTCACCGGCTGTGACACCACTGGCCACATTCAGGGCAAGAGTAAAACAACTTGCTTCAAGGCATTCACTGAAAGTAGTCAAACAGTAGTGTCAGCAATTGCTCAGCTTGGAGAGGGTGATAAACCATCTGATGCTGTCCTAGAAAGATGTGAAGAGTATTTCTGTCGCCTCTTCTGTCCGAAAGGTGTCACAATAAGAAGTGCTGCTGAACTACGATGGCACCTATTCCGCCAGCTGAAGGCTGATCAGGGAGTCGAGAAACTAACACCAACTGCTGGTGCCTGAAAAGAGCATGTCCAGCGTGCTCATTTGCAAGCACACACGTGGGCACAAGATCTAACTCTAAATCCAACTGTGATCGACCCAAACACCTTGGGATGGGAAACTGTTGGAGGCGAATTGAGACCAGTCCTGACGCAGGTTGCAATTGCTCCAGCCTCAATTCTCCAACTTGTTCGCTGTGGCTGTGGACGAGCTGCAAAGAGTCCTAGCAAATTGTGTTCACGCAGGTGTTCATGCAAAGCTAGGAATGTAGTCTGTACCGAATTGTGTAACTGTGATGCTGATTTGGAGAAATGCTGCAACGCTGATGCCCAGCCTATTGGGAATGACATTGTGTTTGATCAGTAGAGAGCCCGTCGTTTGGATTTTTGATAGGAGTTGTTTGATGAAACAAACTGATTAACAAACTGTAGCATTGCTTTCAGAAAAGGCTTAAGTCTATGATGGTTGCTAGCCACCACAACTAGTCTTCATCAATTGTCTCAGACTAAGACACTAGGCTATGTTTGCTCATACTTTGATTACAAATGGCGGCCATCTTGAAATTATAAAGATGTTGGCCATCCAGCTGAAATTTGATTATCACCATTGTCTTCCTTGACCCCGAAAATGTGGGTAAGGACACTATTCTTGTGCTGATACCTTGATTAATAAGTGAGATATAAGGCAAAATAGGTCCGAAATCGTGGCCATCTTGAAATCCAGGATGGCCGCCATGAAGATGTCGTGAAAATTTGGCAACAGCAATTTTTTTATTTTATATGCTATTTAGAGTGATTTAAGCCTAGTTGCCAAGAATCTAGCAAAACGGTCCACAAACTTTGGTTTCCCAACATAAGCCCATGTACTACACAGGCTTGTGCTTGATGCTAACATGTTCTCCCACCACTGCCTTGCAACCCTCAACCTTCCACAGCTGTTGCTTCCTTACCACCACCAAATCCAGTTCTGTTCTGTGCTGCCCACTCCTATAGGTAATATTGTGGCTTTCCCACTTTTGAAAGAATGAACCAGCTATGGCTATCCCATTCCTTGCTATCAGCTCCACCAGCTTTTGACCTTCTCTATTATTTTTTCACCAACCAAATTTACCAACACATTCCTCTTCACTCGGCTCTGCTACTCCGACATGCACGTTAAAGTCCCTCGCAATGCACAGCATCACCTCCACCGAAACTATTCCCATCATCCTCCAGTGCATCCCTGAATTCCTGCTTCTCCGTCCTAAACAGTCCTGTTTGTGGCCCATATACTGACATAACACATACCATTTGCCTCTGTACCACCACCCATGCCATAACTATCCGTCCCTCCCATCTTTCTACTCTGATGACCACCTGCTTGCTGATCTCGTCCGAAACTATTACCAGCTCCATCATCTCCATTCTCTGCCTCCTTCTTCCAAAGTAAATTGCTCTCTCTCATGCACAGATTTATCCCATCTCTTCTTCAGTTGTCATACCCTTCCTCCCTTCCATGGTTCACGGAATCTTGTGGTGAGGCTGTTGCCCAGAAACAACTTGCCGTCGCCTCCTAGAAAGCAAATCCAACGGAAGGAAATCTCATTTCCTTTCACAAAGCCCGAAACAAGTGTGTGTCCACCCTCAGGAGAGCCAGGAAACAATATCTCTCCACTCTCAAGACCAAACTCTCAAACCTGTCTCCCTCTTCCAAATCCTGGTGGCATCTGGTCAAATCTGTTTTTGGTGTTTGTTCCCCCTCTATCCCCTCCCTCACCTCAAATGGCTACACAGCTGACTCCGCACGTGAAAAACCTGAATGCCTCAACTCTGTGTTTGCCTCTAAATCTTGTGTCCCAAACCCATCCCTCTCTGTACCCAACGTACCCAGTCGTACCCAGCTGCTCCTGGACTCTGGGTCCTTTCCTCCTGACAAGGTGGAGAAGTTTCCGTCAACCTTCGACTCTGATTCTGCAACTGGACCTGACGGCATCAGCCCACAGGTACTAAAAAATCCTGCTCTGCCGCTCTTTCACTCCGTCTCTCTGTTCTCTTCACCCTCTCTTTTGCTCAAGGTCATCTGCCATCAGCATGGAAATCAGCCAACATCACTGCTTTACACAAAAAGGTGCAAAAACAGATCCTTGCAACCACAGACCAATAAGCCTTCTCCCAATGGAATCCATCATTGCTTCGGATATCAAATCTTTCCTCTTCTCCAATGGCTTGATCTCTGATCATCAATTTGGTTTCAGACCAGGTCACTCGATTCTGGACATGCTGCTTCTGCTGTCTCAACAATGCATGGAGGTCCTCAATGCCAAACAGGAAATTAGAGCCGTCTCCCTTGACATATCACGTGCCTTCGATATGTTCTGGCACCCCGCTCTGCTCACCAAACTCTCTTCTTATGGTATCCATGGAAATCTCCACGCATGGATTGCGGACTTCCTCTCTAGTCATAGTCAACATGTGGCCCTGAATGGGTTTCTCTCATCTCCCCTTCCTATTCAGGCTGGAGTAACCAAAGGCAGTGTTCTGGGCCCTGTGCTTTTTCTGGTCTTCATCAATGATCTCTCTGACTCTCTTGAAAATCCTCTCTATCTCTTTGCTGATGACTCCACTCTCTGCTGCTCCATATCTCACCCCTCAGATCGGCAGTCTGCAGCCTCTTCACTCTCTGCAGACCTGGACAAAATCACAGACTGGTCAAACAAGTGGAACATGTCTTTCAATCCTGACAAATCTCACATTCTTACTATGTCTCTCCGAAAAGACAGACTGGACAACCCTCCCAACCACTTTCTGAACAATCCTCTCCAAGAAGTTCTGTCACTCAAGCTTTTGGGTCTCACTATCTGCCATGATCTTTCCTGGGAAAACCACATTTCAAATCTGGCCTCCAAAGACAGTCGCCGACTGGGCATCCTCCATCTTGCGAAGTCCTTTCTTGGCACACCTGAGCTCCTCACCACATACAAGGCTTTCATCCGCAGCTCAATGGAATACTGTTCTCCCCTCTGGGCCTGTGCTCCTGCCTCACACCTAGCTCGGCTTCATGCTGTTGAAACCAAAGCTTTCAGAATCATTGGAATCTCCCGTGATGAAGCTAACTCCGAGGGCCTTTCACTTACTCACCGCAGGCAGGTTGGTGGCCTTTCTGTCTTCTACAGACTCCTCTCCGGCCTTGCTCCCCCAGCTCTCTCTGGGCTCTGTCCCCCAAATATTCCTACAGGTCGCACAAGATTTGCCTACAGGTCGCACAAGAGGAAATATTTCATATCCGAAGCAATGATGGATTCCATGACTTTGCTGATAATTGGGAGAAGGCTGATTGGTCTGTAGTTGCTAGGATCTGTTTTTGCACCTTTTTGTGTAAAGCGGTGATGTTGGCTGATTTCCAAGCAGATGGCAGATGATCTTGGGCAAAAGAGAGGGTGAAGAGAACAGAGAGAGGGAGTGAAAGAGCGGAAGAACAGGATTTTAGGACCCGTGGGCTGATGCCGTCAGGTCCAGTTGCAGAATCAGAGTCGAGGGTTGACAGAAACTTTTCCACCTTGTCAGGAGGAAAGGACACAGAGTCCAGGAGCAGCTGGGTACGACTGGGTACGGTGGGTACAGAGAGGGATGGATTTGGGACACAAGATTTTGAGGCAAACACAGAGTTGAGGCATTCAGCTTTTTCACGTGTGGAGTCAGCTGTGTAGCCATTTGAGGTAAGGGAGGGGATGGAGGGGGAACAAACACCAGAAACAGATTTGACCAGACGCCACCAGGATTTGGAAGAGGGAGACAGATAAGAGAGTTCGGTCTTGAGAACGGAGAGATATTGTTTCCCGGCTCTCCTGAGGGTGGACACACACTTGTTTCGGGCTTAGTGAAAGGAAATGAGATTTCCTTCCGTTGGATTTGCTTTCCAGGAGACGAAGGCAAGTTCTTTCTGGGCAACAGCCTCACCACAAGATTCCGTGTACCATGGACGGGAGGAACGGTATGACAACTGAAGACGAGATGGGATAAATCTGTGCATGAGAGAGAGCAATTTACTTTGGAAGAATTCCCAGGATGAGTTGATGTCAGAGGCGGTAGAGATGTGAGACCAGTCCAGATGATTGATGGCTGCTTGAAGACCGTGCCAGTTGGCCTGAGTGAAATGCCAGACTCGTCGACGCTGAGGAGGCTCCCTGAGAATGTTCAGAGAGATGTCCACTTTAACAAGCACATTATCAGATGAGCCGATTGGAGCAGAAGAAGAGCAGCAGACATTTTCAGGGAAGTTAGTCATAACCAAGTCCAGAAGAGAAGATGCTCCGTTGACTGAGATCCGGGTCGGGAAATTGACAGATTGTGTCAGTCCCAGTGAGTCGCAGAAGTCCTTTGCTGAGGAGCCATGGCTGGTGAGAGAGGTACCACACCCAGCCAACTGGCATGGTGACAATTGAAATCACCACATATGAGGAAGAGAGAGTTGGGATGAGTAGATAGAAGTTGGTCCATATTTTCAGACAGCGAGATGTAGATGGAGTCATCACTGTTTGGTGGACGGTACAACACACATATGAACAAAAGGTGGGAGCGAAGGGGAAGCCGTAGCCAGAGGTATTCGTGGAGAGAGGGCAGTGCAGGGCGAGTGAGAAAGAGAGTTTTTGATAAAGATAGCACCCCCACCTCCAGGACGAGGATCAGGTCTATCATACCGGAGGAGGGAGTAACCCGGGAGAGATACTAAGGCATCAGAGACATCATGAAGGAGGAAAGTTTCTGTTAAGCAGATCACGTCTGGTTTGTGAGAAGCAACCTATATGGAGAGATCAGTTAAGTTTGAACGAAGGCCCCGGATGTTTGAGGTCCATACCGTTAATGAAGAGGAAGGGGGAGCATCGGATACAGAACAGGGGGGGGAGGGGGAGTGGTAGGGTAAGATGTGGAGGAGGAGGAAGAGGTAGGGAGAGCTGTTGAAGGTGTGTCAGAGATTTCAGAATAGCTCGGAGAAAGGGAAGGATGGGGCGGACAAAAGGTTTGATGGTGATTGGGTGAGGCACAGTAAGGTGTTATTTGAGGAGGGGGAAGAGCGAGGCAGAAGGTTGGGGGAGATGGAGGTGAGAGTTGGAAGGGGGAAGAAGTGGGGAGGACGCTTTGAGGAGGGGTGAGAGGGGGGAAATGGAGAAGAAATGAGGGTGGGGAGATTTGAAGGGGAGGGGTTAGGGGGGAGTTTAGGAGGGAAGGGACAAGGGGAGGGATTTGAAAGGGATGGGAGATGGGGGAGATTTGGAGGGGAGGGGTGAGGGGGGATTCTAGGAGGGGAGGTGTGAGGGGAAATCACGGAGGGGAGGGGTGTTGGGGGAGTTTAGGAGGGAAGAGGAAAGGGGGGAGATTTGAAAGGGATGGGTGATGGGGAGGATTTGGAGGGGAGGGGCAAGGGGGAAGATTTGAAAGGGATGTGTGATGGGGAATATTTGGAGGGGAGGGGTGATGGGGAATATTTGGAGGGGAGGGGTGAGATTGGATTTTGGAAAGTGTACAATTAATGGGAAACGAACATTTATTGCAAAATGAGTTTCTTGTGACCTTCGAGTCAAAAATACGTTTAAGGACGCTGGAGGGCGGGGGGTGGGGGGGGGGGGGGGGTAGAGTGCAGTTGAGTTTAGGGAATGTATGAAAGAGGCACTGTAAGAGATGGAATATTTTTTTGGAATGAATAGATTTGGTGAGCAAGTCGAAAGCAACCTTTTAAAGAGGAAGAAGAAAAAGGTGTTATAATATATGACAGAATACAGTACTTCAGGGAAACGTTTAAACATTTTAAAGTTTAACAGTGAAAGCTATCTGGGGAAATGGGGGTGGAACACATGGTCGAAGAATGAACGAACGAATATGAACAACGAATAAATGAATGAGAACAACGAATAAACGAATAAGAACAACGAATAAGAACAGAGAAGGAAATGTTTTTTTTTTTTTTTTTTTTTTTTTGGAGTTGAGAGTTTAAACAAGGAAGTATAGGGTGAAAAGACTGGGAAAAACAGAGAACGAAAGTAATTGGAGCACAATCGATGGACCGCTGAGAGAAAAACAAAGCCTCAAGGTAAGACACGGTACAAGGCCTCAAAAGACACGACACAAATTCACACGATTTTCTATACAGGTATGAAAGATTTAAACCGACAATCTTCCTCGGGACCCACTGTGGGTACACACACCATCAAATAAATACAGTTTTGATGAAAATACAAATGGGAACAATTACTTAACTTCGATAGCGTGGACAGCTTCGAAAAAACGTAACCTCCCCGGCCAGACAACGATACGATACGTTATCTAACGATACGTTAGATAACGATACGATAAGCCGAACCATGCTGCACCTCTCCCCGTGTCCATGGGCACAAAGATGAAAGCCTGCCCAATGTGCTAAACCACACTGCACCTCTCTTCGTGTTGAGCCATGTCTGTTTTTTGCAATACACTTTATAAACTCACTTGGTCTCCGTGAGTTATTCAGACTGTCACAATAACTAGAAAAACAGCCTCATTGGCTTTTTTAACCCTTTGGAGGATAATTTGGAATGGAATGCTTTATGTTTGATTTAAATGCTCTCCTGTCGGGGTGTGGCAAACTACTCATGCCGCCATTTTGCGGGCTATCAAATCTGAAAACTTCAAACACAATAACTGATTCTTTTATGAAAGTGACTGCATAATTTTTAATTTCAATAAATTAAGGTTATGTAAAAGTCAAATGATCTAACACTACAAAATAGATATACTGTACTATACTACTATTTTGCAAACACAATTGTACTTTCAGCAATGGTAAAGCAGAAGTCTCTGTGTTCAGTTCACATACACGGAGTAGGAAAACATACCAGTTTTGGTTGTTGCGTTGCCGTAGCTGGAGCACCACATGGAATTGTTGGTTTAACTTGCACCATTCCATTTACAGAGGAGGCTGGGAAGAACAATGAACAACATCAGCTATGTTACAAACAGCACAGGGAGTCATCGACTTACGGAAACAATTGTTCTCAAGACGGAACTCATTTCTCATAGCCTCTGTCATAAATAGAAGTTCAGTTCTACAACTAAGCCAAGAAAGCCTACTTTAACACGTGATTGAGGTGAAATATTGTACATTTGCAATAAATCATTGTAAACAAGCATTCTGATTATTGCGCTGCAATACATGTCCCCTACCGGCAGTCTGTCGTCCAGAAAACTGTTGGGGAAATTATCAAGGGTTATTTACCCAGGCTCTAGCAGGGAAAATTGCCTTAAAATGCATGCTGCTGCTGCTGCTGCATTTACCCACAGGTTCTGAATCGTTCCTAATCGAAAATTACCTCAGGACGGGCTCACCTGTGATTTCCACTTGGGACTTCGATTTATACACCTTGCAGACAGGTCGGCAGAAGCACGAGAAAATAAGTTGTTGATAATGAACCTTTCGAGTCACTAAATATCGGTAATTTATTATATTTTCCGGTTCACGATCAATGATCGATGTGTATACATATGTTGTTCAGCTTGGCTCCACCCCTCCGGAAAGCGTGCGCTGTGTCGCGCTGTGGACATTCGCGAGACGAGGCTGAGGGCGCGCGGTGCGGCTTGAGGAGAACTCTGGAATAAACAAGAGATATCCATTTAAAAAAAATATTTTCGTTTAATTAACGATATCTGCCAAACCACGTGCCCTATCGCAAACTCCAAAAGGACATTTTAGTAGATTGACATGCTGAACAGATCTGTGAAGTTTCCCCTCGATTGGATCAAAAATGAGGGAGGAGCTCGGTTTTAAAGGTTCATGCTTAAAAACGTCGTAACTCTGAAATCATGTGACGCATGACATCATGCTCGCTGACTTTTATGTTCGTCATGGGTATGTGATTCTGCCTGCAAAGTTTAGCCTCGATCTGTTCAGCCGTTGCAGAGAAAAAGGGGTTTTTGTGTTTTCATGAAAAAAAATATGGCGGCCGAACCACGTGACCTGTGACGTCATAATTACCATTAAAATATTCTACAGACCGAGTCCCTCCTGTGGTGAAAATTCTTAGCTGTTAGGGTGCCGGCTTGGGATCCTAGGATCCTGGGTTCGAATCCCGGTCGATCGCTGAATTAATGCCAGGGGGGTTGACTCAGTCTGTCATCCTTCCGAGGTCGGCAAATTGAGTACCAGCTTGCTGGGATGAATGATCACGGTGTGTACCCTGATTTAGAATAGGTACACCGTATCCCTGCGCATCGTAAGAGCGTGACCAAGGGTTGGCGTCAGGAAGGGCATCCAGCCATAAAAATATTGCCTCAAACAGGGAACCATGATTGTCATGGGGCCTAAAAGGCTACCCCCCGTTCTAGCGGGGAAAAATGGCCTTAAACGATCATTCATTCATGCATTCATTCGGTCCAATTATTGCAGAGAAATTGGTTTTTAAAGGAAATTAAAACTTAAAATGGCACTGAGTTAAGGATCATCAGAATTATTATCAGAATTCCCAAAGTTCAAAGTGCCATAACTTTGTCAAAAATGATCGAAACGTCGTGAAGTTCGAACTTGATCTGTAACTTATCATGCGGAAACCATGTACCAAGTTTGAAATCATTAGCGTTAAGCGTTTAGAAAAAAAGTCCGGAAAACTGTTATTTGCGTGACGGACTGACGGACTGACGGACGGCGTGCAAACCTATAGTCCCCTCTGTTGTACACCGGTAGAGGACTAATAATACCCCTTCAATCCCCCAAATTGTAAAAAATAGAAATAAAACAAGTACACTGCATACTGTAGAGCACATGATGCTTAGAATCTTTACACCTTGCGGAAGAAAGATTCACACTTCGCCCAACCAATGAGACCTGAGGTGATCCGCCCACAATCGGTTCGCAAGTAAGAGTGAATGTTCATATCTTGGACAGTTAAAAAAAAAAAAAAAATTTGGGGGGTTGGTTCATGAGTCCAGGTGTTCGCAAGTCGAGTTTCAGTAAGTCGGGGACTCCGTGTATTGCACAAACTGTTACAGCAAAAACTCAAACAACCCAAGTAAAGCTAAGATGTAAATGTAGGTTCCCAAGCTTGGTTTGCAAATGCTGAGATAATCTGTCAGTTAAAACAAACCATCAACTCCATGAGCAAGTTCTATTTGCATTACCAGTTGAGAGACAAATCAGTTCTGACATGAGCCTCGATACATGTATAAAAATGCAGGGTTCCAGCTCGGTGCTGCACCTCATTTCATGAAAAGGCACCACCAGCCAGAGTTAAATGAAACAATGAGAAAAGAGCAACAAATACCATGCCCAGCACATGTGAACGCCATACAACTCCTACAAACCAGAACCTATAATTTCTTTCAAATCCGTCCATAACCTTTTGAGATATCGTGCTATACATCGTTTTTAGCCCTATCACTCAATGGTGAAGAATCACTTAAAAAAATTATCGGATCTGCATTCGGATCCTCACCAAAATCTATTCAATTTCTCCTTGCCACACATCAAACCTTTCCACCAAATTTTGTCCGAATCCATCCACAACTTTTTCAGATATCCTGTTCATAGACAACGACAGACAGAGGTGAAAACGTAACCTCCACCCACCTTCGGTAGCAGAGGTAAAAAGACAGCATTGTTAATCGAGGCGTGAGGTGTCAGTACAAAATTGGTCTAAACAACTTCTTCTATTTTTCTTTCCTATTTTCTTCCTAAATATTCTTCCCTCCAGGTTTTCAAGACAGCCCTTCACCACAATCTCAGATCGTCCCCAATCCATAACCATGATCATTTATACCCCTATTAATCCCCCGCCCCCTTTACCTACCCCAATCCCTCCACCTTCCTAATTTCCAGTTTTCCCTCTTGAGCATTCCCTTCTGTACCCATCCTGTTCACCCCGTGCATACTCTCCTGCAATCCATTCCTTCCCACACATTGTTTGTCTGCCTCCCCCTGTGTTGGCCTTCGGCTCTGCTATTGGCATCCTCCCTCCCCCATTTCTCTTGGCAGTTCCCGTTGTCCTGATTTCGTGTACTAGTGCTAGCTCTTCCACGAGCCTTGACTATGTATAGAACAACCTTTAGAGGCCATTTTTCCCTGCAGAGCAGGGGTTGGCCTTTTTCGGGCACGATGGTCCCCCTTTGAAGCAATGTTCTACTGCCGGATGCCCTTCCTGCCACCAACCCTGTTAGTCGACTCTTGCGACACACAGGGAATTACCAGTGAACTGGTACTCAATTTGCCGACCTCGGAAGGATGACAGGCTGAGTCAACCCCCCTGGCGTTAATTCAGCGATCGACCAGGATTCGAACCTAGGATCCATGTATACAATAAAAAATTCAGGAAAATCACCAAATACCAGATTAGGAGAGTTGATAAGCTGGATTGCTCTAGACTTGGACTCTGTCAAGTAAATATTTAGAGGTAGAACCTCCCTAGATTTAAGAGCAGCACTCTATACAAGGACAAATCAATCCTTTATATAAAATCGGAGCAACTGTTGAAAGGAGAAGAATCATCAACATTAGACCAAGATTCCGAGTTTTTTAGAGGGAGACTTAGCTATTTGAACAATGTGAGGTTTCCATGACATATTTGATCTGACAGTAATACAATGTACATTTACTCTATTGAGTAGTACAATTGTAGTGCCTTCAATGGGAGATGGGAAAATTGAGAAGAGTTTTAGAAAGAGAAATAGGAAGAAATTGAGTTTTTAAAACATTAAACTGAACTTGATTACATTTGCCCCACTGAGAAATCCTGTCCAAATTGGAATTTATAGAGGCCGGTGTGATAAAACAAGATGTACATCAAGATGAGATGGAACGGATGTGAAAAACGTAGAGGGATGTAATGTTGAGTCGTCAGCATACAAATGCATTTGGTTATTCGGTGAAGAAAAGATCATTGATAAAAAGAAAGAAGAGTGTAAGAGACAGAACAGAACCCTGAGGGACACTGCCGTTGGTAGGGAAGGAGGGAGAGAGGTTGAACCATCAATAATTACGGAAATAGAGCGGCTGGAGAGAAATATGAGAGAGCAGAGTGAAGGAGGAAAGCTAAAAGAGGGGAGCTTGGAGATCAGACCCCATGCCACAATCTGTCAAAAGCTTTCGAGATATCAAGGGCTACAAAATCAAGGGCGTTTGAGGGATTCCCCAAAGTCTTCAGAGAGAAACCCAGACATTTGTAATGCAAGAAAGGATATCACCGGAAGATCTTGCCTTGCTAAAGCCATATTGATGGTCAGATAGAAGACTGTGAGATTCAACATGGTTGAGGAAATTGGAATTGAGAAGACATTCAAGACTTTGGAAATAGTATAAGTCAAAGCAATAGGATGGTAGGTGGAAGGGTTTGAAGGATCACCCTTCTTTGGAACAGGCTGTTTTAATGCATGTTTCCAGGAAAGAGAAAAATTTGGGTTTTTCAACACGTGAAGTAAATGAGCAACTGCGGGTCAAGATATACACTCCATCAAGATGCGAGGAGGAATGCCATCTAGTCCATACACTTTCCTTGTGTCCAGAGAGAGAAGTACTTGTTTTAACTTATGAAAATAAATTATAGGGAGAAGCATAGGATTTGCATCAGGGGTGTTGACATGTTAGAGTCATACAATATGGTATTAGAAGAGAAAATAAATGAAATGAATGAATGATCGTTTTAAGGCCATTTTCCCCGCTAGAGCGGGGGTTAGCCTTGCGGCCCCATGACAATCATGGTTCCCTGTTTGAGGCAAAGTTTTTATGGCCGGATGCCCTTCCTGACGCCAACCCTTAGTCGCCTCTTACGATGCGCAGGGATACGGTGTACCTATTCTAAACCGGGGTACACACCGGGATCATTCATCCCAGCAAGCTGGTACTCAATTTGCCGACCTCGGAAGGATGACAGGCTGAGTCAACCCCCCTGGTGTTAATTCAGCGATCGACCGGGATTCGAACCCAGGATCCTAGGATCCCAAGCCGGCACCCTAACCGCTAAGCCAACACCAGGCCGGTATTAGAAGAGAAAAGAAAACCAAAAAAAAAGTGTTGCTTTGTCAGTAGAGGAGAAAGCTGTAGTATCATCGGAACAGAAAAGTGAAGGAAAGGTAGTGCAACGGAAGTGGTTCGAGATACTTTCAGCTAAAGACCAGAAATATGGAGGAAAGAGAATGTTAAAGGATTAATAATTTAATCCCCCAAAAATGGAAAATATAAAGAATGCAGGTTACTCAGCATGATATTGTCACATGGATGGATGACAACCTCCAGACAGGATGCAACCACACCTGAAGGCCACCACTGCATGCCAGAAGTTTCACTGTGTGAAGTTGGTCATAGTCGTGGCCAAAAATATTGGCACCCTTGCACATTTTTCAAATAATGCACCATTTCTTCCAGAAAAATTGTTGAAATAAAAAAATCTTTTGGTATCCACATACTGTATGTATTTCTTTGGTTTACAGTGGAACAAAACGAAAAAGCTGAAAAAACATCTGAGCTTATTCCACACAGAAATCCTAAAATTGCCCGGACAATATTATTGGCACCTTTTAGAATTTGTTAGAAATAATTAGATTTCAAGAAGGTGATTCTCCTTTACTTTGGAATTGAACTCACCTGTGGTGAGTTGCAGGTGCCTGCAATAAAAAAAATCACTCATTCAACCAGTTTGAAGAGAGAAAAGGAGTCATTCTGCTGTTTTGTATCACTGTGTGTACCACAATGAGCATGGAGAAAAGAAAGAAAACCAAAGAATTGTCTGAGGACGTCAGACACAAGATTGTAGCCAAGCATGGACAATATCAAGGCTACAAGTCCATCTCCAGAGACCTTGATGTTACTGTTTCCACTGTACGCAATGTTATTTGGAAGTTTAAGGCCCATAGCACTGTAGCCACCTCCCTGGATGTGGCTGCAAGAGAAAACTTGATCAAAGATTGCAGTGAAGGATTGTTTGAATGTTGGAGAAAGCACCTTGATCAACTGCCAAACAGATTCAAGCTGACCTTCAGACACAAGGTACAACAGTTTCAACTCGCACCATCCATCGCCAACTCAATGAAAGGGGGTTCTATGGGAGGAGACTCAGGAACCCCACTGCTAAGAAAGCCTGACTGGAGTTCCTGAACAAGCCAAACCCCACCTGAACAAGCCAAAATCCTTCTGGGAGAATGTCCTGTGGACAGATGAGACCAAATTCGAGCTTTTTTTTAAAGCACATCATCTCTATGTTTACAGAAAACAAAATGAAGCCTTCAAATAAAAGAACACCTTCCCTACAGTCAAACATTGAGGAGGTTCAGTGATGTTTTGGGGTTGCTGTGCTGCCTCTGGCACTGCGTACCTTGAATGTGCGCATGGCATCATGAAATCAGGAGATCAGGAGATTATCAAGGCATTTTGGAGCACAATGTTCAACCAGGTGTCAGAAAGCTGGGTCTTCATCGAAGGTCATGGGTCTTGCAGCAGTACGATGACCCCAAACACACTTCAAAAAGCACCAGTAATGGTTCAAGACAAAACGCTTGACTCTTCTGAAGTGGCCAGCAATGAGTCAAGATCTAAATCCCATTGAACACCTGTGGGGAGATCTGAAAACAGCAGTTGGGAGAAAGCACCCTTCAAATCTGGGAGAACTGGAGCAGTTTGCACAAGAAGAGTGGGACAAACTGCCAGTAGGGAGGTGTAGGAAGCTCATTCATGGCTAGAGGAAGCGCTTGACTGCAGTTATTTTGTCCAAAGTCTGTGCTACCAAATATTAAATCGAGGGTGTCAATAATTTTGTCAATGCCATTTCTTTTTATGATCTGATTTAAAAGGATATATTAAGTTCTGAATCAAAAACAAAGGTTCTGTAATGGTGAAATAAAGAATTGTGGAGACCAAATACTTTTGTTGTCAATTTAAACTTATTTTTAGAAAAAAAATTGTGAGTTGCTTGAAAAATGTGCAAGGGTGCCAATATTTTTGGCCACGACTGTATGATAACCGATGCAATAAGGTATGAACATGTCATTATTGTTCGAATAATCACAGAATTTCATAATGCTGGAATTCTGGAATGAATGAGGAAAATTGTTGGGAACCAAACCCCATACAAATATATTCAAGGCTTATAATTAACCAAAAACCAAAAAGGTGTAGGACGAGTAATCGAGTATAGAATCAAGAAAAATCAAGAAATGAAGACTCTCTGCTCACCTTCACTCCTTCATTCCTCTTTTTCCTGCCTCTGAAGCAAACTCCCAAACTCTCTTCAATCCCTCTCCACCCTCCAGGCCTTCAAAACAGCTGTTTACCACCATCTCATATCTTCCCCCATCCAAACCCATGATATTTTCTCCCCCATTAATCCACCCCCTTTAGAACCCCTGCTTTCTTTCCTGAAAGTCCCTGAAGTGTCCATCTTGCTTATCCAGTGTAACCCGCCCCAGCCCTCTCTTTCCTACAGATTTCCGGACGTCCCTATTCCCCACTGTTGTCGCGCTTCCCTCTCTCATCCACTCTTGTCTCCCGCTGCCTTTGTTATATGTTCTGTATGTTAGCCCTGAAACGAGGCTAAACGTCTGCAAAAAATAAAATAAAATAAATGAAATGTATGCACATCTTTATGTTCTAAATGTGTGTGGATTGAACAGACAATCGTTCAACAAAATTGCAATGGTGTTCTTACTTTTTAATGTTGGAGACCCCTCCACTTCATACAAGCTCGATCGAGCATGATTTCCAAATCCCCCGATTGCAGGCTGCCCAGCTTTGGGCCTCTGTCGAGGAGTGATGGAGGTTTCTGTAGGTCCATTGGAATCAGCCAGCCTGGATAAATAAATCAACTTGTTTGGAGGAAACTACATTGAAAATTCTAACAATATCAATCACCCTTTTACCTGACATGACCTCTGACCTCTTGATGCCATAAGCCAATCAGTTAATCTTTGCATCATATATACTTGTATCAAGCTTGTTCAAAATCCCATCACTGGTTCACGAGTTGGTGCGGCAACATAATTTTTTACCTAACATGACCTCTGACTTTTGACCTCTTGACGTCACACTCAGAGGTCACCCACCATTGTAGTATTGTCGACAGGTTACATCGTGGTGCAATTCAACTCAAAAGGCAGATCATTTTCGATTTCCCACAAATGTGCCTCGTCAATGTGTCCTTGGAGGTTGTAGTACGGTGATACAAGCTGACACAGTTCCATGCTACACCACTGGCCAAAAGACCCGAATTGGATGAGATTTATCCGAAATACCTGAGTGTGGATCAGTCCTACAAGACGCTCGCTTCTATGCTCAGAACATTTTACAGAGCAATGTTATGAAACAACAGAGATGGCTTGATCTTGTGGTTATCCTCCATGACAGAGAGGATGCCATTCCCACGATTAAGCGGAAGAAACAGCCATCGCTCAAAACAAAGAGCATCCAGCATCACTCTGCCCTCCACCATCAACCATCACCCCCTACAATACACATAACCACTCCACACTTCCCCCCCCCCCCCTCCACAATAATCACCCCACAATACCCACCACCATCCCACATCCACCCTCCCCCATGGACCACTCCCCCCACTACGAGGGCAGGACATCGGCACGGCATGGACACAGAACAACACATACACAGACACAAATGGCGTCCCAGGAACGTATGAAACGGGACGATTCCATAACTTATAGGACACCTGGTCAGCCTGTGATGGTGGGACAAAGCATTCATCACCAATTTTGTCAGCGGTGTCCGAGTTTGCATGGGTGATGTTGACTGTCAGGCGATGACTGGTATTTCTGCTTGACTAATATAACTGATGTATCCATTAAAACCGTCAATTGAACGGAAAAATAAAACCGACCAATCTGTAGTGAACATGTGACCGGCGTTTTAATCTGAGTTGAAGCGGAAAAATTTAATCTGAGTGCGACGTCACTGGCGAAATTGAAAGTCGACACTTTAGGGCTTTTTTGATTTAAACAAACAAACAAACAAAAAATCAAAATACTTTCACCTTCCAATTAGACCAGGATTAATGATTTTCAATGGTTTTCAATGGTTTTCAATGGTTTTCAAAAAAAAAAAAAAAAAAAAATGTTGCGTTTGGGTTCCCCTTTAAGAAGCACATAAACCGGATAGGGTGACTCCCTCAGGGACGTCTGTCTGGTACATCTGTGCTTCAGATAAACATAGCTGGCACCGGCTGTGTGTATTTTCACGTCGTGAATATGTCCTTTTTCGAATAGTTGGTTACCGTTACTTGATAATGACGTACAGCATAGTCTTTCCAATTGCAGATAAATTAAATAAATCACCAAGCATGCCATCTTCACAGACGACACTTTTGCAAGGTTCAAAGTCGACACGGCAGCGATATTTGAGGGTTTGGGAAGCACATGCCCATCCATAGTTCTTTGGGCCTTACACCAACAGGTCCACATCGTTGGGAGTCTGCAGTATGGGCAGCTGCAAAATCGTAACATTGTCTCAACAAGTTGTCTAATCCTTTCTTTCAGGTACTTTTCATGTACTTTTAACTGTGTAATGGGTACCTGTTTATGTCACACTTCTGGTTTACTGGTTGAGAATGACCCAAATGCATTAATTTATACGATGAATGAAGGATTTGACCTCAGGGTGTTGGAGGAGGACCTGATTATGCCATTATTGTTTGCAAGTGTGAACTTTTGTGTATGCCAGTCGACCCCTTTGGGAAGGGAGTTATGTGCATCACTGTTAATATGTGCAAACTGACCTCAATTCACTCAATCACGCACCTGGCTTTACTCCGACTTTTCCGCAAAACGACTTCGCTGGCTGTCAGGGGTTCTGGAAGATGAGATGGAAGCATAGTTCCCTGAAAATCATACAGGAAAAAGGTAAGATCTCTCACCTTTACCAAACCAGAAACTGATGGTAATGCTCAGGTTAAGATTTCAAACTTTAGGAGAGAAAAACTTACTTGTTGATTGGATACTGGGCACTCACAGTGGGCAAGTTTGAAAGCTAATGAGGAAACCTGGAAAATGTCTGGCCTCACATCTGGATCTGGTTCAAGCAAGTATCCTGGCAAGTAATCATGACAACGAAGTAGAAATTGATATCTAAAAACATCAAATAAGCAAAGTATCATAAAAAACATGAGAAAACAATTACTTTAGCTTGTAATCACAAGAGCAAGCTTACGGATGAGGCAATGCATTGTGTGCGAGTAACAGGAGTGATCGGGGATGGTGAAACTGCCGTCACAAATAGCCACCTGGCTGTCTCCAAATGGTAATGAGAAGAAGCACAATTTGTAGAGGAGGCAGCCTAAAGCCTGGTAAAAGAATAATAAAACATTTTTATAAGCACATTCAACTTGGAGCATAATTGTGAAATAAAACAAAACCTTTATCTCAACGAAAACTTGAGGACGATTGCAGGATTTAAGGTTATTTGGTCACTCTGGTGTTTAAAGAAAGATGTGCAAATTGGATAGCATTTTACAACTAAGGTACCGATGACATTATCATCAAACAACACAACAACAACAGGCATTTTATAAGGCCATTTTCCCTGCAAGAGCGGGGGTTAGCCTTGCGGTCCCCATGACAATCTTCTCCATTTTGCCCTATTTTCTGCATCTCCCCTTGTTAACCCCCTTGCCCGCATTTCTTCTTCGACCATCTTTAGCCAAGTCTTTCTCAGTCTTCCCCATCCTCTACTTCCTTCTCCATTCATTTCCATCACTCTTCTCAACCAGTCACTTTCATCCTTCCTCAACACATGACCAAACGATCTCAAACTGTTTCTCTTCACAGCATCCATCACAGGCTCTATTCCCATCATCTTTCGCAATTCATCATTTGTCTTCCTCTCTCTCAACGATACTCCACACATCCACCGAACCATTCGCATTTCCACCCTTTCCAGCCTTCGTTGCTGCTCTACGTTCATTACCCATGTCTCGCTCCCATAAATCATAACACTTCTCACACATGCAGCATACACCTTTCCCTTCAGCTTCAACGACACTCCCCTCCTCATCAGCACGCCACTCAGTTCCCGAAACTTCTTCCATGCACATCTCACTCTAGCAACCGTTGCCGAGTCTGATCCACCTTCTCCATTCAGCATGTCTCCTAGGTAACAAAATGTTTTCACACCTTCCAGCTTCACACCGTCTTCAAGATCCAACTCAACATTTCCTCCATCTGCAGCTCCCTCTGTGCACAACTTACACTTGAATGTAGCTGCCACACTGGTTAATGACCCTCTCAAACCAATACATTTTTGATGAACCCACTCAGCGCACATTGTACATTGAGTGGAATTCACTCCGACACCCTTCCTGCACACAGCACACGGCCACTTCCCAGTTCTTTCCACCTCACCACATGCTTTACCACTTGCCATCACCTTCGTTTTTCCGATATTCACCTTCAGACCTTTTGTCTCCATACATTCCTTCCACTTGTTCATCTTCTCCTTCAGTCCATCCATACTTTCTGCAATCAAAACCAGATCATCTGCATACAACAACTCCCACGGTAAACCCTCCTTTACGTTCCGAGCCAGCACCTCCATCACAGCTACAAATAGTAGTGGACTTAGTACCGACCCCTGATGCACTCCCATCTTCACCTCAAACTCACCACTTTTCCCGTCCTTCGTCCTTACAGCTGTGCGTGCTCTTTTGCTCATTGCCATCACTACTCTGATCAACCATTCCTCCACTCCTAACTTCCTCAATGCCCATGTCACTACTTCACGTGGAACCCTATCAAATGCTTTCTCCAGATCATCAAACCCAAGAAACAACTTCTTCCTCTTCTCCATGTACTTCTCCTGCAACTGCCTCACAATAAAAAGCGCGTCTGTCGTTCCTCTTCCTGGCATAAATCCAAACTGCATTTCGTCAATCTTCACTTTATTCCTTATCCTCCTCTCCAACACCCTTTCCAATACCTTCATTGCATGCTCAAATAACTTTATCGCTCGATATGAGCTGCAGTCCAGAGGGTCACCTTTCCCCTTGTTTAGTGGGACGAGGGTACTCAGTTCCCAATCCACTGGAATGCGGCCTTCTTTCACCACCAGATTGCAGATCTCTGTAATTCTCTTCACACCCCAACTTCCTGCTGCCTTCAACATATCTCCCACAACTCCCGTCGGCCCTCCCGCGTTTCTACTCTTCATTGCTTTTATCACTTCATAAAACATTGCTTCAAAAAGGGGACCAACAAAAACAACAACAACCACGGTGCCCGAAAAAGGCCAACCCCTGCTTTGCGGGGAAAAATGGCCTCTAAAGGTGGTTTTTTTTGTTATTGCTTTTATCGCTTCCTCAACTTCCTTCTCGGTTATCTTCTCTGCCTGTCCTAAAACTGGGTTACTCTCTATGTTGCCATCCCATTCATTCTCTGCATTCAACAGTATTTCCATACATCTCTTCCATCTTCCTTTAATTCCATCTGGGTCCACAACGATTTGTCCCACTTCATCCTTCAAGCAACTCACCCCCATCACATCACACCTCTCTTTCGCTATCTGCTTTGCTATCCTGAATACCGCTCTCTGACCCTCTTCCAAATCCAAGCGTTCTCTGAACATTTCCCTACATGCCTCCTGCGCCTTTGCTACCTCTTTCTTTGCAGCCTTCTTGGCTGCCTTATAACTTTCATGCTCTGCCTTTTCTGCCCCCATACTCTTCGCCTTCTGCCACTCCTTGAACTTTTCTCTTCTCGTCAATCTTCTTTCCAACTTCATCATCCCACCACCATGTTTCCGAGAGCCTCGGTGGTCCTTTTGTCCATCCACATACCTCACCAACGGCTCCCAACAGACTATCTTTCATTGACATCCAACCACTTTCAAGCTCAACCACATCATCCTCGACCATACTCAGACTCTCTTTTAATGCCTCCCATCAACATGAAGATGACATCATCAACATATCTTATTCCCCATGGGTAGTACTTGACAACGCACCATGTTTCTTTTTCTTTTTTTTCTCCATGGAGTGGTTTCAGAGATATAGAGGTGCAACATCTTTTGATTGTTACAAGATGGTGCCTGTACCATGTGACCTATGACATCATAATTATCATTTAAAATTTCTCCAGGAGGGGGCGCTCCAATGGTCAAAATTGTGTGCCCATCGGACTAACAGTTTCAGAGAATTTTTTTTTTCATACTGATCAGATCAAGCATTGTACTTGTCAAATTATGACATCATAATGAAGGAAAAAAACCACCGTTTAGAGGCCATTTTTCCCCGCAAAGCGGGGGTTGGCCTTTTCGGGGACCGTGGTAGTTGTTGTTTTTTGGTCCCCTTTTTGAAGCAATGTTTTACGGCCGGATGCCCTTCCTGACGCCAACCCTTTTTGCCGCCTTCAACGACAAACAGGGAATTACCAGTGAACTGGTACTCAATGAAGGAAACAAAGACATTATCATTAACATATATTATTCCCCATGGGGAGTATTTGACATTGAGCCTTGTTTCAAATTTTCCCATTGAGCAGCTTCAGAGATGTAGAGGTGTAACGTTTTTCTGAGTTTTTCTTGAGCTGAGTGAAGAGACAATCCAAATGAAGGGATGACCTTGAGGGAGCTTATATAAACTGTGTCCATTTGGTGCGTGATCAGGTGGCATTCTGTATCCCAGTGCTGTGGACTACTGAGATTTAACAGGTGCGTAAATGCTTGCTTGCAGGAAACTAGAAGGAGATTTTGCTTTGATTGCCTTCTTTATGGAACTTATAATTAATCTGTATTCTTGAGTTGTAGGAATGGGTCGAGAAATAGTTCAATAAAGCCTCATTTCATGAAAGAGTTCTGAATTTGATTTCACAACAATTTATTGAACTACTTCTCAACTTCACGAGCCATGGAGAAGCTGATTAAACTAGAAAGATTCAATGGTGACCCACATGCAAGCAATGCCTCGAGCCAATGGTCATATTGGGAACGAGCTCACGGACACCATATGTCCCGACCACTCTCCTGGTTCCCGACCTCTCTCCCGGTTCCCCCCCTCTCGGACACGCAGATGTTAACCATTCTACACTGTAATGTGTCGAACACGGTCTATGAAAATTTCACTCATTCTGAGACATATGAGGCAGCCATAGCAACTTTGCGTGCACTCTATGTGAAACAGAAGAGTCCGATATATGCCCGGCATCTTTTTGCTACCCGGCGACAGGAGACTACGGAGTCCCTGGAACAATATGTACAGGCCCTACGGCAGCTCGGCAAAGACTGTGGGCTGCTTGATCAAACGGCCATGAAGGTCATCGACGATCTCATGCGGGATGCTTTCGTAACAGGACTTCAGTCGCCGGCTATTCGGCAGCGCTTGCTGGAGACTGAGACTGCGTCTTTACAATTCGCATATGTCCAAACACGGGTCCTTCAACTAGCCCAGGTTAGATCCGAAACCTACGGGAGACCCTACATGACGGCTAGTGCTGCTGTTGCTGCAAAGCACCCGGAGGCCGACATCTCCGTGGAGAGTGCTTCCGCGCGGGCTGACACCCGCCGAGATGAATCGCTCATCGTGAGCTCGAATGCAAAGGAGAACGAGCTTATAACTACTGTTGCGGTGAATCCTGCAAAGACGGCGGCAAAATGTTATTTCTGCGGAAATAGGTGACATCTGAAGTCCCTTTGTTCGGCGAGAGACGCGCTGTGCAATAATTGTGGCCGGAAAGGCTATTATGCTAAAGTCTGCCGATCGAGCAAAGCCAAGCGGGTGACTCTGGCGAGGGCCTTCATGTCAAGAACCACGTCTGCTCGTCACGGACTCGCCAAAGCTGTGATGCCTGTGGAGGTTAACGGCTGGGATGCTGATGCATTGATTGACACGGGGAGCAGTGACAGTTTAGTCAGCCACGCTCTGGTTCGAAGTCAAGGATGGCCCATCCTGCCGACCCGGTGGCCTACCCGGGTCTATATGGCATCCGCGTCCCAATGTCAAAACACCAAAGGGATCTGTATTGTAAATCTGGTGGCCAACGGAGTAATGTATACGGATGTTAAATTGTTATATTAGTACTGTACTGCAAAATCTGTGCTCTGATGTGCTATTGGGTCACGATTTTTTAAAATCATCACGGGAGACTGGAAAGGCAATTCGAGGGAGCGAGTGCCAAGACCTTCACGGTATGCGGTTTGACGGAAATGGCAAAACCCGCCCCTCCCCCCCCCCCCAACCCCAACCACCCCCACCCCTCCGCCCACTGTTTCCGTGTTTAACTCCTGACTGCCATCCAGTCATGGTAAAGTCCAGACGGTATTCAAGGGCGGACGCTCAATTTATCGAGAGCGAAACCAAACGATTGTTACGGGAAATAATTATCGAGACCAGTATTTCGCCGTGGACAGCTCAAGTACTCGGGGTCACTAGTCCTAACTACCGGAAACAAATGGGAATCGACTACTCACAAACGATCATTATACTCAGTTGGACGCCTACCCGCTCCCAAAGATGGACGATTATGGCCCGGGAGGTGGCTACCTACAGGGTGTTCAGCACCTTGGATCTTCGCAGCGCATATCATGAGATACCGATTAGAGAAGCCGATCGACCTTATACCGCCTTTGAATCAGGGCAGCGGTTGTACCAATTTCAAAGAATTCATTTTGGAGTCACGAACGGTGTTTCCTGCTTGCAACGTGCGCTCGATGACATCATAGCCAAAGAGCAATTAAAGGATGTGTTTCTATACGTTGACAATGGGACGATCTGTAGCCATGATAAAGCCGAATATGACGCAAATTTGCAAAGATTCTTGGCCGTGGTGCGAAAGAACAATTTGACCCTCAATGAAGATAAGTGTAAGTATTCAACTGAAACTATAGACCTTTTAGGGTACAAGGTGACCGACGGAGAGATTAGACCCGATGCAACCCGGTTGCAACCGTTGCTCGAGATGGCTCCTCCCCCTGATTGGGCTGCGCTGCGCCGGGCACTCGGTCTGTTCGCGCATTACTCAAAATGGATGCCACGGTACTCAGAGAGGATCAGACTGCTAGTGGAATGTAAATTATTCCTGTTGACCTTGTCGGCTAAAGCTGCTTTTCCAACAACTCAAAACCGACATAGCAGAGGCTGTAGTAACATCCATAGACAAAGCGGTACCTTTCATGATCGAGATGGATGCCATCGACTGCGCAATTGCAGCTTCGCTCAACCAGGCAAAACGCCCTGACGCTTTCTTTTCGAGGACTTTGAATGATAGAGAACGGAGCCATTCTGCAATAGAGAAGGAGGCTTATGTTGTCGTAGAAGCAGTTAGACGGTGGCGTCACTTTCTCCTGGGAAAACATTTTCAACTAATTACCGACCAACAGTCAGTGGCTTTTATGTGCAACGCACGGCATTCTCAAAAGATTAAGAATGACAAAATACCTCGCTGGCGCATAGAGTTGGCCGACTTCAGTTTTGAGATCGTGTATAGACCTGGGCGGGATAATGTGGCGGCCGATGCGCTGTCTCGGCCTGTCTGTGCTGGCTGACGTCAGAAGATTTACGTGGGATCCATGAATCATTGTGTCTTCTGGGCGTCATCCTGTTAGCCCACTTTGTACGATGTAGGAATCTGCTCTTTTCCATTGAAGATGTCCGGCGACTTTGTCGGTCGTGTCCTTTGTGCGCCGAAGTTAAGCCGAGATTCTATAGACCTCTCATGGGGACTTTGATCCATGCGGGACGACCTTGGGAGCGACTACATGTGGATTTTAAGGGGCCGTTGACAGGGCTTGGCCCGAGAAGATACATTCTTACAATTGTCGACGAGTACTCACGATTCCCGTTCGCATACCCCTGTGCTGATATGTCATCCACGACCGTACTACGTTGTCTTCAGCACCTGTTTCTCACGTTCGGCTACCCCACTTATGTACACTCAGACCGGGGAACTGTGTTTTTATCCAGGGAAGTTAAGCAATTCCTCCAGGAACAGGGAGTAGTCTCCAGCCGTACTACTGCGTATAACCCCCAAGGCAACGGCCAGCTGGAACGTTACAACGGAATTGTATGGAGAGCAGTTACGATGAGTTTGAAGACACGCGGGTTACCTGTGCAATAATGGGAGCGAGTGTTACCTGAGGAGTTGCACGGCATCCGAGCATTACTCTGTACCGTGACGAACGAAACCCCCCCACGAGCGGTTATTTCGCGACCAGTGACGCAGTGCCAGTGGGCAATCGCTACCCTCGTGGCTGGCAGAACCCGGTCCTGCTCTGCTGAAGCGAGCCGTTGGTAGACCGCGCACACATTTTAGAGGCCAACCCGGAATACGCTCACGTCAAATTACAGGACGGGCGAGAGACGACGATATTGGTCCGACACCTCGCGCCCTGCAGAGAGATCCTGAATGAGAGGGACCCTAAGGCTAATGGTATCGCAGAGATCCCCGATCAATTGAAGCCGTATGATTCGCTAGAGGCTGAGGATGGGATTATTGGAGATGATACTTCGTTACCTAGTTCAACAATCCGAACATTGGGGGTTAGTCCGCAAAGAATCCTATAGGGCGAGGATGAACTTCCCGCTACGGGTAGTGAAGGATCTGGCTGGGAAGGAATATATCGCACCGGTTCGGGCCGTCTGTGCCAGCCACCGAATCGCCTCGGTTGGTCGGAGGAATTGTGTGTGTGTTATTAGACTGCTCCATATTTCTTGGTATTGCTTTATGGCTTGCTTGGTTTTTTAAGGGTGGGAGAATGTGGTGAAATATGTTGTAATATCTCGAGCTCAGTGAAGAGACAATCCGAATGAAGGGATGACCTTGAGGGAGCTTATATAAACTGTGTCCATTCGGTCCATGATCGGGTGGCATTCTGTATCCCAGTGCTGTAGACTACTGAGATTTAACAGGTGCGTAAATGCTTGCTTGCAGGAAACTAGAAGGAGATTTTGCTTTGATTGCCTTCTTTATGGAACCCATAATCTGCATTCTTGTGTTGTCGGAATGGGTAGAGAAATAGTTCAATAAATCCTCATTTCGTGAAAGAGATCTGAGTTTGATTTCACAACAGCAACCGAATGCCTAACCTTGCTTTTCACTTCGCGAGTGCAGGGTAACTATAACGGCATTCGGTGGAGTGCATTGGTTTTTATCCCACTGTCAGACTGGATCTGGATCCGGACCTGAACAAAAATCGAATCGGCTTGTTCTCGTCACCTAACCAACTCATCCACCAAGTTGTAATAACTCTTCCATAACTTTTTGAAACAGCGTGCCATATATCGTTTTTGGCCCGATCTCTCAATGGTGAAGAATTACTTTAAAAAAGTAAGAAAAAAAAAAAAGTGGATCTGCATCTTTACCGAAATTTTATCAATTCTTCCTTGTCGCACACCCAACCTATCCAACAAGTTTCATACGAATCCGGCCATGACTGATACATGATGCTATATATCGTTTTTGAGCCTATCTCTCAATGGCGAAGAATCATTTTAAAATTCTAGTAGCCAGATCCAAATCCAGATATTCACCAAAATCTAAGCATTTCGTCATTGTCACATGAGCCTGACAAATATACATCATGTATTCCACATCAAGGGCTGGTAGGATGGCCATGAGGTACACATACAAGCCTGTAAGCAAGCTGTCCAGCCAGGTTCAAATCTCGGTCCAGCTATAAACTGTCATCCTGGTGTTTCACAGATAGTGATTCATCAATGTGTGCACCGCCCTTCAGATTGACGTTAAACTGGGCTTCCCGTATGTCGGAATTAATTGGTAGACATTAAAGATCCCATGGTGTCCTTTGCGAAGAGTAGACGAGCTATCGCTGGCACCTTGAACAAATTCCAAATTTCTGCCCTAACTACTGCTGGGAAAGCAATGGCAAACCACCCATTATAACCCTTGTCAAGAAACTGCATCGGCAGCACCGATGTTCTGTAACAGAATAAAGCCGGAGTTATGCTTCTGCGAAGATGCACGTAAACGCCTCTACGTAGCTACGCAGAGAAGGGGTTTATGGGTAACCGTGGCTCGCGAACGTCGACGTAAGGGTCGACGCGAACACCCCCAAAATCTCAACAACGCGTCGTGCGTAGCTGTGGTCATGTGCGTCAAACAAACACTCATTGGTTGAGCAGGGAAGTATATCCGGTAGCATTGGGGGTTGGGCCCAGACCAAAAACGGAACTAAAACAAAGAACCAAACATTCAAACGGAATGTTTACACTGGTGGGAACGGATTTCCGTTTCTGGGTTCTTCTTCCTTTTCTATACATTCTTTAGTTTTAGTAAATGCGACACTGCCCCGTAGTGCACGTGTTAACGTTACATGCAAGTATGTTGGCAAACACCCATGCGGACGTCTGCGGGTGACACCCGTGCATGTTCGCAGACTCGCAGATGCAGAAGCATAAATCAGCCTTATGGCACATCAGACCGAGAATTCCACCTCAGGACTGGCAAGATAGCCTCGAGGTATGCACACTCGCCTCAGTTGGCTACCCTGGGTTAGATTCCTGACATGACTATAAACTGTTAGATTGGCATTTCACAGGCAGGGTGTTGCATCACAAATTGTGCCATCTTTCATGAAGGACGTTAAACCGCGTGTCCCATCTGTTAGCATTAGCTGCAGGATGAAGAAAAAAAAATCCCTCAGTGTCATTTGTGAAGTGTAGGTAAGTTGTTTCTGGCACCCTGGCCAAATTCCAAACCAGCTTCAGTTGAATGTCAGGCCTGGCCACCAACTTTGTGAAAGACTTGGAATTGGAGCATCAAGGTGGAATTGGAGCTGTTAAAGTAGTAATAGTCGGTAGCAGAAGTAGCTTTATAAAGAACAATTTTTGTTCTGCAAATAAAAATAACAAAATATAAATCAAGAGTTTATATACAGCACAAAAACAAAACTTACCCAAATATCTGCTTTGGTTGTAATAGGCTTCCCACAGTAAAGATTCACCATCTCTGGTGCTCGATAAGACAATGTGGTACACCTGTCGATGATACAAAAGAGAAAAACAAATTAGAAATGAAACTTGTAACGAATTATTAAAAAGAAGATAATTTGTTGTAAAAACAGACTTTAACTAGAACGGCACTCAGTAGAGAACATACCTCAGCCTAGTTGGCCATATCACTCAATGGTGAAGAATCACTTAAAAAATTAAATAATTCTCATATGAATATGAATGAATGATCGTTTTAAGGCCATTTTCCCCGCTAGAGCAAGGGTTAGCCTTGCGGGCCCCATGACAATCATGGTTCCCTGTTTGAGGCAATGTTTTTATGGCCGGATGCCCTTCCTGACGCCAACCCTTAGTCGCCTCTTACGATGCGCAGGGATACGGTGTACCTATTTTAAGCCGGGGTACACACCGGGAGAATGTCATATCCGAATCGATATTCAGATCTTCACCAAAATCGAATCGATTCTTCCTTGTCACACACACAACCTGTCCACCATGTTCCGTCCAAATCCATCCATAACTTTTTGAGATATCACGCAATGTATAGTTTTTGACATATCTCCCAATGGTGAAGAATCACTTAAAATATTAAAGAATTCTCATATCCGAATCCATATTCAAATCTTCACCCAAATCGAATATATTTGTCCTTGTCAGACACCCAACCAATGGTGAAGAATCACTTAAAAAATTCAAATAGCCAGATCCAAATCCGGATCTTGTATAAAATCTAATCATTTCGTCCTGGTCACATACGCTACATCTCGGCCAAATTTCGGCCGAATCCGTGAACAACTTTTTGAGATCTTCCCTACAGTCAAACATGGAGGAGGTTCAGTGATGTTTTGGGGTTGTTGTGCTGCCTCTGGCACTGGGTACCTTGACTGTGTGCATGGCATCATGAAATCAGGAGATAACCAAGGCATTTTGGAGCGCAATGTTCCACCCAGTGTCAGAAAGCTGGGTCTCCGTCGAAGGCATTGGTCTTGCAGCAGGACAATGACCCCAAACACACTTCAAAAAGCACCGGGAATGGTTCAAGACAAAACGCTGGACAGTTCTGAAGTGGCTAGCAATGAGTCCAGATCTAAATCTCATTGAACACCTGTGGGGAGATCTGAAAACAGCAGTTGGAAGAAGGCACCCTTCAAATCTGGGAGAACTGGAGCAGTTTGCACAAGAAGATTGGGTCAAACTGCCAGTAGAGAGGTGTAGGAAGCTCATTCATGGCTTTCATGCATGGCATTCATGGCTCATTCATGGCTATAGGAAGCGCTTGACTGTAGTTATTTTGTCCAAAGGCTGTGCTACCAAATATTAAGTCTTGGGGGTCATTAATTTTGTCAATGCCATTAATTTTTATTTTCTGATTTAAAAGGATATATTAAGTTCAGAATCAAAAACAAAGGTTCTGTAATATTAACAGTGAAATAAAGAATTGTGGAGACCAAATACTTTTGTCAATTTCAACTTATTTTTAGAGAAAATTGTGAGTTATTTGAAAAAAGTGCAAGGGTGCCAATATTTTTGGCCATGACTGTGTGTGTGTATGTATATATTGTTAATGTCCAGCTTCCTTCTTGGAGCTACAGTGCAGTACAACAACAACAACATGCATTTTAAAGGCAATTTTCCCTGCTAGAGCGGGGGTTAGCCTTGCGGTCCCCATGACAATCTTCTCCATTTTGCCCTATTTTCTGCATCTCTCCTTGTTAACCCCCTTGCCCGCATTTATTCTTCCACCATCTTTAGCCAAGTCTTTCTCGGTCTTCCCCGTCCTCTACTTCCTTCTACATCAATTTCCATCACTCTTCTCAACCAGTCACTTTCATCCTTCCTCAATACATGACCAAACCATTTCAACCTGTTCCTCTTCACAGCATCCATCACAGGCTCTATTCCCATCATCTTTCGCAATTCATCATTTGTCTTCCTCTCTCTCAACAATACTCCACACCTCCACCGAACCATTCGCATTTCCACCCTTTCCAACCTTCGTTGCTGCTCTACGTTCATTACCCATGTCTCGCTCCCATAAATCATAACACTTCTCACACATGCAGCATACACCTTTCCCTTCAGCTTCAACGACACTCCCCTCATCATCAGCACGCCACTCAGTTCCCGAAACTTCTTCCATGCACATCTCACTCGAGCAACCGTTGCCGAGTCTGATCCACCTTCTCCATTCAGCATGTCTCCGAGGTAGCAAAATGTTTTCACACCTTCCAGCTTCACGCCGTCTCCAAGACCCAACTCAACATTTCCTCCATCTGCAGCTCCCTCTGTGCACACCTTACATTTGAATGTAGCTGCCACACTGGTTAATGACCCTCTCAGACCACTACATTTTTGATGAACCCATTCAGCGCACATTGTACATTGAATGGAGTTCACTCCGACACCCTTCCTACACACAGCACAGGGCCACTTCCCAGTTCTTTCCACCTCACCACATGCTTTACCACTTGCCATCACCTTCGTCTTTCCGATTTTCCGATATCCGATATCCGATATTTCCGACAGTGCAGTAATTGGTCTTTATTTTGATTTGCATCATGTACGTATACTTATACCAAGTTTGTTCAAAATCACATCACTTGTTCACAAGTTGGCAGGGCAACATAATTTTCATTTAACATGACCTTTGACCTCTTGACCCCAAAATCTAACCAGTTCATCTTTTTATCATTTTACATACCTATACCAAGTTTGAGTTAGATCCTTTCATCCGTTCTGAAGTTATCGTGGTAACAAAATAAATGTTACTTAACATGACCTCTGATAATTGACCTCTTGATCCCAAAATCGAATCAGATTATCTTTGCATCATAGTATATTACTGGAACGGCACTCAATAGAGAGCATAGAGTGATATGCCCTGGTTGGCCTTATCACTCAATAGTGAAGAATCACTATAACATTCTACTAGCTGAATCTGGATCCGTATCTTCACCAAAATTGAATCGTTTCTTCCTCATCACACACACAACCTGTCTGACAAGTTTCGTCCAAATCAATCCATAACCTATTGTGATATCCTGCTATGTATCGTTTTTGGCCCCATCTCCCAATTTTTTTTTTTTTTTTTTTTTCCCAATGGTGAAGAATGCCTTTAAAAAATTAAATAATTCTCATATCCGAATCCATATTCAGATCTTCACCAAAATCGAATGGAATCGTCCTGGTTAGACACCCAACCAGGCTGCCAAGTTTCGTCCAAATCCATCCACAACTTTTCGAGATATCCTGCTATGTATCGTTTTTGGCCCTATCTCTCAATGGTGAAGAATCACTTAAAAAACAAGCGTTCCGCCTAGGTCCCCCGTCGGTGAAGTGATGTGAGTTGACAAAGTGGAAGACGCAGAAAACATGCTATGACATGATATTTCGCTCACAAGGTTCAGACATACATGGAGGCGGCCATCTTGGATTTTGACGTGGCCACCCAATTTTCAATAGCGTTCTTCCTTTTGCCTAGATACACTCAAACACCAGATTAGAAGTTGGTACTTTGCTTATTTTTCAAGATAATACGCTCACAAGTTGCAGATATATATATATGGTGGCGGCCATCTTGGATTTTGACGTGGCGACCCAATTTACAATGGCGTTCTTCCTTATGCCGAGATACACCCACACACCAAATTAGAAGTTGGTACTTCGCTTAGTTTTCAAGATATTCATCTCACATGGTTCAGACATACATGGCGGCGGCCATCTTGGATTTTGACGTGGCGATCCAATTTTAAACAGCGTTCTTCCTTGTGCCTAGATACACCCACACACCAGATTAGCAGTTGGTACATCGCTTATTTTTCGAGATATTTCGCTCAAGTTTCAGACATATATATGGCGGCGGCCATCTTGGATTTTGACGTGGCGACCCAATTTTCAATAGCGTTCTTCCTTATGCCTAGATACACCCACACACCAGATTAGAAGTTGGTACTTCGCTTATTTTTCAAGATATTCATCTCACAAGGTTAAGACATACATGGCATCAGACATACATGGCGGTGGCCATCTTGGATTTTGACGTGGGTTGCACGCACACACCAAATTCGAATGCGGTCCTTCGCTTACGCACGCACGCACGCACGCAAACACGCACGCACACACGCACACACGCACGGACGGAGGGGAAAGCCATAGTCCCCCTTTCGCTACGCTGTGCGACGGGGGACAATTATAGTAGCCCGATCAGAATCCAGATCTTCACCAAAATCTAATCATTTCTTCCTTGTCACATAAGCTACATCTCTGCCAAATTTCGTCCGAATTCGTCCACAACTTTGAGATATTTTGTTCACAAACGGACAGACAGGCAAACGGACAAACAGACAGACAATGGTGAACACATAACCTCCATCCAACTTTGGTGGCGGAGGTAATTATACCAAGTTTGGTAAAAATCCCATAACTGGTTCACAAGTTAGCTTGGCAACAGAATTTTACCTGATGGAACGTCTGACATTTCACCCTTGACCCCAAAATCTAATCAGATGATCTTTACATCATTATACATACTTGTACCAAGTTTAAATTAGATCCTTTTAGCCGTTCTCAAGTTATAAACCTATTATAGACTTTGACATTTGACCTCTTGACTCCAAAATCAAATCAGTTCATCTTGGCATCATAATACATACTTGTACCAACTTTGGTCAGAATCCCATCACTGGTTCACAAGTTATCGTGGTAACAGGATTTCTACCCAACATGACCACGACATATGTCTCATCATCCCGCAAGAGCACATTCTCCACCTGATAGAACATCAAAATGATTTGACCTCGTGACCCCAAAATCTAGTCAGTTCATCTTTACCTCATTACACATATCTGCACTAAGTTTGACCAAGATAACTTCAGCCGTTCTCAAGTTATTGCGGTAACGAAAACCTATCACGGATGGACGGACGGACAACCCGAAAACATGCTTCTGGCAACTTCGTCGACAGAGGCATAATTAAAAACATTCTAGTACCCGGATCTGGATGGGATCTTCACCAAAATCTAATCAAGGAGTTAGTCAGGTTCACTATGTTTTTTCGTTCAAAATTTTGGTAGATTAGCAAAACTATACATTTTTGGAATATTCAGAGCATGAGGAATCCAAAAATTAATGTTTACATTTGCGTAGACACCTTTGCGAAAATGACACTCAGGACAGTGATGAAGATCTGTAAAAGCATATTCCTGAACGGTATAGACCTCGTAGATCCTGTATATAGGACTTATAGTTCAATGTGATACTACCTATAACTTCCTATAACAACCTATAACTTCAAAGGACTTGCAATATCATGTATTATGTAATACAGTTATATCACAAATATAAAGACAATGGTTTTCAATTACCTTTGTTTGTTGCTTTTCTATAATCCTGCGCACTATTTTGAGGCCTTTATTGGATTCCTTGACCCAGAAAACATAGGATTAGCATATTTAATTAAGTCTCTAGGTTGACTAGAAGCCGAGATCGCGCAAAATATGTATTTTATGGCGGCCATTTTCAAATCCAAAATGGCGGCCATGCAGGTGTCTGTGCAAATGCCAACATTGATTTTCAGATTCTCCATGCTCTGACGATTCCAAAAATGTACAGGTTTGCTAATACCAAAATTTTGAACGAAATTATATTTGTTAACATAGTGAACCTGACTATCTTCATCACTGTCCTGAGTGCCATTTTCGCAAAGGTGTCTACGCAAATGTAAACATAAATTTTTGGATTCCTCATGCTCTGAATATTCCAAAAATGTATAGTTTTGCTAATCTACCAAAATTTAGAACGAAATTATATTTGTTAACATAGTGAACCTGACTAAATGGTGGAAACTTAACCTCTGTCCACCTTCCGTGGTGGAGGTAATAACAGACAAATAGTTTATTTATCCTCCAAAATGTAAGTAAATTGCATATTTAAAGCTTACCATGAAAATCCTGGAAACCTCAGTGTCTTTACACACATGTACATAGCAATGCGTTCTGTGTCCTTCGCACATACAGGTATATCATGAAGCCATTATCAAAACGTACTTTTTAATTTCGTCGTCTACAGCTTGCACTCCAGTACCGGCAGGACGTATGATGCCATGGATGGCACTGCCAAAGTCACAAAGGACATATGTCCCATCATCCCGCAAAAGCACATTCTCCACCTGATAGAACATCAAAATCATCATCGGGCACTGCAATAGCTGTCCCGAATATCAATGACATGTTTATCAATATTCCAAAAAGCAAACGATCAGAGCCCATGTTGTGATTGTCACTTCAGCATACACGTAGTAGCTCACGCTACTCGAAGAGCTTGATCGATACAGTAATTAGGTTATAAAACACCGAAGACAGTAAACATTGTGCACAGCATTATAAAACAGGAATAAATACTATAGCTGGATGATTAGGAGATACACGTTTATCTCAACAAAATTAATTGCAGCATAATATTATTTGGTATTTGGTATCCCTGCGTGTCGTAAGAGGCGACTAAAGGGTTGGCGTCAGGAAGGGCATCCGGCCGTAAAAACATTGCCTCAAAAGAGGAACCATGATGATTGTCATGGAACCCGCAAGGCTAACCCCCGCTCCAGCAGGGAAAATGGCCTTAAAAAGGGGGAAAAAATAAATAATATTATTTGGTACACATGATCGAGACTCGTAGAACAACTATAGTAGAATGGAAGGGAAGCTGTCCTGTCCTCCACTGTCGCAACTATGGATTAGGCATATCAGTTCTTCTGGGATACCTGAAAAGACAATCATCGCTGTTCCGATGCTGCATAAAATACAGGATATCTTGATTTCATTGGAATATTATCCGCTGAATATAATAGTGAATGAGAGTTGGAAAGACTGACTTCACTGAATATTTCTACTAACGAGCACGTTCCGATTAAAAACCACCGTTTAGAGGCCATTTTTCCCCGCAAAGCGGGGGTTGGCCTTTTTCGGGGACCGTGGTTGTTGTTGTTTTTTGGTCCCCTTTTTGAAGCAATGTTTTACGGCCGGATGCCATTCCTGCCGCCAACCCTGTTTGTCGCCTTTTTACGACACACAGGGAATTACCAGTGAACTGGTACTCAATTAGCCGACCTCGGAAGGATGACAGGCTGAGTCAACCCCCTGGCGTTAATTCAGCGATCGACCGGGATTCGAACCCAGGATCCTTGGATCCTAAGCTGGCACCCTAGCCGCTAGCCCAACACCAGGCTCCCGATTGCGGGACTGAATTCTCGGATTCCCGAGTGACGTCATCTGCACTTTCGTCGTTGCCGATTCCGGTTGCTGTGATGGTATTGGGGAAATGCCAGATGTGGTTTTGGGAACAATCAAATCCTCTGCATTTTCAGATTTCGTGTAATCAGGTCGAACTGATACTGGATTGGATTCTTGTTCATTATTCTCATCTGACGCAGCAGGATGCAATGCGACCATTGTTGAACCTGATGGTGCCTCTTGCTCGAGTTGACATGTCAGCGTTTCGTCTTGAGAACACGTACCTTTCAATAATGATGTCCCTGCAAGTCAGCATCAAGGAACGATACAAGTTACGTCTGATTATTCAGGTCGATGATCATTTTGATCGATTAACGATGGATTTATGTGGGCGTATTCATGACATCCTCATGGAGCAGTAAGCAAAAGTGCTGATGATATGGATGAAAATTTACTCATATCAATTGTTTCATCATGGAGTTCGTCCATCTTGGAAAATTATGGAGTGCGGGAAAAGTAATCTCGAATCTACTCCTTGTTATCTACTCCTTGTTAAAACTCAGCATTCAGCGTCTACTTTTCACTTATTTGATAAACTCAGTGTGACAAAGGCAAATTCCTGCAAAACTGAAAACTATATAGTTCGTTTTTGTGCGGCTCCCGTGCCAAACCATTGGCTGCTATGATTAGCAATGTAATCATAGCAACCAATCATAGGCCCGTGGCCCCGTAACCTGCACACAGATGTTGTATCGTTTTCTTGCTGCACAAAGTTCGCCATTAAGTCAATTAAAAGTCCCCCAAATGTTATTGCTTCGACTGTGTTTAAATAACCATTTTGATCAAAACGCAATGATCTGGTTTTTGTTTCAAGGGGTAAAGAATATAGTCCGGTCTGGGAGTCATTGCGAGCTGGACAGAAGTAATAAACACACTGGAGCCAGCCGCTGGGCTGTAGTTTTCCCACCCGCTTTAGACCCTCAAAACCCTTTTCATACCTTTAGTCATTTAATGTGCAAACTCCACCCACCATCAGGATGGGGATGAGGGAGGGGGAGGGGGGAGGAGGAAGTGGAACAGGGGTGAAGCCTCGATGGGCCCATGTGAGTATGTCTATCAAGTACTGTGTGAATGGGACTTGGACTGTGACTACGTCTATTAATTACATATTGTCGTTTTCCCGGGGTGAACACCCCTGGGGACGGATAGCCAAACAAGCTTTACTCCGAGGCGTTCAGTCAACAATGGCGAACCTTCTTAATATACGCAAAGGAGGGCAGCGAAGGGTAGTGAAGCTCTTACCTTCACGGACCCCACTTGACGTCTTTGAACCTGACGAATCAACTCAAACCCAACACGGAATTAAAATGTACAATAAAAACAAGTTTAATGAAAATAAATGCCAGGGGACATGAAATGCGCAGTAAACCAATATTTTTTAGCGCCCTAAATGTAGCGCAAATTGCTTTACTGACAGTTGACTAAAGTTGACTTTACTGTCAACTAAATGTAGCGCCCCCATACAAACTCATATGCAACACGAGGGGAAATATAAAAGAACGAAAGTAAAAAAAAAAAAAAGAAGTCTTTTGGTACTTAGCTCTTGAACCACGTTGGAAATCGTCACAGGCCCCGCCCCGCGCCTCTGCATTGGAAAAACACAGGCCCTGGGCGCACAATCCGTGTGCGGGAAACACACAGGTCCTGGGCGTGCAGTTTGTCCCTCCCCGTCGTCTGCTCCAAACAGCACCGCGGTCTCTCCGGTTCACTTGGCATGGCCCTCAGCTGTCACAAAGGTACGGGCCAAGCACATCAGAGTCCACGAGCCGCGACCACCCCTCCTCACGATCGGCGAAACTCAAAGCCAGGGATGTAAAATGCCGACTCCAATGTCCTTGGCGCAAGAGGAGTAAATGTCCACGTCTGCTCGCCACCAAAGTCAGGACCCAAGAGAGGTAATGAATCCGACTGTTCTTCACCGAACCCCAAAGCCAAGAGGTATATGTGACTGCTCGGGACCAATGTCCCAACGCAAGAGGGTAATATGCGACTGTTCCTTTTCAATGTCCCTCACACAAGAGACAAAATTTTGGGACTCAAGTCTTTTGTTCTCAAAGCTCTAACGTCATCCGACAATCCCCGTGCGTGCTCCAATCAGCGAGTCCCTCTCATCGCTCTACAATACCGGACCAATCACCACCCCTTGGGGCGTGGCCTCACGGGCCTGCCTGCTTGATGTTGCGATGTGGCAGGTGGTGGCGCCAGCGTTATTGTTCAATGTCCTGTTCCGGTCATTTTATTTAATGTTTATTTGAGGTGTAGCATGCATGGCTGTTGTGGTGTGTGTCATAAGGAACAAGGGGAAAAGTACAGAGGCGATAACATACAGGGGATTAATTACCCTTAATCCCTAACAAATTAACATAACCCCACCCCTCGTCATGAGGACAATTATACACTTACACGACATCCGGTCTAACGGATTCCCTACTTATGGTACATGGGGTTCTTCTTCTTCTTCATAACATACAGAGCATGGTAATCTATACACTTCTACCTGGGCCAAGGTATTTCATTGCCTAACCCCCACAAACGTAACAATATTATTGGACCGTCCCTATGTCTACTAATTCCGTTGCATACTATTGCAACGCAACTTTTAGACCTTTAGACATCAGAGACCCTGAATACCCCTTACACCCTTTCAAACCTTTGTTGTTGTTTGTACACACATTTAAGACCCTTTTAGACCATTATACCATTTAGACCCCTTAAACCCTTTAAAGACCCCTCAGACCTTTTACACCCTTTAGACCATTTACGCCCATTTACGCCCGTAAAACATTGCTTCAAAAAGGGGACCAAGGTGCCCCAAAAAGTCCAACCTCTGCGTTGTGGGGAAAAATGTCCTCTAAAGGTGGTTCAGACCATTTACGCCCTTTAGACCCATTCATAGCCATTCAGATCCTTTAGACTCCTTAGACCGTCACATCATTAGACCCTCAATACCAAATTAGACCCTTTAGAGACCCAAAGAACTTCTTCGACCCTTTCAAAACTTTTCAGACCTACAGAGCTTTTAAGCTCCCTTAGCCAATTTAAGACCCTGTTGACACTTTAGACCTGCTGGGCTTTTACACATTTAAAGAACATTAATATGTTTGAAAGTGAAAAACTACTGATTTGCGGATCATTGAATGGGAAGCCAAAATTAAATTAATGCTGTGAGAAATACTGAATAAAAATTGCCGAAAGTAAAAACTATGGGGAGTATAGAGAGCATCCGGTGGTTTGGGGGTGAATAAACGATGTGGAGCGGGTTGCTGCCTTGAGGTGGTCGGTTAGCCTGGAAAGAACTCCGGTGATCTTCGGTCAGGTGGTAAGCTCAAAGAGTGTCTAAACCCGTTTCCCAGGCAAACTTCCATAATTTCACCATGTCTCCCAAGTAGTACTTCGGGGTACAACAAGCATAGATTGGAAATCTTAGCTGGTGGAATGGAATGAGGTTTCCATAGTTACCGGCTCCACCCAATGTGATATCTGCTCACTGAATATTTACGCTGAATTCTAGTTTCTAGCAATACACACTACAAAAGAAAAATGTTCATTGGAGGTGGGACATGTACAAACCCATCGGAGATGGGTACCTTGATAGTAAGGAAATAAAATTACTCGTGAGGTACCCATAAACTTTAGTTCCAGCCAGAATTAATGCTGCACATTCAATTCAGATCCAGAACTGTCAATTCCTACCAAAATAAACACCTCAAGAGCATCCAACATTTTTATAACGCACCAGGTACCTTGAGGTCACGGTGCATGATGGGTGGGCTTTGCTGGTGCATGCACGCCACGGCCTCACACACGTCACAAAAAATGTGCAAAACCTCCTGTTCGGTGAAACCCTCTTCCAGACGGTCGTTCATCTGCCGAACAAGCTGGCCCCCTGGTGGTGGGAAATGAGAGGCGATTAGAATAGTTGAAAAATTGAGTTGAAGGTCAACAATCAGTGGACATGGAATAATCGTTGTTTTATTATTCTTTTTACAAAAGGATTCAAAATATAAGGTCAACCTTGTACAATCCCATAAATGTATTGCTTAGAGGTTGGAAAGTTACAAATTGTAATTTTCCTATGATCCTATTGCTTTTATTCTCTTCAAGATAGATATATTGAATTTGATGCATTATGCAAAATGGTGTAAGCATAGCAAATATGAATCATGTGTGCATCGTCTTTGTATTTTTTTTAAAATCGAGTCGAGTTGGTTTGAACAATGTGGGGGGTGGGGGGGGGGGGGTGGCTCCCTTTCCTGGAGACATAAGACTATGACGACAACAAATTAAGTTTAGGGCATGGTCCCAATGCCTCGTGGGGGGTTTGGTCTTGTTCTGAGAAGAAGATTTTTGAATGAAATACCAATATTTGAGGAGAAACCCCTCTTTCACCTCCTTTCTAGGGGCGCATCCGGATGGGGAGCACAACCCCACGAGACCTTGCTGCCCTGATGCTTATTACAAACCAAATGCATCTTTCATTTGATTATACTTGCAATAAAATAAATTCAAGTCTAATGAGGTTTACTTACATCGAAATTAAGGTTAGATGAGAGTCTCAGTGGAATCAGGTTGATTTGTACAAGGATTGTATGGTGCTTGTAATAGAACGTCTCAATTCTGAGATTCTGGTAGAGGCGGGAAGCCCTTAATTCAGAATTAACGGAGAATCAACTTTATTTCGTTGGATTTTTTTGAAAGTATCATGGTTCATGTTGTTACGGTTCTGGTCTCAGGGGTAAATGGGGAAAGATCAGAATAGTTATGTTCTAGTGCATGCTCGACTAGACATGATGTAGTTACTGTAATGAAAGAGGCTGTGTCGAGTGAATCGTTTCAAAAGGTCTTGTCCTCTCTTGTCCGAATGTTCGTGCTGTGTGTCGGAATTGGTTGCATCATTGCTGGGAGAGTGGCTGTGCCGCTGATGCAGTGCCACGTTTCCGGGAAGCTGGTACTCATTTTGCCGACCCAGGCTGAGTCAACTCACCTGGTGTTAAATAACGGAACAGGGGCTCAAACTCAAGACCAGGATTAGTACAGGTATCCCCTGCTTAAGGAAGGTTCGCTACAATGAATAGTTTCATTTAGGTCTATTCATTGCTTAACAAAGGTCTTCATTCGCTACAATGAAGGAACCACCACAGTGTCATGGTGATTGTGCAATATCACTTCCACAGCGATGATAGGTACAATATGTTTTCCCACCGATTAACTTTTCAATGGGGGGGGGGGGAGGGGAAGGGAGGGGGGAGAAAAGGGAAATAACTTTTCAATAAGGGGGGGGGGGGAGGAATAACTTTTCAATGGGGGAGGGGGGTGATTAACTTTTCAGAAGGTTTGCGAATAATTAACTTCTCAGTATGAAAGGGTTAAAAGAACCATCTCCACCACCTCCTCGTCAGAAACTTGCACTCAAGATTGTTTTGGCAAGTGTTTCAACTAAATTAACTTTATTATTATTATGTTACTGTCTTTATTATTAGCAAAATAATAATAGTATAATGTCACTTGCAACTAAAACTATCGTGCCTCTAAGCATATGGCTTTGCTTTGAGAAACGATTAGGAAACAAAGTGTAGTTTTCTTTCCCATTATAAATAATGGATGGAAAACGAGGTCCTGGATGACAAAGGTTCGCATAACGAAAGATTATAAAGGTACATACTCCCCTCGTTAAGTGGGGGATACCTGCACTATAGTGTTAGTCGTAAAAAAAAAAAAATCGAGCTCTGCACTTGCAAACATGGCAAGAAAAAGTCACAAACCTTTGCAGAACTCCATGAGGATGAAAACTTCCCAAATATCAGCATTGACCTGCATTGTGATTGTGGAGTCCAAGTATTGTGCAATGTTTTTATGTCTCGACAATTCCTCCTGCAAGTACAAAAGAAAATGCTAAAAGGCATGTTGTACGAAACCTGTGCTCCTTCCGAATGGCAATTAATTTGAGTAGTACATAACAATAACAATAACAATAATAATGTTTTTTTTTAAATGAAAAGAATTCTCATCAAATTTAAAACGGGTTTAGCCTCATTTACTGAAAAATGAAGCCATGAGCAATGAGTGTTGAAAAGATCCAAACACCACAGGCCTTCAGCAAACCATCTCTGCAAAAACACAACTAAAATGTTAACCTCGCCCTGTGCCAAGGCAATACTGACAACGTGCTAATGCTCGAAGAAAAGTCAGTGGCACCACATTTCCCATAAGGAATTTCCATTTATGAAATCCATTGTTTATCGAGTCCACCGCTACATGTTACCATGATCATGATCATGTTACCGTGATCAGTCATATTACGGATTCGGCACTTCCGTGGTTGTGGTTTTAATCCACTTGAAACATTTCTTGTTATGTATTATTATTATTATTGGGGTTTGAAGGAAACGGCGATTATTGTTGTTAAAAGGTAAGGTTATTGTTGTTAAAAGGCAAAAAGGGTTAATATTTTAAATGAAACAGGAAACCGGATCGAGAACCGGAAGACGACGGGAGAGAAGAAGAAGAAGGCATGGCGAGAAAAGTCGGACAAGACGCGTGGCTGGCAGCTCCGTAGCGAGCGTTATCGAACGAAAGTCGCGAGTGACTTTTGAGTTTCCTTGAAAGGAATTTCCTGCGATAGGTGTTATCGCTGGAGGATTGAGAAACCTACGGAGTCAGGTTTAGGCGTGGAGGTTCGGAAGAATCCTCACCAAGTCGCTTCGACTCAAGTCAGAGCCGTCGGCCATTTTGAACCTCGCGCTTCGTTCACCGAAAAAGGTTTTGCTACGCGTCAGCTTTTCTCACCCTCCTGTTATCTTCCGGGGAGGTGTGTGCGCAAAAGCGGCGTTTGAAGATTACATTGCGGTTCGCTGATTGAACTGTGAACGTGCACGTCTGGATCGTGCCTTTGGGATTTCCCTGTCCGCCGCCAGTCTGTTTTTGGTTTGGACCACGTGACTGTCCACGCTTTGCCTACGCCTCATTACTCGCCTCATCGCCTCATCACTACTCATAGGAGGGGATCACCTTTGAGTTATAGAGACATTGAGGAGGGTTCTTTTTCATTCACTGGGAGCGCAGTGAGTTATCTTACTTTAGCTGATGTTACCATCTTAAGATGTATTGAGTGCACTTTGATTGCTATTGGTTGTACCGTTATTCTTGTGTGTGATTTTTAATACAACATTTGTTCGTTTATCATCATTGGTGTGGTTTCACTATTGATTACTGACACAGAATAACATATTTTTCTGCCGTGGCTCCTCTCGGGGTTCGGTGGTATACCGAGACCAGGAAGTCTGGGAGGAACACGTAACACAAGGCAATACTGACAACGTGCTAATGCTCGAAGAAAAGTCAGTGGCACCACATTTCCCATAAGGAATTTCCATTTATGAAATCCATTGTTTATCGAGTCCACCGCTACAGACTAACAGCATCCCTCCCAGAGACAACAATTCCATCATATAGTTGATGCACATTAACTGTATCAAAAACAGAAGATTTTAGTTCCTCAATTAAGCCCATTAACATTCCAATTTAAAGGTGATACAGTTATGGTCAATAAATCAACCTATTGTTGGAGAAGGAGTAGGGATGAAGAGGTGTGAAAACCCTAGGGGCTCATAACTATATTGTACATCGCTCCTTTCCTATTCCATCTCCCGGCGCTGCATGATGTCATCGCCGGCCACTGAAGGGGGGAGGGGAAGGGGGCCCGGTGATGATGCGTGCTGACAAGGAGTACTCGGTTTTCACAACGGTTTCTTTTTCTTTCTTTCTTGTTTGTCCGGGCTATATATCTCAGCCATCCTTTGAACTAGGAAGCTGAAATTTCGGGAAAGAAAATAGTACGCACGTGCTTTGGCAAAAACAGTATTTTTTGTTTTTGATTAATGAATTTATTGATTATTTCATTATTATCAATTAAGTACTTATTTATTTTTGATCAATTAATCGATTTATTTATTGCTTAATCAATTAATTATTTTGATTAATGACTTATTTAATTAATTTTCAAAAAGTTACAGCTTCAGATGAAACACTGGTGGTTGAGGTAATGAGGTATGCCATTAGCCAATTGATTAATAAATTATTTTACGATTATTGTTTATTGATTTTAATTGCGCAATTAATCATTTGATTATTAATGTACACTCTCCCTCCCAATACCGTCTCTATGTGCTGCATGGTGGTATCGCTGGGTGCTTAAGGTGCCCCGGCAATGCCGCGTGCTGGAGGATGTTATTTATTTATTTGGCATCGGGGCGGTGTACTTTGATTGTATCTGTACTTATTGTTTCTTTTGAATATTATTCGTATTAATTAAAAATCTTCTGAATGAAACGAGTATGAATGACAAAAACTGGCTTTTGCTGATTAACCATCAGGTGATGGAAATCCGTATAGTGGGCGCATCCAGATGGGGAGCACAACTCCACGAGACCTTGCTCTCCTGATGCATCGTACCAAATGTGGTCAGTATCGCTCAGGTAGTTGTGGAGAAGAAGATGTTTCGGTGAAAATGAGGGATTGGGGGGGGGGCAGCTGTGCCCCCCTTTCTATGGGAGATATGACCATGAGGAGCACAACTTAAGGTTAGGCCATGGTCCCGATGCCTCACGGGGGAGTTTGGTCTGGTTATGTCTGGTGGTTTCTGAGAAAAATATTTTTGAATGAAATATCAATATTTGGGGCAAACCCCCCTCCCCTTTCACCCCTCTTATAGGGTGTGCATCCAAATGGGGAGCACAACCACACGAGACCTTTCTGTCCTGATGCATCCAAACAAATTTGATCCATATCAGTCGGGTAGTTTGGGAGGAGAAAATGTTTCGTCAAATGTTAAGGGACGTATGTACGGATGGCCGGACACAGGGACCCACCTTTTTTTTTTTTTTTTTTTTTTTTTTTTTTTGTTTGTTTTGTTTTGTTTTGTTTTGTTTTGTATACAAGATCGAGGCTCGTGAAAGAGCGAACATTAATCACACAGAAAGACAAACCGACACATAAAACATAACATAGGGAGCGGTAGACAAGATGGGGAGAGAGGGGGAAGGACACAAACACAACATTTGAGAGCAGGGACCGAGAGACATGGAGACATCGAGAGATCTGAGAGAGGGTGAGGGCTTTGTGGGGGGGGGGGGCGTGGGAAGGGGGCAGTGGGAGAGGTATAAAACATATGGACACTGCCAGGACTTCCAGGAAATAATTTGGAATTTCAAACAAGGTGGATCTGGGGTGAATTAGCGGGGGTAGAAAAGATCAAGGTTTTGGATGGGGGAAGATAAGAGATGGTGGTGAACAGCTGTTTTAAAGACCTGGAGGGAGGAGTGGGATTGAAGGGAGTGAGGGAGTTTGTTCCAGAGGCGGGAGAAAAGAGGAATGAAAGAGTGAAGGTGAGCGGAGAGCCGAGATTTCGGCAGTTTAACCATCAGAGGGTTGCTGGCAGATCTTGTGCGACCTGTAGGAATATTTGGGGGACAGAGCACAGAGAGAGCTGGGGGTGCAAGGCCGGAGAGGAGTCGGTAGAAGACAGAAAGACCACCTACCTGCCTGCGGTGAGTGAGTGAAAGGCCTTCAGAGATAGCTTCATCGCGGGAGATTCCAATAATTCTGAAAGCTTTGGTTTCAACAGCGTGAAGCCGAGCTAGGTGTGAGGCAGGAGCACCGGCCCATAGGGGAGAACAGTATTCCATTGAGCTGCGGATGAAAGCCTTGTATGTGGTGAGGAGCTCAGGTGTGCCGAGGAAGGACTTCGCACGACGGAGGATGCCCAGTCGGCGACTGGCTTTGGAGGCCAGCTTGGAAATGTGGTTTTCCCAAGAAAGATCATGGCAGATAGTGAGACCCAAAATCTTGAGCGACAGAACTTCTTGGAGAGGATTGTTGAGAAAGTAGATGGGAGGGTTGTCCAGTCGATCTTTTCGGAGAGACATAGTAAGAGTGTGAGATTTGTCAGGATTGAAAGACATGTTCCACTTGTTTGACCAGTCTGTGATTTTGTCCAGGTCTTCAGAGAGCGAGGAGGCAGCAGACTGCCGATCTGAGGGAAGAGGAATGGAGCGGCAGAGAGTGGAGTCATCAGCAAAGAGATAGAGAGGATTTTCGAGAGAGTCAGAGAGATCATTGATGAAGACCAGAAAAAGCACGGGGCCCAGAACACTGCCTTGGGGAACTCCAGCCTGAACAGGAAGAGGAGATGAGAGAAACCCATTCAGGGCCACACGTTGACGACGACTAGAGAGGAAGTCCGCCAGCCATGCGTGGAGATTTCCATGGATACCAAAGGAGGAGAGTTTGGTGAGCAGAGCGGGGTGCCAGACCGTGTCGAAGGCACGTGATATGTCGAGGGAGACAGCTCTAATTTCCTGTTTGGCATTGAGGACCTCCATCCATTGTTGAGACAGCAGAAGCAGCATGTCCAGAGTAGAGTGACCTGGTCTGAAACCAAATTGATGATCAGAGATCAAGCCATTGGAGAAGAGGAAAGATTTCATATCAGAAGCAATGATGGATTCCATGACTTTGCTGATAATTGGGAGAAGGCTGATTGGTCTGTAGTTGCTAGGATCTGTTTTTGCACCTTTTTTGTGCAAAGCGGTGATGTTGGCTGATTTCCAAGCAGATGGCAGTTGACCTTGAGCAAAAGAGAGGGTGAAGAGAACAGAGAGAGGGTGAGATAGAGCAGCAGAGCAGGATTTTAGGACCCGTGGGCTGATGCCGTCGGGTCCAGTTGCAGAATCAGAGTCGAGGGTTGACAGAAACTTTTCCACCTTGTCAGGAGGAAAGGACACGGAGTCCAGAAGCAGCAGGGTACGACTGGGTATGGTGGGTACAGAGAGGGATGGGTTTGGGACACAAGATTTAGAGGCAAACACAGAGTTGAGGCATTCAGCTTTTTCACGTGCGGAGTCAGCTGTGTAGCCGTTTGAGGTAAGGGAGGGGATGGAGGGGGAACAAACACCAGAAACGGATTTGACCAGACGCCACCAGGATTTGGAAGAGGGAGACAGATAAGAGAGTTCGGTCTTGAGAACGGAGAGATATTGTTTCCTGGCTCTCCTGAGGGTGGACACACACTTGTTTCGGGCTTTGTGAAAGGAAATGAGATTTCCTTCCGTTGGATTTGCTTTCCAGGAGACGAAGGCAAGTTGTTTCTGGGCAACAGCCTCACCACAAGATTCCGTGTACCATGGACGGGAGGAAGGGTATGACAACTGAAGACGAGATGGGATAAATCTGTGCATGAGAGAGAGCAATTTACTTTGGAAGAATTCCCAGGATGAGTTGATGTCAGAGGTGGTAGAGATGGGAGACCAGTCCAGATGATTGATGGCTGCTTGAAGACCGTGCCAGTTGGCCTGAGTGAAATGCCAGACTCGTCGACGCTGAGCAGGCTCCCTGAGGATGGTCAGAGAGATGTCCACTTTAACAAGGACATGATCAGATGATCCGATCGGAGCAGAAGAAGAGCAGCAGACATTTTCAGGGAAGTTAGTCATAACCAAGTCCAGAAGAGAAGATGTTCCGTTGACTGAGATCCGGGTTGGGAAATTGACAGATTGTGTCAGTCCCAGTGAGTCGCAGAAGTCCTTTGCTGAGGAGCCATGGCTGGTGAGAGAGGTACCCACACCCAGCCAACTGGCATGATGACAGTTGAAATCACCACATATGAGGAAGAGAGAGTTGGGATGAGTAGATAGAAGTTGGTCCATATCATCAGACAGCGAGATGTAGATGGAGTCATCGCTGTTTGGTGGACGGTACAACACACATATGAACAAGAGGTGGGAGCGAAGGGGAAGCCGTAGCCAGAGGTATTCCTGGGGGTGAGGTGGAGAGAGTGCAGTGCAGGGCGAGTGAGGAAGAGAGTTTTTGATAAAGATAGCAACCCCGCCTCCAGGACGAGGCTCAGGTCTATCATACCGGAGGAGGGAGTAGCCCGGGAGAGATACTATGGAATCAGAGACATCATAAAGGAGGAAAGTTTCTGTTAAGCAGATCACGTCTGGTTTGACAGAAGCAACCTGTATGGAGAGATCAGTTAAGTTTGAACGAAGGCCCCGGATGTTTGAGGTCCATACCGTTAATGAAGAGGAAGGGGGAGCATCAGATACAGAACAGGGGGGAGGAGGGGTAGGGTAAGATGTGGAAGAGGTGGAAGAGGTAGGGAGAGCTGTTGAAGGTGTGTCAGAGATTTCAGAATAGCTCGGAGAAAGGGAAGGATGGGGCGGACAAAAGGTTTGATGGTGATTGGGTGAGCCACAATGAGGTGTTATTTGAGGAGGGGGAAGAGCGAGGCAGAAGGTTGGGGGAGATGGAGGTGAGAGTTTGAAGGGGGAAGAAGCGGGGAGGACGCTTTGAGGAGGGGGAGTGAGAGGGGGGAAATTGAGAAGCAATGAGGGTGGGGAGATTTGAAGGGGAGGGGTGAGGGGGGAGTTTGGGAGGGAAGGGACAAGGGGAGGGATTTGAAAGGGATGGGATATGGGGGAGATTTGGAGGGGAGGGGTGAGGCAGGAGTCTAGGAGGGGAGGGGCGAGGGGGCGTCTTGGCGGGGAGGGGTGAGGGGGTAGTTTAGGAGGGAGGGGGCAAGGGGGGAGATTTGAAAGGGATGGGTGATGGGGAAGATTTGGAGGGGAGGGGTGATGGGGAAGATTTGGAGGGGAGGGGTTATGGGGAAGATTTGGAGGGGAGGGGTGAGATTGGATTTTTGAAAGTGTACGATTTATGGGAAACGAACATTTATTGCAAAATGAGTTTCTTGTGACCTTCGAGTTAAAAATACGTTTAAGGACGCTGGATGGAGGATGGAGTGCAGGAGAGTTTAGGGAATGTAGAAAAAAGGCACTATAGGAGATGGATATTTTTTTGGGGATGAATTGATTTGGTGAGCAAGTCGAAAGCAGCCTTTTAAAGAAGAAGAAGAAAAAGGTGTTATAAAATATGACGGAATACATAACTTCAGGGGAAAGTGTAAACATTGAAGGTTAATGAGTGAAAACTATCTGGGGAAATGGGGGAGAAACACGTGGTCGAAGAACGAACGAACGAATAAGAATGAATAAACGAATGAGAACAGAGAAGGAAATTTTTTTTTTTTTTTTTTTTTGAGTTGAGATTTACACAAGGAAGTAGGCTATGGGTGAAAAGACTGGGAATACAGAGAACGAAAGTTATTGGATCACAAACGACGGACCACTGAGAGAAAAACAAAGCCTCAAGGTTGTACAGTGCACACTGTACAAGGCCTTGCTCGCGACACGGCAAACAGACGATCAATTTATGAAAGATAAACACCGAGAAACAACCAAAGTTGCACACAATAACTTCACACACCGAAAGATAAATACAGTTTCGACAAAATACAATTGTGAACAGACTTAACTTCGAAAAACGTGGAGACCGTGTGGAGCTTCGAAAATCCCGGCCGCCGTCTCCAAGATCTCGCGAGATCTCTCTTTAGGTTATTTCTCCGAAAGGGGAGGTGGATTCAAGATGGAGTGGGGTGGGGGGAGGAAAATACCCCAATTCTCTCTATGTAAATTTGCATTGTATAAAGCCACCCGGTGGTATCAGCTTGGCAAAGTGTTGTTATGGGTGTTATTGGTGAAGGTATTAGTAATTAGGTGGATGAGTTGGTTGGGTGACAACAAGCCGCTTAGATTTTGGTTCAGGTCCGAATCCAGATCTGGCCTATCAGTGGGATACAAAACAAACTGTTCAGCCTGGCGAAGGTATGTGCTCTACCGAGTGCCGTTCTAGTTAGTTAGTTAATTATTTATGTTATTGGAGACTTCCGGTCCCTCGAGCGACGAGGCTTGCTTCGATCTCTCCACGGCATCAAAGTTTGAGTGTTTTCCCGTTCGTTTCTTTGTCAAATTTCCGCTGGGTATTTTGTTGTGTATGTGTTATTCTATATTAAAAAAAAAAAATTCTATATTAATTCTTTCTCTCCTCCCGGACACGTACTTGTTCGCTCTCCTCCTCGTCTCGACTTGTGCCCCACCCCCTATATCTCGTTTTTCTTCCACCTCTGCTCCTGCTCTCTCAAATCCACGTTCTCACTTAGAGACTTTTCCCAGATTGTTTTTCATGGTTTTGTTTAAATATTATTCAAATATGTTTAAACCGCAGCCGTCATGCTGACGCCCCCCCCCCCCCCCCCCCCCAGAATTTCCATGTTTTAAACGTTTCCCAGTGTGTACCCTGGATTAGAATAGGTACACCGTATCCCTGCGTGTCGTAAGAGACGACTAAGAGGGTTGGCGTCAGGAAGGGCATCCGGCCATAAAAACATTGCCTCAAAAAAGAGAACCATGACAATTACAACTACATATGGGCAGGGTACAGCCCGAAGTGGAGATCGGTTTCTGAGGTTTGGGACATGGAATGTAGGGACAATGACAGGGAGATCAGGAGAAGTGGTGGAAGTATTGGTCAGAAGAAGAGTGGACATATGTTGTGTGCAAGAGACGAGATGGCAGGGAAGTGGTGTGAGAATGGTGAAGGGTAAGCAGGGACAGAAATACAAGTTTATGTGGCAAGGGTGCCTGGAGGGCGTGAATGGTGTTGGTGTCCTGTTTTCTGAGGAGTTTGTAGACAGTGTGGTGAGTGTGACTAGAGTGAGTGATAGGTTGATGATGGTGAAAATGATGATTGGAAAGCTCTTGGTGAACGTCATCTCGGGATATGCTCCGCAGGTTGGTCGAAGCGATGAAGAGAAGGACAAGTTCTGGTGTGCGATAGAGAAGCTGATGGAAAACGTGAAAGATGAGGAAGTTGTTGCGGTAGGAGGAGACCTAAATGGACATGTGGGAAGGAGTATGGATGGTTTTGACGGAGTTCATGGGGGTTACGGTTATGGTGTGAGAAATGGAGAAGGTGAAAGGATTTTGGAGTTTGCTGATGGAGCTGATTTGTTGATTTGTAATACTCAGTTCCAGAAAGAGGATAATAAGCTAGTTACATACACGTCAGGTGGGTCGACGACAACCGTTGACTACCTGATGGTGCGTAGGCGAGAAAGGGGGCACCTCCGGGACACAAAGGTGATCCCGGGGGAGGAGGCTGTTTCACAGCACCACTTGGTTGTCTGCGACATAAGGGTGAAAGGTGCGAGGAGAGCTCGGCGGGTGAAGTACCAACCGAGAATGAAGGTGTGGAGGTTGAAAGAGGTGACAGTAAGGGAGGCATTAAAAGAGAGGCTGAGTCGGGTCGAGGATGATGTGGTTGAGCTTGAAAGGGGCTGGATGTCAATGAAAGCTAGTCTGTTGGGAGCCGTTGGTGAAGTATGTGGATGGACAAAAGGACCACCCAGGCACTCGGAAACATGGTGGTGGGATGATGAAGTTGGAAAGAAGATTGATGAGAAGAGGAAGAAGTTCAAGGAGTGGCAGAAGGTGAAGGGTACGGGAGCAGAAACAGCAGAGCATGAAAGTTATAAGGCAGCCAGGAAGGCTGCAAAGAAAGAGGTAGCAAAGGTGCAGGAGGCATGTAGGAAAATGTTCGGAGAACGCTTGGATTCGGAAGAGGGTCAGAAAGCAGTATTCAGGATTGCAAAGCAGATAGCGAAAGAGAGGTGTGATGTGATGGGGGTGAGTTGCTTGAAGGATGAAGTGGGACAAATCGTTGTCGACATAGATGGAATTAAAGGAAGATCGAAAAGATATATGGCAATGCTGTTGAATACAGAGAATGAATGGGATGGCAACATGGAGAGTAACCCAGTTTTAGGACCGGCAGAGAAGATAACTGAGAAGGAAGTTGAGGAAGCGATAAAAGCAATGAAGGGTAGAAAAGCGGGAGGCCGACGGGAGTTGTGGGAGATATGTTGAAGGCAGCAGGAAGTTGGGGTGTGAAGAGAATGACAGAGATCTGTAATCTGGTGTTGAAAGAAGGCTGCATTCCAGTGGATTTGGAACTGAGTACCCTCGTCCCTCTTTTCAAGGGGAAAGGTGACCCTCTGGAGTGTGGCTCGTACCGAGCGATAAAGTTATTGCAGCATGGAATGAAGGTATTGGAAAGGGTGTTGGAGAGGAGGATAAGGAAGAAAGTGAAGATCGACGAAATGCAGTTTGGATTTATGCCAGGAAGAGGAACGACAGACGCGCTTTTCATTGTGAGGCAGTTGCAGAAGTACATGGAGAAGAGGAAGAAGTTGTTTCTTGGGTTTGTTGATCTGGAGAAAGCATTCGATAGGGTTCCACGCAAAGTATTGACATGGGCATTGAGGAAGTTAGGAGTGGAGGAATGGTTGATCAGAGTCGTGATGGCAATGTACAAAAGAGCGCGCACAGCTGTAAGGACGAAGGACGGGAACAGTGGTGAGTTTGAGGTGAAGATGGGAGTGCATCAGGGGTCGGTACCAAGTCCACTACTATTTGTAGCTGTGATGGAGGTGCTGGCTCAGAACGTAAAGGAGGGTTTACCGTGGGAGTTGTTGTATGCAGATGATCTGGTGTTGATTGCGGAAAGTATGGATGGACTGAAGGAAAAGATGAACAAGTGGAAGGAATGTATGGAGACAAAAGGTCTGAAGGTGAATATCGGAAAGACGAAGGTGATGGCAAGTGGTAAAGCATGTGGTGAGGTGGAAAGAACTGGGAAGTGGCCCTGTGCTGTGTGTCGGAAGGGTGCCGGAGTGAACTCCATTCAATGTACAATGTGCGCTGAGTGGGTTCATCAAAAATGTAGTGGTCTGAGAGGGTCATTAACCAGTGTGGCAGCTACATTCAAATGTAAGGTGTGCACAGAGGGAGCTGCAACAACAACAACAACAACATGCATTTTAAGGCCATGTTCCCTGCTAGAGCGGGGGTTAGCCTTGCGGTCCCCATGACAATCTTCTCCATTTTGCCCTATTTTCTGCATCTCTCCTTGTTAACCCCCTTGCCCGCATTTCTTCTTCCACCATCTTTAGCCAAGTCTTTCTCGGTCTTCCCCGTCCTCTACTTCCTTCTACATTAACTTCCATCACTCTTCTCAACCAGTCACTTTCATCCTTCCTCAATACATGACCAAACCATCTCAACCTGTTCCTCTTCACAGCATCAATCACAGGCAATATTCCCATCAGAGGGAGCTGCAGATGGAGGAAATGTTGAGTTGGATCTTGGAGACGGCGTGAAGCTCGAAGGTGTGAAAACATTTTGCTACCTCGGAGACATGCTGAATGGAGGAGGTGGATCAGACTCGGCAACGGTTGCTGGAGTGAGATGTGCATGGAAGAAGTTTCGGGAACTGAGTGGCGTGCTGATGATGAGGGGAGTGTCGTTGAAGCTGAAGGGAAAGGTGTATGCTGCATGTGTGAGAAGTGTTATGATTTATGGGAGCGAGACATGGGTAATGAACATAGAGCAGCAACGAAGGTTGGAAAGGGTGGAAATGCGAATGGTTCGACGGATGTGCGGAGTATCGTTGAGAGAGAGGAAGACAAATGATGAATTGCGAAAGATGATGGGAATAGAGCCTGTGATTGATGCTGTGAAGAGGAACAGGTTGAGATGGTTTGGTCATGTGTTGAGGAAGGATGAAAGTGACTGATTGAGAAGAGTGATGGAAATGAATGTAGAAGGAAGTAGAGGACGGGGAAGACCGAGAAAGACTTGGCTAAAGATGGTGGAAGAAGAAATGCGGGCAAGGGGGTTAACAAGGAGAGATGCAGAAAATAGGGCAAAATGGAGAAGATTGTCATGGGGACCGCAAGGCTAACCTCTGCTCTAGTCAGGAAAATAGCCTTTAAAATGCATGTTGTTGTTTGTATTGGGGAATGCCATTGGTGAAGGACAAGCTGGTCTCTTGGATGTCATCACGGAGGGTTTTGGCCGTTTCAAAAGGAAAGTAATCCTCTCTATCACTGAGTGTCTTCCACCAGGCAAGCAAGGAAGGAATACAGTGTACAGTATCTGCACAGTAGAGTGAAAATGTGTTTATGCACATCCTAGATGGTTGTGGTTTCAGGCACGTAGTTTGAAAGGTTTTCTTTGTAATAGCATTATGATTATGCGAAACGCGCTTGTGATCATCGAATATTTTGTCATAAAACTAAAACTAAATGATCATAAAACATGCGAACTTGCGATAAGCAATGACTTGCTGGATGTACACAGTGCATTCAGAAAGTATTCAGACCCCTTCACTTTTTTCACATTTTGTTATGTTGCAGCCTTATGCTGAAATCGTTTAAATTCATTTTTTCCCTCATCAATCAACACTCAATACCCCATAATGACAAAGAGAAAACAGGATTTTAGAAAGTATTGCAACTTTATTTTAAAAAAAAACTGAAATATCACATTTACATAAGTATTCATACCCTTTGCTATGACACTTGAAATGTAGCTCAAGTGCCTCCCATTTCTCTTGATCATCTTTGAGATGTTTCGACACCTTGATTGGAGTCCACCTGTGGTAAATTCAATTGATTGGACATGATTTTGGAAAGACACACACACACACACACACACATGAAATCCCACAGAATCTTGTTTCTCAGTCTGAGAGTCCTTTAGGTGCTTTTTTGCAAACTCCAAGCGGGCTTTCATGTGTCTTTCACAGAGGAGAGGCTTCCGTCTGGCCACTCTGCCGTAAAGCCCAGATGGGTGGAGTGTTGCAGTGATGGTTGTCCTTCTGGAAGTTTCTCCCATCTCCACACAGGATCTCTGGAGCTCAGCCAGAGTGACCACACAGGTTCTTGGTCACCTCTCTTACCAAGGCCCTTCTCCCCAGATTGCTCAGTTTGGCCGGGCGGCCAGCTCTAGGAAAAGTCCTGGTTGTTCCAAACTTCTTCCATTTAAGAATTATGGAGGTCACTGTGCTCTTGGGAACCTTCAATGCAGCAGAGATTTTTTTTTTGTAGGCTTCCCCAGATCTGTGCCTCGACACAATCCTGTCTCTGATCTCTGCAGGCAGTTTCTTTGACCTCATGGCTTGGTTTTTGCTCTGATATGCATTACCAGCTGTGAGACCTTATATAGCCAGGTGTGTGACTTTACAAATCATGTCCAATCAATTGAATTTACCACAGGTGTACTCCAATCAAGGTGTAGAAACATCTCAAAGATGATCAAGAGAAATGGGAGGCACCTGAGCTAAATTTCAAGTATCATAGCAAAGGGTCTGAATACTTGTGTCAATGTGATATTTCAGTTTTTTATTTTTAATAAAGTTGCAAAACTTTCTAAAATCCTGTTTTCTCTTTGTCATTGTGGGGTATTGAGTGTAGATTGATGAGGGAAAAAAAAGGAATTTAAACGATTTCAGCATAAGGCTGCAACATAACAAAATGTGAAAAAAGTGAATGGGTCTGAATACTTTCTGAATGCACTGTAGATGAGTTTGTTTGTTTGTCTCACAACAAAGGGGATGCGAGCCTATTGTAATGCGTCGGGGCGTGTGTCGGCGTGTGTCCACGTTTGAAATGGTTCTCTGCAACCGCTTATCTGATGGATGCCAAACTTAACACATAGGAGGAACTCCACATGGAGATTTTTTATTGCCTCGGCTGACATCATTGGTCACATGGTGGTGGGTGATTCGTGTGCAGCCACCCGGCTGCTGGTTGCATCATTTTTTTGTGGGTGCGTCTGCCGCTGATGCAATGCCTCTCCATAACCAGTTATCTGGTACTCATTTTGCCAACCTTAGAAGGATGACAGGCTGAATCAACCCCACCTGGAGTTAATTCAACGGAATTCGAACTCAGGATCTTAGGATCCCAAGCCCACCGCCCTAAAGTCACATGGTATGGCAGCAATATTGGATGAAATGAAAAAATTTGGACATCATTTTCTCCAAAATGGCTCAACAAAAAAAGAAATGAATCTTCGCATATGTCATCAACTCTCCAAGAGTTTGGGTGATAAAGATTAAATCATCGGTGAAGTGGTAATCCAGCTATAATTGGTTGAATATAAATTACTGGCGGGGTCACCCGTGGGAATCCCACGGGCATGGATGTGTGTGACATTTCGACATATTGAGTTAGATGCTGCACATTCATTTTTACAAAATGGTTACTGGCAAGTCATCAGATCCAGAAATGGTGTAATGAACACAATTTATTTATTTCACATAATATGTGACCCCTCACTCCTCTCCACCTGACACTCTCCTCTCTCCAACTGACACTCTCCTCTCTCCACCTAGCACTCCTCTCCTCTCCAATCCCTCACATTCCTCTCCTCTCCAATCCCTCACCTCTCCAATCCCTCACACTCCTCTCCTCTCCAATCCCTCACATTCCTCTCCTCTCCAATCCCTCACCTCTCCAATCCCTCACACTCCTCTCCTCTCCAATCCCTCACACGCCTCTCCAATCGTGCCTCACACTCCTCTCCAATCACGCCTCACACTCCCCTCCAATCGCGCCTCACACTCCTCTCCAATCGTGCCTCACACTCCTCTCCAATCGCGCCTCACACTCCTCTCCAATCGTGCCTCACACTCCTCTCCAATCGCGCCTCACACTCCTCTCCAATCGCGCCTCACACTCCTCTCCAATCGTGCCTCACACTCCTCTCCAATCGCGCCTCACACTCCCCTCAAATCGCGCCTCACACTCCCCTCCAATCGCGCCTCACACTCCTCTCCAATCGCGCCTCACACTCCCCTCCAATCGCGCCTCACACTCCCCTCCAATCGCTCCTCACTCTCCTCTCCAATCGCTCCTCACTCGCCTCTCCAATCGCTCCTCACTCGCCTCTCCAATCGCTCCTCACTCGCCTCTCCAATCGCTCCTCACTCGCCTCTCCAATCGCTCCTCACTCGCCTCTCCAATCGCTCCTCACTCGCCTCTCCAATCGGCTTTCCCCGTCTCGTTTCTCTCGTTTTTCTCCCGTCTCGTTCTTTTTCTTGCTCCAAATCGGCCTGTCTCGCCCGTCGGAATCGGAAATCGGCCCGTCTTGCTTTCGTGCTTGCGCGTAAATAAATTGTGTTCATTACACGATTTCTGGATCTGTTGACTTGCCAGTAATCATTTTGTAAAAATGAATGTGCAGCATCTAACTCAATATGTCGAAATGTCACACACATCCATGCCCGTGGGATTCCCACGGGTGACCCCGCAAGTTTGCATTGACGTTCGTCGATGGACTCGTTCGCCCGTCTCATTCGTTTTCTTGCTGCATCCTGTTCAAGTCTGCGTTCTTCATCGATCGTCTCATTCATTTTGGAAATAGAAGTTTCCACGCAGCGCATGAATTGTCACGATCCTCAAGAGGAATTTGTCTCGTAATCATCAAATGATAAATGGCAAGTAAATTATATTGTGGAAAATTAAAGATTTCAAATAAACCTATTTAAAGTGTATGCGCACATAACTAATAACAAAAACGAAGAAATATCTCTCGGTAATTTCCTGAAACATATTTTACTTCCTGCTAATAATGTTGAATGAAATAAAAACGAAGAAATATATGTCGGCATCATTGTTGACGTTTTTGTGACGACAGTCATCAAACGAAAAAGTAATATATCTTAACGGAAAAGCAAAAGCGAATTTTTAATATATATCGACACGTTTCCGTCGGTGTCATGTTGGGCGGTGTATGATACACCATGACGTGATTTTTAAAAATATATCTTTGCATTTTCCCACGTGTGTGGAATGTTCTCAATTATTGCTGACACCGAGTCTAAAACCATCGATAAAAATGAAATCATATGGTGAGTTAGATTGGAGATAAAGGCGTGAGAGAGACTCAATGGCCTTGAAGTTACAGGCGTTTGAGAATTCATTTCGTTCTATAAAGGGCAACTTTCATCGGATTTTCTTCCCGTTTTTTTTCAACCGAGTCTAAAACTATGTTAGCGACTGTGAAAAATGAAATAATATATCGAATTTGATTTGAAATAAAACTGGGAGAGAGAGCAAGACACCACGGGCCTACAAAACAGGCCTCAAAGCTATGCGAGTTAATAAAATGGTGGATATTTGTTTATAATTATATGAAGCCTCTCCCAGAATGGGTGGAGCTATGGGTGGAGCTACTCTGCAAACCGAGTAAGCCACACCCCGAACAGACACCCAACAGACAGACAGACAGAATCATCTACGGTTATTATAATATAGATTATCCCAAAAAAATCTGAAACTTCATATATCTGATAAATGACCCCCACGCGAATGAACATAATTTATGAAGTTCATAACCATACCAAAAAGCTGTGACATAATTGGGTGCATGGATGATACAGGTATATGGGCCATAACAGCAGTGGGCAATAATAGTAGTGTCTTCAGTTAATGATGGTAGTTTTGTACAGATATTCCTCGACCCCATTCCTTCAGTATACTTCACATTATCTCCACCATAACTTACCATAATTGCAATCTCTCTTCGGCATACGTCCAAGTCTTGTTCATTGTTCACACACATTCGTTTTAGTGCACAGCGCATACCGCTGGGAGTGCGAGCCAAATACACGAGAGAAAAACCACCTGCGTGTACATGCACAAAAAAAACATCAGCACATTTCATCGACCTTATTCAAAGCAAGTTGCTTTATACTGTACAACAACAACAACAACATGCATTTCAAGGCTATTTTCCCTGCTATAGGATGGCTATGTTATAGGATGCTATAGGATGCTATGCTATAGGATGGTTAGCCTTGCGGTCCCCCATGACAATCTTCGTCATTTTGCCCTATTTTCTGCATCTCCCCTTGTTAACCCCCTTGCCCGCATTTCTTCTTCCACCATCTTTAGCCAAGAGCCATCTTCAAGCCATCTTTAGCTTCAGCCAAGTATCTTTAACCAAGCCATCTTTTGCCATCTTTAAACATGCTTTATACTGTACATGGGTCAAAAACGTCCCAAATGAACAAAATAAAATTATATGGATTGTTGACGAGGGAGATAAAAGCCAGAAACAATATTTTCACAAATCTGCATTTACCTTCCATCAAAGCACAACAAAATCTCCGTTCTCGACATTTATATATGTCACAATAGTCTGCTATACACAGCAATATTAAAATGGCAAGAGACATAAGCTCATCACAACCTATAGGAAGCATATTCCCTCCTCAATAGACCAGTGTGGTAATGATTCCTAGTACGACAATAAACTGTTTGCCTGCTATACAGTCGTGGCCAAAAATATTAGCACCCTTGCACTTTTTTCAAATAACTCACAATTTTCTCTAAAAAGAAGTTAAAATTGACAAAAGTATTTGGTCGCCACAATTCTATATTTCACTGTTAATATTACATAACCTTTGTTTTTGATTCAGAACTTAATATATCCTTTTCATCAGAAAAAAAAAAAATGGCATTGACAAAATTATTGACACCCTCGACTTAATATTTGGTAGCACACACAGTCTTTGGACAAAATAACTGCAGTCAAGCACTTCCTATAGCCATGAATGAGCTTCCTACACCTCTCTACTGGCAGTTTGGGGAAAACTGCTCCAGTTCTCCCAGAGAATGGGACATTAGTAATATATATATATATATATAATATATATTATAAATATATACATACATATATTGTTACGGATTCGTAACTTCCGTTATTGGGGTGTTCACCCACTTAACGTAGTTCTGATCTTATGTACTACTATTATCTTCAAAAGGTTTATTATTCAGGAACGGTTATCTAAAGTTAAAAAGGCTAACTTTAAATGATACAGGAAACCGAATCGAAAAAGGTGAAGAGGAAGAAGCGGCGTGAGCAAAGTCGGAGAAGACGCGTGACGTCAGCGCTCCGTAACGAGCAAGGTCTACCGACAATCGCGAGGGAATTTTGAGTTCCTTGAAAGGACATCCGGCGAAAGGAAGTATCACTGGAGGGGGAGAAATCTGCGTAGTCAGATTTGGGCGCTGTGATTCCGACAAATCCTCGCCTCGTCGCATCGGCTCAAGCAGGAGCCGTCGGCCATTTTGAACCCCGCGCTTCGGATACCAACGAGGGTTTTGCCTCGCGTCATCTTCACACCAACATCCTACCGTCTGTCGGGGATGTGTGTGTGTGTGTGCGACCGCTTCGTCTCCAATTACGTTGCGGGTTGCTGAGTGAGCGGTGAAGGTGCGCCTCTGGAGGGCACCCTTGTACAGTTTGGCGGGGCGATCTCCAAGGCCAACAGTACGCGCTTCGGATATCGACTGGAGAGCGAGATTCGGGCTTCGACCGGATTTCGTTCTATCGACCGCTGGAGCGAATCACATACGCCTTGGAAAAGGTTATAGAGACATTGAAGTGTCCTTTCACTTGATGGCAGCGCAGTGAGTTACCTGACTTTATTAATGGTAAATAGAGTGCACTCTTAATGGCCATTTGTTGTACCGTGATTCCTGTGTACGATTTCTAATACAATTTTGTTCATTTGTAATCATTGGTGTGGTTTCACAATTAATTTTCAACACAGGGTAACATATTTTTCTGCCGGGGCTCCTCTCGGGGTTCGGAGGTTACCGAGACCAGGAGATTGTAGAGGACTCCGTAACAATATACATACATATCTATATATATATGTATATATATATATATATATATATATATATATATATATATATACACATACATATATATATATATATATATATACACATACATATATAAATTATATATATATACATATATATATATATATATATATATATGAATGAACCACCTTTAGAGGCCATTTTTCGCCGCAGAACAGGGGTTGGCCTTTTTGGGCACCGTGGTCCCCTTTTATGGAGCAATGTTTTACGGCCGGATGCCCTTCCTGCCGCCAACCCTGTTAGTCGCCTCTTGTGACACACAGGGAATTACCAGTGAACTGGTATATATACATACATACATACATATATATATACAGTATATATATACATATATACATACATATATATATATATATATACATATATACATACATATATACAGACTTGGCATTTAATATGGAATATTTTTTTTGTGGGGGTGAACTTCCTTTTCAAGATGTCTTAGAACCAAAAGTTCATTGGAATTATGTTGAAATTATTCTAGATTTTGTTAATGTGACCTTTAAAAGAAACAAAAACCACATTTGACATTTCAAAACAAATAAATTGATCCTTGAAAGTGATGTAAACTGATATCGAACTCAATTCATGGACAGTACAGTGTTAAAGTTCTGTACGTTTTCCAGAAGTATCTCTTTATTTTGCACATTAGCCCAATTTTTTTTAACAAAAACAAAAGTTAAATTACGACTGGGATTACGGACAGTAACATTACCGTTCAGTACTTCGTGTAACCCCCACGAGCATTCAGGAGAGCACGTACACATTGAGGCATGCTGTTCACGAGATTTGCCAAGGTTTGGACAGGAATCGCTTGCCATGCAGTGACAATAGCCTGCTGCAATTCACGCACAGGGGTCGGCTGCTGGTCCAAGTGGTCGATTTGACGCGTTAATTCTGCCCACAAGTTCTCTATCGGATTCATATCCGGGGACATGGCAGGCCACTCCATATGCTCTACACCACGGTCAGCAAGAAAGTGTTGGATCATGCGAGCACGATGAGGCCGTGCATTGTCATCTTGGAAGACAAAGTTTCCTCGAAAGGCTGCACGAGCAAATGGAAGCAATATTCTTCCAGAATGGCCTGGTACTTGAACTGGTTCAGGTTTCCATTCAGAACAACCAGGTCAGTTTTGCCTCCTGCATGAAAAGCAGCCCAAACGGTCACCCCACCACCTCCAGCTTGGACTCTTGGCACTATACAATCTTTGTTGTAGGCTTCATGCACTTGTCTGCGCCCTCGGACGCGGCCATCTTGACGATAGCCCAGAAATCTAGACTCGTCACTGAAGATCACGTGATTCCAGTGTCCTGGCTGCTGCCATTGACGGTGCTCTCTGGCCCACTGCAATCGGCGCTGGCGGTGTTGTCTGGTCAGGCGTGGCTTTCTCAGGGGACGCCTGGCACGATAGCCTGCTTGAACCAGTCGTTGGTTGACTAGCCTTCTGGATACAGGCACATTTGTCAATTGCTGCCGTTCAGCCCTAAGCCGATTAGCTGACTTGGTACGGCCATTGCGGACTAACCGGTGCAGCTGGCGATCATCCCTCCTTGTGGTTCTACGGGGACATCCTGGCCTCGGTATTGGAGAAGGGACACCCCTCTGAACATTTTGTTTCAGGATCTTTGACACCTGACCTTGAGTGATGCCATACTGCTGAGCAATAGCACGCTGTTTCATGCCGTAATTTCGTAAAGCCACCACTCCATGACAAACAGCATTGTCGAGTTGACGGACCATCTCCAGAGGAAGCAGCAATAACTTTTGGAGACGTGCAGCAGTTGTTTTCCACTAATACAGAACGCAACAACCCTTGTATACCCGACTGTGAAACCAATCATCAAATGCACCTGTCCGTACATTTTTCCACGCCACCTGTGATATAATCCTGTTGTTGACTTCTTGCTGCGACAGACAATCAGTGACATGGTTCTTTTAACAAATAAATCACCAAAGTCTAAAAGAAACTCACCAGATTGATATACTGAGTTAAGAAAGTAAACCCAAGTGAAGAAAAAAAAAAATTCCATATTAAATGCCAAGTCTGTATATATTGTTGTGGATATGAGGACTGTATTTTTTTTATTGTGTGCTTTATTATTATTATTGTTTATTCTGCGCCTCCTGCCTCCGGAGTTGTGTAAAGATAAAAAGGGCGTCTCGGTAGTTATTCCATAAACACCACATTGCAGGACCCGATAAAACCCTTGTTCAGTAGCTTATATCTTATTATGTGTCTTAGGGTAAGGCTGTGTCTCCCATTAATTTAAATACTCCATTGCACCGAGTGAAATAAGAGTAGATCCCCTTTCATTTCATTTCAATGGCCAACTGCATTTTGGGCGGTTTTCTTCAACCACCATTGGCCACGAGGCAGGGTTGGGGAAGAAAGGCGTGTCTCCACCTCGTCATAGAGGGGAGGAGTGAGCCAGCCCCGAACAACCAACCGAGCACGAGGGGTTTGGTTTGAGAGGGCGGAGGAAGAGCGTTTGGGGGAGGTTCGCAAAGGTTGAGGGGCGGGGCCTATATAACCCGCCACGGGAAGCTCCCAAGAGCAGACAAGAGATGAGCTTTTACAGAGGAGAGACGAGTACAAAGGAAAGAGCTGGGTCGTCAGAGCAAGAGCGCGTAGAGAGGTCCATGACAAGAGCTGAGTTGGTCGTCAGGGGTGGTCAGTGGTTGCGTTGAGTGGTTGCGTTGGTTGCGTTGAGTTGTCGGTGGGGAAAGAGTGGTTGGACCAAGAAAGAGAGAGGAGAGAACCCGTCACGCCAGACCCCCCACCAGCGCGTCGGCTCCGACCGTGACCCGACCCGTGATCCCGCGCACACGACAGGATCGGTGGCATCAGCGGCCGTCGAGGTCCAGCCCGACGTCCCGTGCGGGATCAAGCTCCAGCCAGTTCCGTGCCGTCCTCCCCCTCCAGCCACACACCTCCTTCCAGCCAATCCACTCTGCAATTCCCCGTGTGAGTCGTCTTTGTTTGTTCTGTCCTGGGTAGTAACTAAGTCTGTATAAGCTAATAATTTTCACTGTGTCACCTGCATCTCATGTCCCCTGTAAATAATCGTGACTGCTCTTTTTGCTTGTGTGTGTAAATAATAAATCCCGTTACTCTTCTGTACGTCTTCTTCCTCTTTGCATTCGGTCGCTTTAGAGTTTTCCCGATTGAGTAGCTGTGGCGCGATACGGCCAACGTTGGGTGAATCGGGTTTTAGTCAGGGAACAACTGTTCGGCCGCGGTTACACCACCGCTCGGTAAAAAAATAACATCTAATCCGCGGACCGTAACAATATATATGTATATATCTATATCTATATATATATATATATGTATATGTATATGTATATATATATATATATATATGTATATATATATATATATATATATATATATATATATATATATATATATATATATATATATATATATATATATATATATATATATATATATATTGTTGCGGTTCTGAGAAAGTGTACATGTTTGATTAATAAAGGTTAAAGGTTTTGTCCCCGTAGTTAGTCCACGAGCAACATGTAGGTCACCTGAGAACGTTAGTTATTTCTTAGTATATGTGAGATAAGACCATTTCCAATAGTGATACCTGCATTGTGTAAAAGAAATAAATAAGAGTAGGCCCCGTTCATTTTGCTGCCCTCCCTCCAATCGACTCCATTGCACACCATCCAGTCTGAACCCCATTCACCATTGTGCCCATTCAGTCTGCACCCCATTGCCCCTCGCATTAGGATGCTGAAACCAGCCAAATGCCACGAGGTAAGGCCTGGAAAAGGGGCGGAGCGCAAGGGTGGGGGTGTGGCCACGTCAGGCAGACATCAAGGGCGGAGCCGGTAAGACCCCACCAACCAACCAGGGCTCGAGTGGGCATGGCTAAGGGGCGTGGTGAGTGCGCATCTACCAGATTCGAGAGGGTTCGCTGGGCGGCGCTATATAACCTCGAGCACAAAGCCCTTCCAGAGGACTGGCAAGTGGAGATCGTTGAACAGGACTGTGCGGAAAGGAGGACTGAAGGAATCGCGCTTGGCTTTGTAAGAGGATATTCGCGCATTACCAAGGACTGGAGAGTATAAGCGCTTTGTGAAAGGATTGTCACGTTGGCATTAATTGCAAGAACTCGCTGGGGGTTTGGCTTTGGGCTTGCTGAGACCGCCAGTATAACCGCCTAGCCGGTTCGTTTATTACGTACGCGGCCGTGAGCCGTGGAATAACCGCCCAGCCTAGCTCACCTTTCCCAATATAATTGTCCGATCCGCGCCAACGACACGCGGAGAGCTTGCCTGCCGTCTACCATCGTCTTCGTGGTACGAGTCGGGGACCGGAGCGAGCTGTGGACGCCATCCCTGGACCCTCAACCCGACCATCTACAACCCCCGTGTGAGGCTGAGTCTGAGTGCGAACGGGCCAGTGTCCAGGGATAAGTAAGACTGTTATTAAGGCTGCCCTGTGTATCTGCTTCTTCTTCTTCACTGTACATTGCTTCTTCTTCTTCTTCTTCATTGTACAAAGTGTGTAATAAATTACTTGTTCTTCCTGTTTCCTCTTAATTCGACCGTCTTTGTGATTTCTCCATTGGGTAAGCGTGGCACGATCACAACCGCTCCAATCGGGTTAGTTCCTGTTAACGGTCTGAATCGCGGCTCGCTATCGCTCGGCATGTCCACGAAAACCGTGGTTCAGGTGGGGTTATTTCCTTGCTTCCTGGGAGGCGCTGGTAATTAGGTAATAGGACTAATTCGACCTACCACCCTATTCAGCGCTGACCGGAAGGAACGTGATAGCCCCAGATCGCATCGGCTAGATAAAAGCCAAGGGGATTCATCCCCCCTTGGTAAGGGGGAAGGTCGACGTTTGAGATCTGCAACAATTGGCGTCGGGGAGTGGGATTTTGACCCGAAGTGCGCCAAACGCACTCAAAATTACGAGCTGCCGAAATTGTACTAACATCTAAATTTGAATCGTGCCATGGATAACCAAGGCGGTCGAATGCCGGTGGGGGTAGAAAATGTAGAAGATAAGGTAGAATTAATAACCCAGGACCGGGAGGGACAATTGGTAGTAGTGGAAGCAGAAAAGGGGCCGGCAGCAGGGGTAGAAAATGGCGGCACCTCGCACGTGGCAGCGGCAGCCGAGCCCGCTGTGCGAGCTCCATCTGGCATTGAATTGCAACTAATTCAACTTTTTGTATACTGAATCGAGGCTCGTGAAAGAGCTAACATTCACTTCACAAACAAATCAACCAGACAAACAAAATATACAAAAAGAGGGAGCGGAAGACAAGATGGGGAGAGAAGGGGAAGCACACAACCACAACATTTGTTAGCGTTCATGAAAGACTGGAAACGTGAAACGAAAGAGTGGAATTGTGAAATGAAAGAAACAAGGGATAACCAGAATAAAAAGATGATTGGAAAAATGGACACCGAAATAATCGAATCCAGGTGCAACATGGACACAACCGGGGAGGACATTGGGCGCAGGTTGAGCGAGGAGGTTGCATTGGGACACGACGAGGTAGCGCGATTTGAGGGACGCGGGGAAAGCGAGGTGGAGCCAAGCACAGCCGGGTGGACCGGGGTAGAAATCGCGACACGGGGTGTGGAAAAGCAGACGGCCGCCGAATTAGAAAATTTAATTTTATTAGCACCGGCGGTCGTCGAGGAAAAAGAAATTGGAATAAAAGAAATAGTGGAAATTGGGGCTGAAGAGACGGCAGACGTAGAAAAGCAATCGCGGGAGGAAGAAATGGAATATGTACAAAGTCTAGATTCACATCGTGATGTCGTGCTGTCTAACCCCAATGAGAATTTGCAGGCGCTGCTGCGGAGAAGAATCCCAAAGGTGAGTCGGGCTGTATATGGCGCGAAAAGGTTGGGCGCGAAAATATTTTTCGCGCGCTTGGGATCTAGACGTCACCCGGGCGCTTGTGGAAGGTCCGTGGTGCGCTGTACGAGATTGAATGGCGCGCGTGTGCGAATGGCGCCGGAGCGCGAGTGTGTTACAGAGTGCGAAGAAGAATGTATAACGAAGTGTATGTGGGAAGAGGGTGAAACAGAGTATGAAACTGAGAGTGAGAGTGAGTGCACAACAGAGTGTACGTGTGCAGAGTGTGATACAGAAAGTGCAATGGTTGCGGAGAGTGTGCGAGGATGCACACTGGAGCGTGTTGTAGAGCATGTGCGGGAGTGCACACCGGAGTGGGTGATTGGGGGTGCAATAGAGTGCACACCCGTGAGTGTTACGGAGTACGTAACAAAAGAGAGTGTGCCAGGATGTGCACGAGAGAAGTATGTAACAGAGTGTGCGAGTAGAATGAGTGCGCCTGGGTGGTATGCACGAGCGAGTGCGGTGACGAAATGTGTGGGATGTATGGGAGGCGCTGGAGCGCCACGTTTTGTGAGTGTAGAAAGGGTCGCGTGTGGATGTGAAAATGCGGCTCGAGCATCGCCGCAGACCGGGGCATCTTTTAGGCCGACGTACAGCCGACGCGAGCTCTCGGGGCGTGATGTTCTTTGTGTGCTGCGGGGACCGGCGGGGATCGTTGCCGCGGCGGTTTCGCAAGGACCGCCGTGCACGATTCGGGCCGGGCCCACCCTGTATGGTCGGTGCCGTGCCATGGCGCAAGGGGCAAACGGCACGATTCCAGGGGAGGTCGGCGAGGTCGGACCTTCGCCCCCTGGCGGGTGCAGTGCTCCGGCCGGGGGAGGTTGGGTCATCATGCCGGAGAACGGAAGGTTCCGCGCAGGGATGGTGCCTGGAACCTCGGTCCGAGTATGCCTCGTCCCCAGAATCGAAAATGCCAGACGGACCCAACCAACAGGAGACAGACCACCCGTATGCATTGCTCGGCTTTTCGAAGCCGAGCTGCGAAAATGTATTTCCACCACGAGAGGCTCGAGGATAGTGAACGAATAGCAGTAGTGATGGTGAATGGTATCCGGTGTGGAGGGATGGTAGATCTACCATCCCTCACATCGTTTTTATTGGGGCACATGAGCAATAGTTTATGGGGTTTGGCAGTGTAAGCTAGCCGAGGGCGGGCTAGGATATTGTTAGGGACTTAGAGATGACTTTAGGAGACTTGAGATTTAAGTAGTGACATTGATACCGGTAGAGGGGACGTAGAGAGATTAGGTGGATGATAATGACGAGGGAAGTGCTTAGTATAAGGGAAGACAGGGAGCACGAGTATTAGAGGGAAGGAGATAGTTAGATGATGCTGTGTGTGTGAGTATGAGGCTGCGCTTTAGTCGCAAATGAGGAATTGAGAATGAGAATCTTTGTGGTGAGAGTGAGCAAATGAGGCATTGGTCGTGAATGATGTGTGTGTCTGTGAAAGTGTATGAATGGAGTATTGAGGATGTGTGTAAGTGTATTGAGTGGTTGACTTGCATGGGGTGCAAGTGAATAAATGGTGTGGAGTAAATGGTGTGTGGAATGAGTGGTGTGGAGTGCGTGGTGCGAAGGAGTGGATGGGGGAAGATGGACCCCTTCACGAATACCCGGGGAGGGTAGTTTAAAGTTAGATAGAGGGAGTAGGTAAATTGTTTGGATATTGACATCTGTGGTGCAGGGAGTAGCAAGTTGTTGCTTTGAGGGGTGCATAAGTGAGTGGAATGGCTGGGCGTGTGAGCCTGTTGGTGAGAATGGTTAAATGAGCACTCCGCCACTGGTAGTCTGGCAGCCAGGTGAGGCCGCAGGTAGGCTCTGGGAGCCAGGTAGTGTTCAGAGTAGAGTTCAGTGGGGCCCGAGGATCCGAGGAGAAGGACCCGGGTAGCCCAATGCCAGGGAGGGCATCATGGGGTGAGAGAGCCAGGAGGGCCTTCCCCAGGTTAGGGTAGTGTGAAGGAGCATGGTAAGCTCGGGTGGCGACGTCAGTGGCGGAGGTGCGCAGGTAAGTAGGACCTGCTGATAGAGCCACATGACCCAGCCCCGAAATTGTGCGAAGGCACAGTAGGAAAAATTGGGGGAGTGAGACCCCAAATTTGAGAGGCACCACAGGGATGGTCAATGGGAATTAGTTTTTAGAACCGCATAGTGTAAAGATGGCCAATTGATTTGCAGGGCAGGACCCCGGGTAGTTTAAGAGAGTTAATGTCAATTAGAAGGATAGTTAGGATCAGAATCTCTTCGCACCATACACATCCACTCACCAAGGTGACAGGACTCCACACCAGGTTTTGTAAATGATTTGGAATGAAAGACACATCATGACGTGGGTGAGACATTGTATGTGATTCCATCTCTTCCTTCTTGGGAGGGAAGGGATGACGAATTTGGAACTAGAGGGGATGGAAAAGACAAGACGTAGCGATGGAATTTGTAGATTGTAAATACGGGGAGGGGCAAGGGTAGAGTAGATTAACATGGGGGGTGACGAACGGCTAGGGACGAGCTTTCTCCGCTCGCTCTCCCGCGCCCCTCATATTGCATTGCCTTGCATGACGTGTACCCTTGCGCCCTTGCCCCCGCTAACCTCTGCTTTGTCTTTCCTCCCCACCCATGGACCCATTTTCTCTGTTGAGGGGAGTGTGCAGGTGCCCTGAGCTGTGCGGCTGCACTTTGCGCTGCACCCTGCTGCCTGTTGCCTGCACTGATACACCTGATGGACCACACGTTCTGTGGCCTGGCACCTTTGCTGGGGCAGACAATCGCGGCAAATGTTATCTTGCCCTGCGGACCACTGTTTTTAAGTGGCCCCAATGCCATGCAGTCGGACCACCTAAGCTGGCCCTGCTGGCCGAAATAAAAAGCGGACACGGTTTGTGCACTTTTTATTAATTTCCTTTGGCGTGTCAGGAGAAAAAGACTTTTTTTTGTTTTTTTTTGTTTTGTATACTGAATCGAGGCTCGTGAAAGAGCTAACATTAACTTCACAAACAAATCGACCAGACAAACAAAATACACAAAAAGAGGGAGCGGAAGGACAAGATGGGGAGAAAAGGGGAAGCACACACACACACAACATCCGAGAGCAGGGAGACGTGTGGAAGGGAGAGGGCCCGGGGGGAGGAGGCGTGGGAAGGGGGGGGGGGGGGAGGGAGAAGTATAAAGCACAAGGACACCAAGGACTTCCAGGACAAAAGTTGGTATTTCAAAAAGTGGAATTGGGGTGAAATTAGCGGGGGTAGAAAAGATCAAGGTTTTGGATGGGGGAAGATAAGAGATGGTGGTGAACAGCTGTTTTAAAGACCTGGAGGGTGGAGTGGGATTGAAGAGAGTGAGGGAGTTTGTTCCAGAGGCGGGAGAAAAGAGGAATGAAGGAGTGAAGGTGAGCAGAGAGTCTTGATTTTGGCAGTTTAACCATAAGAGGGTTGCAGGCAGATCTTGTGCGACCTGTAGGAATATTTGCGGGACAGAGCCCAGAGAGAGCTGGGGGGGCAAGGCCAGAGAGGAGTCGGTAGAAGACGGAAAGACCACCAACCTGCCTGCGGTGAGTGAGTGAGAGGCCCTTGGAGTTTTCAAGCTTTGACGATGGCACACCTAATACGAAGCAGGAAGACGTCGCAGCCCAGCAGCCAGCCAAGCACAAGACATCATTAATTATTTTGAAATGTTTTTGTGCATTTTAATGATTGTGCATTTTGGTGCTTTTTGTGCATTTTATTTTATTTTTGTGCATATGGTGTATGGTGTATTGGTGCAGTGCATTGCATTTCTGTCTTTCCTCTTTTCAAAATTTCTCTTCTTCTCCCACAAAAGACAGGTCCTGGGTTGTAGTATTGTAAATAATTAGGAGTCCTGTAAATAACATGCTCTCCACCGGCTTCATGTATAGTTTGAGGATTCTTTCCGTAATTCGGTTAATTGTGGGCATGAGTCTGATTAGTTAGTACACAACACAGTAGGTGGGACATATCTAGTGTTTAAAACTGTCGCACACAGGGTGTTAGAGTAAAGGTAGAGGGAAACTACACCTAAGTGTCACACTAATTGTTAAAAAGTAGTCCTGACCCTTCTATCAGAACCGGTCGGGCTCACTGGTATGTGGGTTCGGCTCGGGCACGAGCCTGGCAAAGGAGGGGTGCAGTGTTGCGGTTCTGAGAAAGTGTACATATTTGAGTAATAAAGGTTAAAGGTTTTGCCCCCATAGTTAGTCCACGAGCAACATGTAGGTCACCTTAGAACGTCAGTTATTTCTTAGTATATGTGAGATAAGGCCATTTCCAATAGTGATACCTGCGTTGTGTAAAAGAAATAAATAAGAGTAGGCCCCGTTCATTTTGCAGCCCTCCCTCCAATCGACTCCATTGCACACCGTCCAGTCTGCACCCCATTCCTCATTGCGCCCACCCAGTCTGCACCCAATTGCCCCTCGCATTAGGATGCTGAAACCAGCCAAATGCCACGAGGTAAGGCCTGGAAAAGGGGCGGAGCGCAAGGGTGGGGGTGTGGTCAGGTCAGGCAGACATCAAGGGTGGAGCCGGTAAGACCCCAACAACCAACCAGGGCTCGAGTGGGCATGGCTAAGGGGCGTGGTGAGTGCGCATCTACCAGATTTGAGAGGGTTCGCTGGGCGGCGCTATATAACCGCGAGCACAAAGCCCTTCCAGAGGACTGGCAAGTGGAGATCGTTGAACAGGACTGTGTGGAAAGGAGGACTGAAGGAATCGCGCTTGGCTTTGTAAGAGGATATTCGCGCATTACCAAGGACTGGAGAGTATAAGCGCTTTGTGAAAGGATTGTCACGTTGACATCGATTGCAAGAACTCGCTGGGGGTTTGGCTTTGGGCTTGCTGAGACCCCCAGTATAACCGCCTAGCCGGTTCGTTTACTATGTACGCGGCCGTGAGCCGTGGAATAACCGCCCAGCCTAGCTCACCTTTCCCGATATAATTGTCCGATCCGCGCCAACGACACGCGGAGAGCTTGCTTGCCTGCCGTTGGAGACAATCGTCTTCGTGGTACGAGTCGGGGACCGGAGCGAGTTGTGGACGCCATCCCTGGACCCTCAACCCGACCATCTACAACCCCCGTGTGAGTCTGAGTCTGAGTGCGAACGGGCCCGTGTCCAGGGATAAGTAAGACTGTTATTAAGGCTGCCCTGTGTATCTGCTTCTTCTTCTTCACTGTACATTGCTTCTTCTTCTTCTTCTTCATTGTACAAAGTGTGTAATAAATTACTTGTTCTTTCTCTTTCCTCTTAATTCGACCGTCTTCGTGATTTCTCCATTGGGTAAGCGTGGCACGATCACAACTGCTCCAATGGGATTAGTTCCTGTTAACGGCCCGAATCGCGGCTCGCTATCGCTCGGCGTGTCCACTAAAACCGTGGTTCGGGTGGGGTTATTTCCTTGCTTCCCGGGAGGCGCTGGTAATTAGGTAATAGGACTAATTCGACCTACCACCCTATTCAGCGCTGACCGGAAGGAACGTGATAGCCCCGGATCGCATCGGCTAGATAAAAGCCAAGGGGATTCATCCCCCCTTGGTAAGGGGGAAGGCCGACGTTTGAGATCCACAACAATATATATATATATATATATATACATATATATACATATATATATATATATATATACACATATATATATATATACACATATATATATATATACACATATATATATATATACACATATATATATATATACACATATATATATATATACACATATATATATATATATATATATATATATACATATATATACATATATATATATATATATATATATATATATATATATATATATATATATATATATATATATATATATATATATATATATATATATATATATATATATACATATACATATATATATATATATATATATACATATACATATATATATATATATATATATATATATATATATATATATATATACATATATATATATATATATATATATATATATATACATATATATATATATATATATATACATATATATATATATATATATATATATATATATATATATATATATATATAGTTGTGGTTTTTAGAACCGTCCACTTTGTAGATATTGTAATATCCCTTATAAATAATCCCCTGTAAATATTCCCATTTTTGTGTAAAGGTCAAAGGTCGCACCCTAGTTAGGTCATATTGCAACAAGTAGGACACCATAGGCTTCTTCTTAGTTATCTCATTAGTATGTGTTCTAGTTAAGGATCTGTTTCCAATAGTTGAATCTGCATTGCATTAATCAAATAAGATAGGCCCCATTTCGCTCATTATGCACTCTCTCTCTCCAAATTATCACGTGGCTGGGTTAGCAGCGTTCGCTGCATTGAGCCGTCATCGCTGCCTTAGCGCTGGCTCCAAACGCCATTGAACACGAGGTCAGGCTTGGAGAAGATGGGGGCGGAGCGGCAAGAACGAGGTGTGGCCACGTCAACTCACCACCAGGGCGTGGCCGGTAAGACCCCACCAGCCAACCAGGGCTGAGGTGACCTCGTTAGTGGGCGTAGCCCTATGAAGGCGGCTTGATTTCAACGCGCGATCATATAAGCGCGAGCGCCAAGCCCCTTTGACGGACTGCGCGAGGGGAGGTCATTGTGAACGAACTGCGCGGGGAGCGCTCGATTGATTGTCACTGCATTGAGCGATCGGCGCGAGGGTACCCTCTGAGACGAACGTTGGGCGAGAGAGAGTTGGCACGAAGATTATGTACATGGCATCCCAGTCCCTCGCATAATTATAAGGTCCGGTCGCGCGCCAACGACACGCGAAGCTGCCTGCCATTCTTCGCGGCGGATCCGGAGCCTGGACCGGACCCCATCGTCTGGACCTTTCATCCCTGCTATTCCCCATTCGTGTAAGTGTGTTTGTACTGTCCTGGGCGTGTGATAAAATAAGAGTGTTTAAGGATTGCCCTGTGTATCTGCTTCTTCCTCTTCCTGTACAGTCTTACCTTTCGTTTCTTCCTTGGTTTTGGTTTTGTACATAATTAATAAACCTGTGTTCTTCCTTCTTATTCTTTGGGTTTCCTCTCATCCGGTCGCTATAGTGATTTCTCCATTGATATACGTGGCACGATTTGGCCAACGCTCAGGATCGGGTTAGTTTTATTGCAAACGGCTCGAGCTTCGGATTGCTAAACCACTCGGCAATCTTCCATCTTGTCCGTGGCCAGTATCGCCCTGCTTTGCGGAGAGGTTGGCAAAGGTATCTGGGAACCCGTTGACCAGTCACCCTGGTCAACCTCAACCCCGCGAAGGAGCGCGATATCTTCGAGGACTCGGACGGCCAGCTTCATAGACGAGGGGATTAACCCCCCCTCGGTAAGGGGAGCGCGGTAATCAGAGATCTGCAACAATATATACATACATATTGTTGCGGTTTTGAGAACCCACTCTTGTAAATATGACATTATTAAAGGGTTAAAGGTTGCACCCCATAGGTAGGCCACAAGCAACACGTAGGTCACCATAGGACTTCAGTTATTTCATTAGTATGTGTATAAATAAGGCCATGTTTCCAATAGTTGAATCTGCGTTGTGTCAATCAAATAAGGAGTAGGTCCCCATCCATTCATTTTGCCAGCCTCCCTCTCCAAGCGACGCCATTATGCGCTAGCCATCGCCCTCGCCCTTTAGGGCCAGCGGCGTGTGCAACCTCGCTGGGCTTCCGCCCAAACCAGCAGCCTTCGCTGCCCTTGAGCTTGAGCTCGCTCAAATGCCGCCATAAGCCACGAGGTAAGGCCCGAGAAAGGAGGCGGAGCACAGGAATGGAGGTGTGGCCACGTCAACCCACCATCAGGACGTGGCCGTTAAAGGAGAACGGACACGACCAAAACAACTTTGCAGATTTCGAAACAGAAACATATTGTTACGGACCGCGGATAAGATGTTACTGGATTTGCCAAGCGGATGGTGCCGCGGCCCGAACCGTTAACAATGACTAAGACCCGATTCTGAACGTTGGCCAAATCGTGCCACAGATGTTCAATTGGAAAAAGACAAAGACGACGCGGATGTGAAGAAGAAGAAGGAGACAAAAAGGTTTGAAATACGATTATTATTTATTACTATTTACAGGATTGAAAGAAACCAAGGAAGAAGGAAGGATAACAAAATAAAGACAGAAAGAGGGACGGACCAGAAGGACACAGTGAAAACTTAGCTTACCTATTCAGTCTTACTTAACCCAGGACAGGACAAACAAAAGACAGACTCACACGAATGGGGAATGGCGGCAGGAGTGAATGGCTGGACCGGGAGGAAGGTTCAGCTCGGACCAGAGGACGGCCGGGCCGGGAGGGAGCAGCCGCCGCCCTTCCTCAACAGCAACCTGCCGTCAACGCTCAAGCTGTGGCGGTCAAAGCTGCGATGGTTCAAAGCTGCTGTGGTTCAAGCTCCTGTGGTTCAAGCTCCTGTGGTTCAAGCTCCTGTGGTTCAAGCTCCTGTGGTTCAAGCTCCTGTGGTTCAAACTGCTGCCGTGGGGACGTCGTGTGCTTTCTCAGGACTCCTTTTCTAATCAGTCTGGACTCTTCTGCCGTCTCTGGCGCAACTCTCTGGGGGACTCAGAAACTCATCTCTCCCGCGCACTTCTCTCTTGGCCTCCTTCTCATCACTCCTCGCGCACTTCTCTCAGAGGCTTCCTTCTCATCCCTCTTGCGCACTTCTCTCTTGGCCTCCTTCTCATCACTCCTCCCAAAGGCTTCCGCGTGCGCTTTTTATAACGCCGTGGGCAAATCAAGCCGCCGGCCTCCACGACACGCCCATCGGTGAGCTCGCCTCGGCCCTGATTGGTCGGCACGGGCCCTCTGGCTCCACCCTTGATGACGATGGGCGGGCACGCCCAGGATTCGGCAGCTCCTCCCCCCTTCTTCTCCGAGCCTACCTCGTGGCTAATGGAGTCGTGGTGAAAACAGCAACCCACAGCTGCAGCAAATGCAGTTGGCAGGAAAGGCTTTGGGAATGGGAATGAAAGGGGATCTATTTATTTGAATTCGGTGCAATGGAGTGTCAATTAATGGAAGACAAATCCTTAGCCTAATACACAGAATAAGGAAATAACTGTCAACAAGGAGGAAATCTATTATTGGCTACATGGGTGCTTATGAAATAACTACGGAACGACCTTTGACCTTTATACACAACTGGAGGCAGGAGGGTCCACAATAAAGCAATAAAAAAACACAATCCTCATATCCACAACACTGCACCCTCCTCCTCTTAGGCACGTCCCGGGCCTCTTACCTTTACTTTTAGTGTGGCACGTAGGTGTAGTTCCCTCTGCATTTAACCTGACCCTGAGTGTGACAGTTTTAAAACATAAATAAATATGTCCCGCTGCTCCATTGCACCCTACCTAACAGACTCACGCCCACAGCTAACAGAATTGCGGAATTGTCTTCAAACTATACACTTACGGTGGGGGTGCATTATTTACAATGACTACTTTTATTTACAATACTAACCCAGGACCTGTGATCGTTCTTTTGGGGGGGGGGGAGACAGTCTGCCCTGCATCCATGCACCAGAAAGCACCCAAAACGCACCAAAGCACCCTCAAGCACCAATCAGTGCAGTCATCACTGTTCAATAAAAAATAAACAAACCCCTGGTGCTGGTCTTCCTCTTCGGCTCCCTCTGCTGGCTAATGCTCTCTTCCTGTTGTTGTCATCTTCTTTGCTGGCGGCCTATTTGGACATACAATTTGCACAAAACGTGTCCGTTTTTGTTTATTTATGGCCCACAGGGCCGACTATTGTGGTTCACCTGTGGGGCATAGGTGCCCTGTGACCAAGGTCCGCCAGCAAGATCTCGGGCCTTCATGGCCGGTTCCAGCAGAGGGTCCATGCCCCAACCCATGGGGTTCATAAGTGGTGCTCAGCCACAGACATGTGGTCCATAAGGTGGTGCATCGATGCAGACAGCTGGTTCCGGGAGTTTCGGGCGCACAATGGCGGACTCACGCACGCTCCCCTGTGGCGGTGGTGGTGGTGTCCAACACCCAGCCCAGTGGCGCACAGTCCTCATGTGGGAGACAAAAGGGGGAAAAAGACAGATGAGCGAGGGGTAAGGTCACAAGGGTACACATCAATAAAGGCAATGCAAGGCGAGGTGCGTATGGAGACGGAGCGGAGAAAAGCTCGTCCCAACCGTACGTCACCCCCCCTGTCACCTACTCTACCCTTGCCCTTACCCCATATTTACAACAATCTACACATTACAAATTCGCCACTACTGTCACGTCTTCCCCATATTTCTCCTATACCAAATTCGTCTCCACAATCCCTCTAACCAAAATTTGCCATCACCCAATTCATCATCAATCCTCATAAGGAGGAAGAGATGGAACATCAGCACAATGTCACACCCACGTCATGATGCGTCTCACAATCCAAACATTTGCACCAAAAATAATAATAACCAACAAACCATGGCATGGTGTGGAGTACCATCGTTACCCCAGGTGAGTGGATGCAGATGGTGCGAGGAGATCTCCATCCTAACTACCTTCTAAATGACTTTAACACACTTTACACTACCCGGGGTCTTTCCCTACCAAACCATTGGCCATCTTACTCTATGCGGTTTTAAGAACCAAATTCCCATTGACCAAACTGTGGTGCTTCCTCAATTTGGGGTCTCACTCCCCCGATGCAACTCCCTGTGCCCTTGCACAATTTCAGGACTGGGGCGTGTAGCTCTCCCAGCAGGCCTACCCACCTGCACACCTCCACCACTGCAGTTGCCACCCGAGCTTACCTAGCTCCTCACCCTAACCTATCTACTTGGGGAAGGCCCCTCCTGGCTCTGTCACCCCTTGGTGCCCTCTGGCACTGGGCTACCCGGGTCCGTCCTCCGGATCCTCGGGCCCCATCCACAACAACTACCGGCTCCCAGAGCCCACCTGCGGCCTCACCTGGCCGACATCCTAACAGTGGCGGAGTGTCAACCAACTACACACACTCACAGGCTACACGCCCAGCCATTTCCACAACACTAATGCACCCATTCAATCACCATTCTTCCACCACGCACCACAGATGCCAATATCCAACCACAATTTACCTATACCCTCTACCTAACACTTACACTACCCTCCCCGGGTATTCGTGATGGGGGTCCATCCTCCTTTCCCCCATCCACACCTTCGCACCATCCACTCCACTCCACAGGTTCCACCATACTCACTCCACGACCATCCATTCCAATACTCCATATACTCCAGACCATTTATTCCATACACCTGTTCTCCATTCACCTGTTGTTGCACACCTGTGCAATCACACCTGGTGCCACCTGCACCCTCCTTCCTCCCTGGACCATTTGGTCAGCACAACTCACATCACTATCACTCACTCACACACTGCTCCATACACCTGTTCAGTTGCACACCTGTGCAATCACACCTTTTAACCACACACACGGCATCATCTGAACTACCTGTCGCCCTGCTAACTTAGTGCTCCCCGTCTTCCCTTTAAACTAAGCACATACCACGTCATTATCATCCAAACTAATCTACCTGCATCCCCACTACAGGTATCATTGTCAGGACCTAACCTTAACGTTACCTAAGGTCATCTTCTCTAGATCCATACACACTATATCCTAACCCTCCCGGGCTGGTTTTCACTGCCATAAACCCCATAACTAGTGCTCCTTTGCCCCCGTTGTGAGAGATGGCAGAGTTGCCATCCCACCACATCGGGTATCTCTCACTACAAATTTTGCACACCAAATTCCAGCCAATCAAAAATTTGCCAATCACTACCAATCACTACCAATCATCTCTCTGCCAATCCTTGCCAATCATCAAATTTTGTTTTTTCAATTTCGGGTCCAAAACACTATCCTCATCACAGTCTACTCACTAGAGCCTCTCGGTGCGCCAATTCATCTCTAAAGCCCGGCTTCGCACAGCCGAGCAATGAATGCGGGTTGCTTGGTGCCGGCGGCTGGATGCGTCCGACACTCGGTGCAGGGAAGGACGCTTACCCGGGCCGAGATCCCACGCACCATCTCGGCACGGAGCCGTCCAATGGCCCGATCTCGCCCTGCCGGAACGCCTCAACAAAAAGGGGTCGCCATGACGACCCTTCTTACCGGGCCACCCATTCCGCTTAGCGGAGCACGGACGTGGCCGTTCAGAGCGCGGCCCGGCGTGGATCCCGCACGGCGGTTCTTTCGAAACCGCCGCGGTCACGATCCCCACGGGTCCCCGCGGCACACGAAGCCCGGCACGCACCGAAGGCCCGCTTCGGCTATAAGTCGCTCTAACCGCTAACCCGGTTAGCGTCGATGCTCCACTCGGATGCTTACACCCCGCAGCCCGTTCCTTGCTCACACATCCAGCTGTCTCCATGCTCTTTGTCATTGCACCTTCCCTGACACACCCAGGTACACTCATTCCGCTTACAGACTTTGTCACACACCTGACCACCGCACACCTTTGCACACACTCATCGTTCGCACACCTCACCAACACACCTCTTCGCGCCCCCTCCTCGGTCACCTCCTCTGTGACAACCACAGGTGTGCTCTCACTTGCACACCCAACCACGTGCCTCACTACCAACTCCAGTGTGCATTCCCATACACGCTCTACCATTCCAGGTGTGCATCCTTCCATTCCAGGTGTACATCCTCTCTCACCTGCCACAACCAACTCACGCTCCATGTCACTCTCACTACTTTCACCACCACACTCGGTCGCGCATTCACCCTTACTTTTGACAGCGCACTCTGTACTCATGCACCCGTCCGTTACACACCTTTCTCGCGCACACTCTCCCGTTACACCCTCCGTAACACTCACCACAGGTGTGCATTCTCCCTTACTCTTGACAGCGCACTCTTTCCTCACACACCCCAGAGTCGGACATTCTCGCACACCTCCTCCTTCACACTCTGCACCTGTCGCACACCTTTCCAGCGGCCTCTCACGAACACCCGGGTCCAAACCAACCCCCAAGCCGACTGAAGCTTCCCTCACACCATATACATTTCCGCGTATATCGCCACTCACCTCGGCACCTCGTCTCCGCACCTCCTTCGCCACGTGCAAACTTTTTATTTGGTCAGCAAGTACATCATTATGATTTGAGCACCGACCTTGTACATATTCCATCACCTCCTCCCTTATCTCCTTTTTAGTTTCCCTCCGTCTCTTCTTAATTTCACTCACCCCCTCTTCCACCTCCTCTAATTTTTCCTTTACCTCCTTCATTTCCCGGTGCGCCCCCTCTATCTCTTCCTCTAACGCCACCTTAACCGTTTCTATGTGCGTCCTCACCTCCCGGTCCTTTGTCTCCATTACTTCGTCACCTCGTGCAACCTCTTCGTCAACCCCTCATGTACCATCTGACATTCCTTCTTTGTCGCCATTAATTCGTTCTTGATGTCTTTTTGTGTCGCTTTTAACCCCCCGATTATTGCAGTGTTCTTTTCTACTTGATCCACTAGTTCTTTTTGTCCCACTGTCAGCTGTTCTACTCCCCGCGTCAGACCCTCTATGCCCCCCTGTAACCTAGCCGTATTATTCCTCCCCTCCTTCTCCATACGCTTCTCACCTCGCCTTACCTCCTCGCGTACCCCCGAGACCTCCTCGCTTACACCTCGTCCTATTTCCTCCTTCATTTCTCCCATCTCTTTAGTAGATGCCGCCCTCATCTGTTCTAATTCATCCCTCTGAGCATCCAATTTAGTGTCTAACCCGATTTTCACCTCCTCTATCTGGTTCCCCATCCGTTTGATTTCCCGGGCGGATTGCTCCCCTACTTCCCGCAATTTGTCGTCCATTGTGTTTTCTAACCCCATTAACCCATTCTTCACCTCTTTTATCCCGTTGTCTAACCCTTCAAATTTATTGTCCAACCCCTTTAAATTATTGTCTAACCCCTTTAAATTATTGTCTAACCCCTCAAATTTACCCTCAAATTTAGCTTCTAGCCCCCCGATTTGATTTCCTAGTCGCTCCCCCATTCTGTTTTCCATTTTCTCACTATCAGCCCTCATTTCTTCCAATCGACCGCCCATTGTATCCATCCTCCCATTAATTTTATTGATGTCATTCTTTTGGGCGCCCATTATTTCTTTCGTTTCCCGGGTTCCGTTTTTTACTTCCCTTACTTCCTTCATGAATTGCGCCATGAAGGCTTGCATGTACCCTGGCATCTCGGGCTCGGCTGCTGCGACCACGGGCGCGGCTAAATTTGGTGCCGCTACAACCACGTGCGCGAGGGCACCATTTTGCGCACCTGATACCTCCTCAACCACTTCACCATTGCTCTCCTCCACCATTTCTTCCCTCTGGTCCTGGGTTACCCCTAACCCCTCTTCTATTTCCCCCACCGGCACCCGATCACCTTGACCATCCATGGCACGACTTAAATTTAGATGTTATTACAATCTCGGCCGCTCCAAATTTTGACCAAATTTTTTTTTTTAGATGTTTAAAAATTTGGTTCAGGTCCGCATCTCGCTCCTGGCACCAATTGTTACGGACCGCGGATAAGATGTTACTGGATTTGCCGAGCGGATGGCGCCGCGGCCCAAACCGTTAACAATGACTAAGACCCGATTCTGAACGTTGGCCAAATCGTGCCACAGATGTTCAATTGGGAAAAGACAAAGACGACGCGGATGTGAAGAAGAAGAAGGAGACAAAAAGGTTTGAAATACGATTATTATTTATTACTATTTACAGGATTGAAAGAAACCAAGGAAGAAGGAAGGATAACAAAATAAAGACAGAAAGAGGGACGGACCAGAAGGACACAGTGAAAACTTAGCTTACCTATTCAGTCTTACTTAACCCAGGACAGAACAAACAAAAGACAGACTCACACGAATGGGGAATGGAGGCAGGAGTGAATGGCTGGACCGGGAGGAAGGTTCAGCTCGGACCAGAGGACGGCCGGGCCGCGAGGGAGCAGCCGCCGCCCTTCCTCAACAGCAACCTGCCGTCAATGCTCAAGCTGCGGCGGTCAAAGCTGCGATGGTTCAAAGCTGCTGTGGTTCAAGCTCCTGTGGTTCAAGCTGCTGTGGTTCAAACTGCTGCCGTGGGGACGTCGTGTGCTTTCTCAGGACTCCTTTTCTAATCAGTCTGGACTCTTCTGCCGTCTCTGGCGCAACTCTCTGGGGGACTCAGAAACTCATCTCTCCCGCGCACTTCTCTCTTGGACTCCTTCTAATCACTCCTCGTGCACTTCTCTCAGAGGCTTCCTTCTCATCACTCTTCGCGCACTTCTCTCAGAGGCTTCCTTCTCATCCCTCTTGCGCACTTCTCTCTTGGCCTCCTTCTCATCACTCCTCCCAAAGGCTTCCGCGTGCGCTTTTTATAACGCTGCGGGTAAATCAAGCCGCCGGCCTCCACGACACGCCCATCGGTGAGCTCGCCTCGGCCCTGATTGGTCGGCACGGGCCCTCTGGCTCCACCCTTGATGACGATGGGCGGGCACGCCCAGGATTCGGCAGCTCCTCCCCCCTTCTTCTCCGAGCCTACCTCGTGGCTAATGGAGTCGCGGTGAAAACAGCAACCCACAGCTGCAGCAAATGCGGTTGGCAGGAAAGGCTTTGGGAATGGGAATGAAAGGGGATCTATTTATTTGAATTCGGTGCAATGGAGTGTCAATTAATGGAAGACAAATCCTTAGCCTAATACACAGAATAAGGAAATCTATTATTGGCTACGTGGGTGCTTATGAAATAACTACGGAACGACCTTTGACCTTTATACACAACTGGAGGCAGGAGGGTCCACAATAAAGCAATAAAAAAACACAATCCTCATATCCACAACAATATCTTAAACACTTCTATTGAGTTCATTTCACAAATATCTTCGCGGTTTTATTAGAATTTATCAAAATATCGCCGAACAAGCAAAATCAGTTTTGTCAAAACCGCAAACCGGAAATGATGTTTGCGAAGTAACTCAGTTTTTCGTTCTTAAAGCCTTGTTGGCTTCGTGACGATCAGAACATCGCTTTGTTTTCGTTACGATCAGTTGGAATCATGCCCAGTCGTTGTGTGGCTGCTGCTGGTGTGTGCCCGTACGTGCGGGGAGGTACGTGGACATACGTACGTTGACGTACGTACCAAAAATAAGGCCTCACTGTCCGGAAGTTCGCATATCGCAGTTACGATTTATCACAAATTAGTTTTAATGGCCAGGTATTCAATTTTCAAACCGCGAGGCAGAAACAACAAACACACGCGGTTCCTTCGTTGTCGCTTGACCGTACGTGCAAATAAAAATTAAAACTTGCATCGTTCCTTCGGTCTTCGCTCTCGTCCTTCGCCGTTCCTTCGCTCTCGTCCTTCTCTGTTCCTTCGTTCACGTACAAAATGTATATGTGTTTGCTAAATAAATTTATGCGCCTGTGTCTGAGACGGGCCCGTTTGTCTGGGGAATAGAGTAAGACTGTTTAAGGCTGCCTGTGTGCTTCTTCTTCTTCTTCCTATCCTGTACATTTATTTTGTTTCCTCTTCTCCTTCTTGTAAATTGTTAATAAATTGCTTTGTTCTTCATATTCTCTTGGTTTCCTCTCCATCCGATCGCATCAGTCTTTTCTCCATTGGGTAAACGTGGCACGATCGGAACCGCCATAATCGGGTCTAGTCATTGTTAAACGGCCCGAATCGCGGCTCGCTTCGCTCGGCGTGTCCACTAACGCCGTGGTTCGGGCGAGAGTTATTTCCTTGCTTCACGGTCAGCGTTAGTAATTAGGTATTAGGACTAAGTCGACCAATAACCCTACCTAATACCGACCGGAAGGAATGTATAACTTCCAGGACTCGCGTCGGCCAGATAAAAGGACAAGGGGATTAGCCCCCCCTTGATAAGGGGAGAGGCGACGTTTGAGATCCGCAACACACACACACACACACACACACACACACACACACACACACACACACACACACACACACACACACACACACACACACACACACACACACACACACAATTCACAGTTCACACACCTTGACTTTTTTCACATTTTGTTGTGTTGCAGCCTGAATATAAAATAGAATAGAGTGAGATTTTTTTTGTCACTGATCTACACAATCAATGGAGAAAATGGGGATAGGTTCACGGCGAATCCTGATCCAAGAAAAAGGCAGCAAATGGTGACGCCGCAAAAGTCGGGGCATTGTTTCAACGGGGAAAAGGGGGATAGGTTTTAATTCATGGGGGGATTTTTTTTAAATTTTAAAATGTTTTTGATCGCGAATGCACATAATTTCATTAAAAACAAAAAAATAAAAAAAACATACATCAATTATTTTTTTTTTCACAAAACATCACAACACCAGGTACCGTTTCCAGCTTATTGAAGGATTGTGCTTGCAGTTTATTAAAAGTGGTTAACCAACCTTACCGTGAAACTAAAAAAGCAACAACAACAGCATGTACGTACCGTTTAAAATTTTAATTTCACAAATGGTGGATGATGGTGGATGATGGTGATGATGATGGTGATGATGATGGTGATGATGATGATGTAGGAGTTCATGGGATTTTAATTCATCAAGTCTGAAATGAGACAGGTGAGTGTTCCGAGTTGTGCACCAAAAATAATGTAGGTGAGGGCGCTGAAGCCGACGCAGGTGAGATCGCAGATGGGTCATGCGAGTCACACACCTAAGGTGGAGGCAGGAGAGGGTGCTGAAGAGGATTCAGGTGAGGTCACTGATGTGTCGTCCACGAAGTGGGAGGCAGGAGAGGCAGGAGAGGCAGGAGAGGGTGCTGATGCTCTTGAGGTGGAGGGACCAGAGCGGAAGAAATATGTGATGGAGAGTTGCCGGCAGATTGTCGCAGGTTTCGACATAGCATCACATCATGCAACCCCCTTTTAAAGTTGAGGTAAAGCTCCATGACAGGGTCAGATTCTTGCACCCTGTCGGCAATTGCCCACATGTCCTGCAGCACCTCAGCCTGGAACTTTACTGTGAGATTGGACTTCGGTACCTCTTCCTCCTCATCAATGCCCACCTTATACTCCTCCTTGGAAACCTTGGTTAATGGCCTCCAACTCCTCGGTGAGCTCATCGCCATGTGAGGTGACAAGTTCCTCCAACTCCCCAGGCTCCATGTTGCCAAAGCCTTCCCCTCCCACCTGCCTTGGCAACCCGACAAATTCATTTCTTTCCATCGTGTTGGCTGGAAATCCTGTGAAAATTTTCACTGCCTGTGGCCACAGGTTGTGCCAGCACGCATTGATGGTGGAGACTCTCACCTCATCCAGCGACTCCTTGATGGCGCCGATGCAGTGGGTAATGTTGAACTCTTTCCAACACTGCCTGACGGTGAGCCCTGGGTCAAAATCTATCGCAAATGTGGTGAAAGGTGCGGCGGGTGACATAAGTTTTTAATGTGGATATTACACCTTGGTGAAGTGGCTGGATCAGTGAGGTAGTGTTGGGCGGCAGGAAGATCAGTTCGGGTGAGCCACGTTCAGGTCCACGAGGTAGCCAGGAGCATTGTCGATGAGCCAGGTTCAGGTCCAGGAGAGCCTTGAACGCAAGGTTTTGTTTCGCAATATACCTCTGCACTAGGGTGTACGAAACACCCCGTTCTTGAAAAATATTCTCAGATTTTTTTTTGTTTTTTTTTTGTTTTTTTTTTGTATACAAGATCGAGGCTCGTGAAAGAGCGAACATTAATCACACAGAAAGACAAACCGACACATAAAACATATAACATCGGGAGCGGTAGACAAGATGGGGAGAGAGGGGGAAGGACACAAACACAACATTTGAGAGCAGGGACCGAGAGACATGGAGACATCGAGAGATCTGAGAGAGGGCGAGGGCTTTGGGGGGGGGGGGCATGGGAAGGGGGCGGTGGGAGAGGTATAAAACATATGGACACTGCCAGGACTTCCAGGAAAGAAGTTGGAATTTCAAACAAGGTGGATCTGGGGTGAATTAGCGGGGGTAGAAAAGATCAAGGTTTTGGATGGGGGAAGATAAGAGATGGTGGTGAACAGCTGTTTTAAAGACCTGGAGGGAGGAGTGGGATTGAAGGGAGTGAGGGAGTTTGTTCCAGAGGCGGGAGAAAAGAGGAATGAAAGAGTGAAGGTGAGCAGAGAGCCGAGATTTCGGCAGTTTAACCATCAGAGGGTTGCTGGCAGATCTTGTGCGACCTGTAGGAATATTTGGGGGACAGAGCACAGAGAGAGCTGGGGGTGCAAGGCCGGAGAGGAGTCGGTAGAAGACAGAAAGACCACCTACCTGCCTGCGGTGAGTGAGTGAAAGGCCCTCAGAGATAGCTTCATCGCGGGAGATTCCAATAATTCTGAAAGCTTTGGTTTCAACAGCGTGAAGCCGAGCTAGGTGTGAGGCAGGAGCACCGGCCCATAGGGGAGAACAGTATTCCATTGAGCTGCGGATGAAAGCCTTGTATGTGGTGAGGAGCTCAGGTGTGCCGAGGAAGGACTTCGCACGACGGAGGATGCCCAGTCGGCGACTGGCTTTGGAGGCCAGCTTGGAAATGTGGTTTTCCCAAGAAAGATCATGGCAGATAGTGAGACCCAAAATCTTGAGCGACAGAACTTCTTGGAGAGGATTGTTGAGAAAGTAGATGGGAGGGTTGTCCAGTCGATCTTTTCGGAGAGACAGATTGATCTAGTCATACTTATTTTTTTGTTACACAAGCCTTATAAGTTATAGCATTTCTGTAAAATATTTCATATTTTCGATTTGTAGACCCCCCCACCAGGATGGGGTAAAAATCGGGTACCCCCGCTAATGGGTTGCTTTGGCCAAATGTGAGATTTTTCGAATTTTATAAAAGTAAAATCACTTTCTGATAGGAATTCAGGGTCACCGATTCCAAAATGTCCTCTAAAAGGTGTTGGGATCAAAATTGAGAAAAAAAATTGTTCAATTTTTTTTGAAAATTGGGTAATGGGGTAACTACCGAAGCCCCAAAAAAATAAAAAAAAAATTTTCAATTTTTTTTTTTTATTCTCTCTTTGAAACATGACAAATTTTCGTTCTTTTCTCTTTAAAGCATGACAAAATAGTTACAATGTGGCTTCTGCTGCTCGCTTCCTCAAACTCAGGTTCAGTTTATGGGCCCGGTCGTGCTCAACAACTTGTAGAACGTTCTGGAAGTGCTGTTATGACTGTGGGATACAATGGGAGATGATGCCGGGGTGCTGGTGTGCTCGCTGCGAAGATGGCTCCAAGTGGAAATCACAGTGGTAGTTTGAGTGGTTGCCGCATCACTTTCATCGTTGCTGCTGGTTGCCGCTTCACTATTGTCTGCCAACGAAATGATGGAACTAGCAGCACCAATTTTCTGCACCTTCTGCTTGTGCCGTTCTTCCTTGGCCTGCTCACCTTCTGCGACAGAACCTTGTCGGTGTCGAAAGATGCCATGCGGTCAGTCTTCATCGACTGCAAGAACATGCGATCCTCCGGGTTCATGGCCAGCTGCGCAATGTTGGCCAGCCACAACAGCAAGGTGGCATCCAGTCATTGTTACATGGCCTGCAGCTTGGTGAGCGTGACCGGGGTTGATCTACACACGGTCAGGATCTCCCTCATCTTGCAGGTGGCATCCAGAAACTGAATGAGAAAGATGCACGCCTGGTGGTCAGAAAAAGTGGGCATATTTGGCCTTCTTGTAAAGGTCAGCGACCTGGGCCAGGCCAACCTGCACAGACACCCATTTGGGGGGGGAGCATCAGGACAGCCAATGCGCCTTGCCACCACACCCTTCTCGATGTAATGAATGAGACAGCGCAGGGTTTGAAGGCAGGTGGGGAGACGTATTCCCATAATCTGTGCATCCTCCTTATTGATGGTGCTGCCCAGATCAAACATAGCACTGGCCTGTCGTGTTGCTATCGGTGTTCTGGCATTGAGAGTCCAAACTGTCCGGCATATGAGCAGGTGTCAGTTGAGGTGTAGCAGATGGTGTATGGAAGCTCGGGTGGTGTGTATTGTCCGCATGATCACCCATACTATCTAAAAACATTGACACATTGATGTCATAGACTTGAGTGACAATTTGTGTGAAACTTTCAAAATTATAAGAATCACATCATACTCTGCTCAATTTCAGCATCAAACGTGCTTTTTTTTTTATAGCTCACATGGAACATAGTTCCGGGGAGTTTATTGGATGGTGCGTCGTCCGTCCGTCAGTCAGTCAGTCAACACTTGCAACTTTTTCTCTGAAACTGCAGATGGGAATGTGACCAAACTTGGCACGAGTGATATTTGTTATGTTGAAACTCAAGTTTGTTCACGGCATTACAAAAAAAAAAAAAAAAAAAACCCCCCAAAAACACGAGGTTTAAGGGGGGTCTTCCGGGGATCAAAGCTCCGGGGATCAAGGTTTGACCCCCCAAAATAGGTATTTCTTTTCTTCTCCGAAACTACACACACAATGTCGATGAAACTTGACCACAACCTCCATCACCCATGATGCACCAAAGTTTTTTCACTGCATGGAAGAAAAAATAAAAAGATTAAAATAAAAAAATTGGGTCCTAAAAATCGGTACGGGTGTGGTTGTCCCCCAAAATAGTACTTGCTTTCTTCTTAAAAACTACACATACAATTCTGATTAAATTTGACCACAATGTTCCGTTCATCACCCATGATGTACCGTTTGTTCACAGCATTAAAAATAAAATCGGGGTCTATGGAGGTCTAGGTGGTGGTTGCCCCCGAAAATAGGTATTTTTTTGTTTGTTTGTTTAAAGTCTTATGATTACGTTTGTATGATTCGACATGCTGCTCTGTCTTCTAGTAACCATTGAAATTGAAAATCCCGTGGTCTGTTCAAAATACCTTTAGCTTTTGCCGGCAGTATACTGCTCCATGGGTATGCGGGTGTCTTCCGATACCTCAGGGAGATGGAAGACCCTGCCTTGCATAACCCCAGGTCACCTGTGGGCAAGGTGTAGTACCTGTCAGTCCCCTTACCAGGGTAACGATCCGCAGCCATGCGGTTTAAAGGGCAGATGGCTCTGCACATCTGGTGGATGAGAGTCCAGTCGACTCCAACAGCACAGGTGGAAGAGGGTGAATTCCCCAACGACCAGCAGAGAGATGGAGAGGAGTGGCGATCCCCGCCCCCCCCTATTTTCTTATAAATTATACCCCTATTTTCTTATAAATTATACTTTTTTGAATCTATGCCCTTTCCACCTTCCGTCTCGTGTTCATACACTTATGGCTTAACACTACCGACTACAACATGATCGTCACAAGATTCTCCATCGGAAAACACTCATTCACTTCTTGACGTCGACGATTGTGAAACGTGCTGCTATTTGTATTGGTTGTGCTGCTATTTCTTAGCGCAGTTCACCAAAACTGCGCATTGACAATGCAAAATAGCAGGTCCACCCATTGCAGTACTGAAACAATCATTCCCGACATGATGTCACACAGATTATGCATTTGCCTCCGATTCTGTCCAGAATTTTTACGGGCAGTACCAGCCAGATTGAACGTTTCAACTTGAACGACTCAAAAGATCATGGAAATTAAAAACCGTGCCCCATTCTTGGTGTATTACTTAGAATAATAATTACACTCACATACCAAAAAGACTAGTGGACCTCTTCGGGCAGCGTTCAGGTGAGCATTGAAAATCCTTGGACTTGGAGAGGTTTCTACATTGAGGAATCATCATCAAGACCAAAACATGCTTCACAAGTCACTTCCAAATCATTCCAATAACAAACTAGTTTCAAAAGCAAGCTATTGACTATTTTGTATTCACAAAGACTGCTGATATAATTATATGACGTGGTGAAGCTACAAATCCCCCAAAAAAAATCATGCCAATTGGTGCGTTTCTCTTCGTCAGAAAGTGTAGCCCACAAATGCTTGTGTGACTGTCACGTGACTGAAAGACCTCGATTCGTGTGGAGTTTCACGCATCAGTGAAAATTACTTCCACATTTATTAATGATTTACTCCTTATCGGAGACGATAAGCCGACGTTGTTGGAGGCGAGGGCGATTGCATTTGGCAACGGTCACTTCAAAGTGCATCGTGGAAGGGAGTTTTAAAATGAACACAAACAATATTCGTGGGGGGGGGGAGCGGGGTTGGGGGGGGGGGGGATTCCATAACCGACCAACAGGCCCAACCCATCACATGACAATTGTGCCACTGCAGCAACTGATATGACAAGAAAAAGTTGCATATTCGAAGGAAGCCACAGTCCAGCTGATCAAATAATGATGCTAGTACTCGCTACATTGTACATTGTAGCGGGAAGAGACGGATGTATTGAGAGGTGAAACTGCAGATACTATAACTATAATCATCATAAGTAATAACACAAATATAGCTCACCCTCAGCGAGCACCTCTTCAACCGTGACCTGGTACTGGCCGACGGTGACCATGCGGCCGGGCCACGCTGGACCGTCTCGCCTTGCCTCAAGAAACCTCCTCATGTCGCTCACATCACCGGCGAGCAGCACATTCAAAACAAGAAACAAAACTCCGACCTGCAAATCTGGGGGTTTCCTGTAGGCCGTGTCAACCGGAAATTGCGTCTTGGAAAGGAAATTCCCACTGAGCAGTGAGCACGTGTACACATTGCCACCTACCGGCGCCAGGACGTAACGACTGACGACCTCTGTGGTGATAATGGTGATATAAATTTGTTAAAGTACGATCATCGATACTCACTCAAGACTTCGTTGTTTCGTCGTGAGTTCATCGTAGAGGGGCAACGTCACTTCCGCCGGGCGAAGCGAAATTTCATTTGAACCAAAGAACGACATGCGTCTATATATATATACACAGTACATGAAAAAAGATATATATATATATATATATATATATGTATACACAAAAATGTAAATATATATATACATTATACATGTATATCAAAAAATATATATATATATATATATATATGTATATATATATATATATATATATATATATATATATATATATATATATATATATATATATATATATATATACACAAAAACATAAAAATGTATATATACTGTATATCAAAAATATATATATATATATATATATACTATATATATATATATATATATATATATATATATATATATATATATATATATATATATATACATACAGTATATATATTTAAAAAATAAAAAATCAAAAAATATATATATACCATACATATTAAAATTATATATATATACTGAAACGCAAAAGAAACTTACCACCTTTGAAACCTTGAAATATCAACAATAACACTGCGTGTAGTAAATGTGTGAACTTATTTGTGGACAATAGTGTCCTCACTGTCAGACAAAACGGTCACAGATGGTCACTTGAACCTTCAATGGTCACTTCATAGCACAGCTCTTGAACAGCCGTTTTGACCGTCAGTGATTAGCCAAGGGGTACGGGATGATTTTAATGAGCTGCACGTGATGTCTTGATATTGGCTTTAAAAAGGCCAGTGCAAAATGGGCATTTCAATCAACATGCCACGATTGTCAAGGGTTCAACGGCAGCGTGCCCTGGGCATGCTGCAAGGCGGACTGAGCTACTGTACAAACCAACAATTGCTAATTGAAACATTGACATTTTATTGATGACATGTCAAGTTTTTGACCAAGATACACCATCTCATCAGTTTGTTCTACAGTACAGAACAGCACAGGGTGCAATGTCAGTCCCCTTTCAATAGCGTGTGTGGCAGGTAGCTCAGTCCGCCTTGCAGCATGCCCAGGGCACGCTGCCGTTGATCCCTTGACAATCGTGGCATGTTGATTGAAATGCCCATTTTGCACTGGCCTTTTTAAAGCCAATATCAAGACATCACGTGCAGCTCATTAAAATCATCCCGTACCCCTTGGCTAATCACTGACGGTCAAAACGGCTGTTCAACAGCTGTGCTATGAAGTGACCATTGAAGGTTCAAGTGACCATCCGTGACCGTTTTGTCTGACAGTGAGGACACTATTGTCCACAAATAAGTTCACACATTTACTACACGCAGTTATTGTTGATATTTAAAGGTTTCAAAGGTGGTAAGTTTCTTTTGCGTTTCAGTATATATATATAATATATACAGACAGCATTTAATATGGAATATTTTTTTTGTGGGGGTGAACTTACTTTTCAAGATGTCTTAGAACCAAAAGTTCATTGGAATTATGTTGAAATTATTCTAGATTTTGTTAATGTGACCTTTAAAAGAAACAAAAACCACATTTGACATTTCGAAGCAACTAAATTGATCCTTGAAAGTGATGTAAACTGATATCGAACTCAATTCATGGACAGTACTGTGTTAAACTTCTGTACGTTTTCCAGAAGTATCTCTTTATTTTGCACATTAGCCAAAACATTTTTTAACAAAAACAAAAGTTAAATTACGACTGGGATTACGGACAGTAAAATTACAGTTCAGTACTTCGTGTAACCCCCACGAGCATTCAGGAGAGCACGTACACGTTGAGGCATGCTGTTCACGAGATTTGCCAAGGTTTGGACAGGAATCGCTTGCCATGCAGTGACAATAGCCTGCTGCAATTCACGCACAGAGGCAGGCTGCTGGTCCAAGTGGTCGATTTGACGCGTTAATTCTGCCCACAAGTTCTCTATCGGATTCATATCCGGGGACATGGCAGGCCACTCCATATGCTCTACACCACGGTCAGCAAGAAAGTGTTGGATCATGCGAGCACGGTGAGGCCGTGCATTGTCATCTTGGAAGACAAAGTTTCCTAGAAAGGCTGCACGAGCAAATGGAAGCAATGTTTCTTCCAGAATGGCCCTGTACTTGAACTGGTTCAGGTTTCCATTCAGAACAACCAGGTCAGTTTTGCCCCCTGCATGAAAAGCAGCCCAAATGGTCACCCCACCACCTCCAGCTTGGACTCTTGGCACTATACAATCTTTGTTGTAGGCTTCATGCACTTGTCTGCGCACTTGGACGTGGCCATCTTGACGATAGACCAGAAATCTAGACTCGTCACTGAAGATTACGTGATTCCAGTGTCCTGGCTGCCATTGACGGTGCTCTCTGGCCCACTGCAATCGGCGCTGGTGGTGTTGTCTGGTCAGTCGTGGCTTTCTCAGGGGACGCCTGGCACGATAGCCTGCTTGAACCAGTCATTGGTTGACTAGCCTTCTGGATACAGGCACATTTGTCAGTTGCTGCCACTCAGCCCTAAGCCGATTAGCTGACTTGGTACGGCCATTGCGGACTAACCGGTGCAGCTGGCGATCATCCCTCCTTGTGGTTCTGCGGGGACGTCCTGGCCTCGGTATTGGAGTAGGGACACCCCTCTGAGCATTTCGTTTCAGGATCTTTGACACCTGACCTTGAGTGATGCCATACTGCCGAGCAATAGCACGCTGTTTCATGCCGTAATTTCGTAAAGCCACCACTCCATGACAAACAGCATTGTCGAGTTGACGGACCATCTCCAGAGGAAGCGGCAATAACTTTTGGAGACGTGCAGCAGTTGTTTTCCACTAATACAGAACGCAACAACCCTTGTATACCCGACTGTGAAGCCAATCGTCAAATGCACCTGTCCGTACATTTTGCCACGCCACCTGTGATATAATCCTGTTGTTGACTTCTTGCTGCGACAGACAATCAGTGACATGGTTCTTTTAACAAATAAATCACCGAAGTGTAAAAGAAACTCTCCAGATTGATATACTGAGTTAAGAAAGTAAACCCAAGTCAAGAAAAAAAAAAATTCCATATTAAATGCCAAGTCTGTATATAAATAAATAAATAAATAAATAAATATATATATATATAAATTTTTTTTTTTTTATGGAATGGGAATGTTTCTTTATTGTAATATGAGGGACTACAACAACTTCAACACACGAGGAGGTCATTTGGCCCGCCCTGCCTTTACTACATTGAATCGATGCCACATTAATCCAATTTATTAATACTAGGGCATGCCCGTACTATATATATATCTAAAATTATATCCCCCCCCTCTATTTACATGAAATGGTTTGGTCCATTCGCAAAGCCAAAGCGAACGGCTTGCGAGTACGGTGACAATCCCCCCCCTCTATTTACATGAAATGGTTTGGTCCAAAGCGAACGGCTTGCGAGTACGGTGACAATCCCCCCCCTCTATTTACATGAAATGGTTTGGTCCAAAGCGAACGGCTTGCGAGTACGGTGACAATCCCCCCCCCCTCTATTTACATGAAATGGTTTGGTCCAAAGCGAACGGCTTGCGGAGTTTGGTAAAGAAATCGCCATAGCTCGGTAACTACTTGTCCGATTAATATGAAACCTTGAAAAGGCACATCCTCAGGTCCCCAGCAATATACCTGGCAAGTTTCAAGTATATCGGACCCGTGGTTGTCGAGAAACAGCGGTCACAGACAAACACACAGACATACACACATACACACACACACACACACACAGAGATTACTGGAATTATAGATAGACTAGGGCATGCCCGTACTATATCTATATCTAAAATTATATCCCCCCCCTCTATTTACATGAAATGGTTTGGTCCAAAGCGAACGGCTTGCGAGTACGGTGACAATCCCCCCCCCCCTCTATTTACATGAAATGGTTTGGTCCAAAGCGAACGGCTTGCGGAGTTTGGTAAAGAAATCGCCAAAGCGTGCACAAACGCGCAGGAAAGCGAAAGAATCGCAAATTAGTTTTAATTAGTTTTAAAACATAGTTTAACGCCAACATAGCGGCAACATAGTTTGCCAACGTGAAATAAATGAATACGCTCTCAAATGTGCCGTCCGAGGCAGAGTCTGTTCGCCACGTTCGGCACACGTGATAACTCGCTGCTCTCTGATTGGTTGAATCGTTTTTTGGACATACCTCGGTAACTACTTGTCCGATTAATATGAAACCTTGAAAAGGCACATCCTCGGGTCCCCAGCAATATACCTGGCAAGTTTCAAGTATATCGGACCCGTGGTTGTCGAGAAACAGCGGTCACAGACAAACACACAGACATACACACATACACACACACACACACACACACACACACACACACACACACACACACTTTGATTACTGGAATTATAGATAGATTAGTCAATCGATTCCTGTGAGTAGGTGGTTTATATTGGGAAAGGCACAAAGGACGTACATTAAATAAATACACACGTACAATACACTAATACTACACACACGTACACTAAACTACACACACATCTCGTTTTTTTATTTCTGTTCCTCACAATTTTATCTCTCTTTTATTCACATACACACACACACACACACACACACACACACACACACACACACACACACACACACACACACACACACACACACACACACACATTTAATTAATAGTACAGTATCGGCTGTTCCTAAACTTAAATATAAATAATTTAAAGGATTGGTATAAATGATGTTAATTTCACAACATCCCATATTCAACTTTATTTAAATTGTAAACCTCAAACATAGTTCCTTCACCTAAAGCAAGAACCTTAACCTGCAAACAATTGACTCGTTTCCCGACTGCATGGATCATCAGCTGGGCACCGTTCTTCCTCGAGGTTTCGATCCTTGTTTTTCGAGGTCGAAATTTCGATTTCGACCGAAACACACACACGCACTCCCAAGCAAGTAGCTAGCGCTTGCCAAGCCAGCCGTTCCTTATCAATGGTTTTGAATGGAGTGATCGCTTGAGTGCTTAAAAAACGTAGGCAGCGCTTTATAAGAAACTTGGTTACTGAACCCAACTATAGCAAACATTAACTCTTTGTCCACGCTCTAGCGTGGTCAACAAAAAGAGAGTTCTGATCCAACACGGCAATTTCAAAATAACTCAACAGCCACAAAAAAAAAACCATGGAGTGCAACACGGCAATAGTGGGCAAAATGGCCTCCTCATACCTATTTTGGAAGGTCCACAGACACCAAAATTTTTTTTTGATGTGATATAATACATTTTAAAGTAATAAACAAAGAACTGAACATGGTTTTAATAATTTTTGAGGTGTTACAGTTCTAATTAATTCTAATCATTTTTTGAAAAAAAAAAAAACCCGTCAGGTACCGCCCCTAAAAACAGCGATGGTCATGACGTCATCTGCATGACGTAATCAAAGGCAAGGTCGTCTCAGCACGCAATCGATAATGGCTGCACAACTCGCTTCAGACTCGACAGAAAGTGTATTTGACGAAGATTTTTCTGATCAAGAATCTTCAGATAGTCAAAATAATTATAAAAACTACACGTAGCAAAAACAAATTCTCGAGATGACGTAGCGAGATCACGATCTCGAGATGATTCGAGATCACGTGGGTAATACAATCACCGTTTGGGGGGGGGGGGCGGGGCCAATCGAGCGTAAAAGGCCATCAAAAAACATTAAAATCTTCTTTTCAAGATATTTATTTTTTAAAAAGCCCATGATTAAGTGTTCAGTGAAAAAATATATATTGTAGTGGTTACCTTACTCACATGTCGCGGTTACCTTATTCACTTGTCGCGGTTAACTTATCCGCATGTGACGGTTACCATTACGATGGGTTTGGTCTAACCCACGCACACGGACGTTTGGTTGTGTCGTCGTGACGCACGCGCGGCTGTTGGAGCCACGCCCTCCGAAGAGGGTTCTTGCTTTTATATAAGCCGTTACGACTTCCGTTCGCGAGCAGTTGCTGGAGATTTCTGTATAATAAACAACCTTTTGTACCCAACGAAATGGCCTCTTCTTATCGTCTTCGGCAACCGCTAAACTGGTGACCCCGTTGCCCCCGAACGTATTCGGGGGCCACATGAACACGGCAGGATTGCGACCGCAAGTTCTTCCACAAGACCTAAACTCGAACTGCCGGAGTTTTAGCAACGTCGAGCGGCCATGTGGTTTGCGCATCGCGCTCGGTTCCCTCCTCTACAACTAGAGGGGCGAACCAGCTCGGGGACCCTCCGAAGGAACACCGTTACGGGGCGTTGGCGGCACGGCTACTTCGTCGCCTTCGCGCACACAGGCCGAGTACTGCTACTTCGTCGCCTCCGCGCACACAGGCCGGGCACGGCTACTTCGTCGCCTTCGCGCACACAGGCCGAGCACCGCTGCTCGTCGCCTCCGCGCACACAGGCCGAGTACTGCTGCTCGTCGCCTTCGCGCACACAAGCCGAGTACTGCTACTTCGTCGCCTCCGTGCACACAGGCCGAGTACTGCTGCTCGCCACTCCTACTACTGCTCCTACGGCGGATCCCGAGGCTGATGCTCCTGCAACTACAGCTACTACCGCTGCTCATCTCGTGCGCACGCACGGCTGCTTCGTTACCTTCGCGCGCGCTGGAGCCTCGTTGTCTTAGCGCGCACCGCTGCTCGCCACTCCCACAATTCCTACTGCTGCAACTACAACGGCTACCGCTGCTCAGCACCCGTGGCCCGGCTCTGTTCCACCCGCGGCCCGGCTCTGTTCCACCCGCGGCCCGGCTCTGTTCCACCCGTGGCCCGGCTCTGTTCCACCCGCGGCCCGGCTCTGTTCCACCCGCGAACTACGTACACGCCCGTGGCGTGCCTTCTGGGGGGGGGGGGGGGGGGCGCATGTAGTGGTTACCTTACTCACATGTCGCGGTTAACTTATCCGCATGTGACGGTTACCATTACGATGGGTTTGGTCTAACCCACGCACACGGACGTTTGGTTGTGTCGTCGTGACGCACGCGCGGCTGTTGGAGCCACACCCTCCGAAGAGGGTTCTTGCTTTTATATAAGCCGTTACGACTTCCGTTCGCGAGCAGTTGCTGGAGATTTCTGTACAATAAACAACCTTTTGTACCCAACGAAATGGCCTCTTCTTATCGTCTTCGGCAACCGCTAAAATATGAATTAAACCAAACATTATTTTATTTGCTGAAGGGGACACACGACAAAACGCTATTACCCTCGCGAGAGGAAAGAGTATTGCAATATGGGTCTATTTGTCTGTCTGTTTGTCCGCACTTAATGTGTCAACGTGAACAAGTTTTTACACGTTATCTTTTTTTCAACCTCTATAAAGCATGTACAAGACAATTGGAATGCGATTACGTCTATAAAATACGTACTATAAAGCCACAAGTTCTGGCGAGGGTCTGCCATTCTAGTTTACATTCTAGATTCATTTCTAGATTACATTACATTCTAGATTGCTCATTCTACTTTAATGTTTTAGTTTCAATTTTTAAATAAGAATTTGAAGTTTTTGTTATGACATTGATCCTCCGCGTGTTAAAACAATGTGGTAAAGCAAAATTCAGTTAAATTAACCTAGGGGTATTAATTAGGGTTAGGAAGCATATAGCCTAAATAGTAATAGATAGAGAATGTCAGTGTTAGATTTTAGAAATGCTCACCCTTAACCCTAACCAATTGCTATTGTTACCCAAAAATATTAAAGTAGCAAAAGTTGTTCCCGTTTTCAAACAAAAAGCAGACCCACAATACTTGAGCAATTAACGACCCATTTCTCTGACGTCATTTTCAAACATTATTGAAATCTTTGACTTTCCAAATTCCCAGTTTTTTTTTTTTTCATGAAAAGTACGCTACGTCTCTACATTCTACATTTCTTATGTAGAATGTTGATTGAAAAGTAACTTCTACATTTCTTAAATAGAGTTGTTTTTGCTATTGATAATTATGAACATACAATCAGTGTTTTCTGGATTTTTCCAGACTTGGAGTGATTCACAAATTACCTTACAGATAGAAAACCTCTCTAAATGGAACAGAATTAAATATGAAGGATGGGTCTTGTGGTGTGCCCCGGGGATCCCTCCTGAGACCACTTCTATTTATCATCGATATTGATTTACTAAAATTTTCAAATGTATTGTCTTCTGTCTCGTATACCAACGACTTGAGCATTTTCTTCTCGCATAAAAAACCTCCGACCCACCTTGATATCGTTAATTCAGAATTTAATGTTTATGAGCAGATTCATGCGAATCAATTTATCATTGAACATACACTACGTGACCAAAAGTATGTGGACACCCAAAGATCACACCTTGTATGTGCTCGTCGAACATCTCATTCCAAAATCATGGGCATTAATATATAGTTGGTCCCACCTTTGCTGCTATAACAGCCTCCACTCTTCTGGGAAGGTTTTCCACTAGATGTTGGAACATTGCTGGGGGATTTGCTTCCATTCAGCCACAAGAGCATTAGTGAGGTCGGGCACTGATGTTGGGCGTTCCAATTCATCCCAAAGGTGTTCGATGTGGTTGAGGTCAGGGCTCTGTGCAGGCCAGTCAAGTTCTTCCACACCGATCTCGACAAACCATTTCTGTATGGACCTTCGCTTTGTGCATGGGGGCATTGTCCTGCTGAAACAGGAAAAGGCCTTCCCCAAACTGTTGCCACAAAGTTGGAAGCACACAATCGTCTAGATTGTCAATGTGTGCTGTAGCATTAAGATTTCCCTTCACTGGAACTAAGGGTCCTAGCCCGAACCATGAAAAACAGCCCCAGACCATTATTCCTCCTCCACCAAACTTTACAGTTGGCACTATGCATTCGAGCAGGTATCATTCTCCTGGCATCCGCCAAACCCAGATTCGTCCATCGGACTGCCAGATGGTGAAGGGCGATTCATCACTCCAGAGAACGCGTCTAATGGCGGTGAGCTTTACACCACTCCAGCCAACCCTTGGCATTGCGTATGGTGATCTTACGCTTGTGTGCGGCTGCTCGGCCTTGGAAACGCATTTCATGAAGCTCCTGATGAACAGTTGTTGTGCTGACGTTGCTTCCAGAGGTAGTTTGGAACTCGGTAGTCAGTGTTGCAACTAAGGACAGACGATTTTTATGCACGATGTGCTTCAGCACTCAGCGGTCCCATTCTGTGAGCTTGTGTTGCCTACCACTCTGTGGCTGAGCCGTTGTTGCTCTTAGACGTTTCCACTTCACAATAACAGCACATACAGTTGACTGGGGCAGCTCTAGCAGGGCAGAAATTTGATGAGCTGACTTGTTGGAAAGGTGGCATCCTATGACGGTGCCACATTGAAAGTCACTGAGCTTTTCAGGATGACCCATTCTACTGGCAATGTTTGTCTATGGAGATTGCATGGCTGTGTGCTTGATTATATATACACGTCAGCAATCGGTGTGGCTGAAACAGCCAAATCCACTAATTAGAAGGGGTGTCCGCATACTTTTGGTCATGTAGTGTACATAATACCGACCAAACTCGGAGGTGTAATGGTTGGAGCGTCCGCTCTGAACCTGGGAGATTGATGGTTCAAACCCCGACAGAGTCACACCAAATACATTATTAAACTAGAACGGAACTGACAGGCCGGATTTACATCTGGATCTTCACCAATATTGAATCAATTTGTCCTTGTCACACACCCAACCTGTCCACCAGGTTTCATCCGAGTCTGTTCATAACTTTGAGATATCCTGCTCACAAACAAACAGGAGTGAAAACATAACCTCGTTTACCTTGGTAAAGGTAAAAAACAAAAAAGGTACATGCTGCTTCCTTGCTTGACAATCAGCATTTTGAAGGACAGAGCATGCATGGCCTAACGCTGGGAAGGCAATGGCAAACCACCGAGTATAACTCTTGCCAAGAAGTTGCTTCAGCAGTAGACCGATGCTCTGTAGAGAGTATGTCACAATGTTTTTATGGCGTAGCCCATAGGATAAAGCCATCTAGAACAGTGTTTGTCTGTCCGTATGTATGTCCCCATGTCCCCTCAAACGTATACCAATCAGAGCTGAGGATCTGCCACATGACAGGGTGATGTGATTTCGTCTGATGTCATTACGACGTACAACGGCTGACTCCACACTCCGCCATTTTGATTCCTATGCCGAACAGGCCGAACATATCGTCGAACCTGTCATATATCACAATCTGCATGCTCTACCTTACGTTTTTCATTCAGTGTGAAACACAAACAAACCGATTGTTAAAATGATCAAGAAATATCAAAGCATAGACGTTACAGGTCTTCCAACGATACAGTACGTATAGGCCTTAGGCTTTATGCCTCACCTTCAGGCCGCTTGGCAAATTAAGCCAAGGTTTCTTAATACAGTAGTATCGTTTTCATAATAATAATAATAATAATAATAATAATAACAATATAGTATATATAACCATAACTTTAATCCCAATGTCGTGAATGTAAAGTTGATGAATTGAAGCGGTGTATGGTTCATGAAACAATGATAAGCGGTGTACGGTACTAATAACCACGGAAGTAAGGAATTAGCCTCGGTCTTTTAATAGTAATATCATTTTCGTAATAATGATAACGTAACATTTATATTATAGTCAATCTAATCGTAACACTAATCTCTTCGTAGTGACTGTAAAGTTACTGGAGGTTAAAATACATCATCTTCAACTATATAAGAGAGATGTCTGTCAGTGTGTCTATGTGCCGCCATTTTTCTCAGATGGCCAAACGGATCTTCGTCAAACTTTCAGAGGTTCATCAGTGAGTGCCTGGGAGTGTTTTAGGTCAAAAAAAAAAAAGAAAAAAAAAAGAAAAAAAAAATCTTTTGGAGGTTTTTTTTAAAAATCGATCGATAGTGCCTAACTAAGCCTTTTAAAATTAATGACAGTTATATACAAGTACACATTTGCATAAATAAATAAAAAACAATCACCAGACATTTGAATACAAATAAATCAAACAATTCCGGAAGTGTACAAAGTTGGTAGTATGGCTTCTTCTTCTTCCTGATCGGCATCACACTTACCTCAGAAACGTGATGAATGCCACATTCACCCCATTCACCCACCAGCATATATATGAACCCCTTTCCTCTCCTGCCTCCCCCTCCCCTTCCCCCTTCCTCCCCCTCTCCTCCCATCTTCCATCCCCCCCTCCCCTTCTCCTCCTCCCTCCCCCTTTCCTCCACTTCCCCCCCTCCCCTTTCCCCTCCCCTCCACATCCGTCCCTGCCCGGCAGCGCCGGGTACTTCTGCTATATATATACTATATAAGAGAGATGTCTGTCTGTGTGTGTCTGTCACCATTTTTCTCAGAGATGGCTGAACGGATCTTCAGCAAACTTTCAGAGGTTCATCAGTGAGTGCCTGGGAGTGTTTTAGGCAAAAGAAGAAAAAAAATTGAAAAAAAAAATCGTTTTTTTTGGAGTTAAAAAAGAATTTGCTTGATAGTGCCTAAGCCTTTTAAAATTAATGACAGTTACATACAAGTACACATTCGCATAAATAAATACAAAACAATCACCAGACATTTGAATACAAATAAATCAAACAATTCCGGAAGTGTACGAAGTTGGTAGTTCGGCTTCTTCTTCTTCCTGATCGGCATCACACTTACCTCAGAAACGTGATGAATGCCACATTCACCCCATTCACCCACCAGCATATATATGAACCCCCTTCCTCTCCTGCCTCCCCCTCCCCTTCCCTCTTCCCCCCCTCTCCTCCCATCTTCCATCCCCCCTCCCCTCCCCTTCTCCTCCTCCCTCCCCCTCCCCTTCCCCCTTCCTCCACTTTCCCCTTTCCCCTCCCCATCCGTCCCCGCCCGGCAACGCCGGGTACTTCTGCTATATATCTACTATATAAGAGAGATGTCTGTCTGTGTGTTTGTCTGTCTGTGTTGCCATTTTTCTCAGAGATGGCTGAACGGATCTTCGGCAAACTTTCAGAGGTTCATCAGTGAGTGCCTGGGAGTGTTTTAGGCAAAAAAAAAAAAAAATTGAAAATAAAAATCGTTTTTTTTGGAGTTAAAAAAAGAAAATTGCTTGATAGTGCCTAAGCCTTTTAAAATTAATGACAGTTACATACAAGTACACATTCGCATAAATAAATACAAAACAATCACCAGACATTTGAATACAAATAAATCAAACAATTCCGGAAGTGTACGAAGTTGGTAGTACGGCTTCTTCTTCTTCCTGAACTGCATCACACTTAACTCAGAAACGTGATGAACGCCACATTCACCCACCAACATATATATGAACCCCCCTCCCTCCCCCCCCCCAACTTTGACAGAGTTGACTAACTGACCAACATATAGAATAAACCAAATGGCATCTCAATGCAATCTCTTCACTTCTATGGTGACAGACAGCTTAGAGACTTGGAGTACTTCAAAATTATTTAATACTTACATTATTTGCTAACTGGTATCTCCACCCAGGTCAAACTATCCTCTTCAACTAAAATATCAAACAAGCCCGGCTACACCGCTGCTAGACTTTCGGTCTTGTTATTTTTTACTTGTGTGTAACTCTATAATGTGCAATATAATTTATTGAGGTTTGACAAACTGCAAGTCATAAAAACATACGTTTATTTTATCGTCCCAAAATGTCAAATATAAAAAGGTGCAATCAGGAAAAATAAAAACCATTTTGTAAGCAAGTAGTCATTAATGTCGACGTATGTTGCTAAAATACTCAATCAGATGTGAACACAATTTTGAATTATTGACTGCATTTGGATTGCAGGAGTCTTCTCTTGTATACACAGTGTAGGCCAATGGAAGAGCAGGCCTCTGTGTAAACCTCATAGCAGTTAAACCAGCCAATCCCAAGATATTGTGGGATGTTTAACACCCACAAATTAGATCATGCAAATGTAAACAGCAAGACAAAGGTCTACAAAGGAAGGTATGCTTTATGATTCAGTGCGAAATTCAGCCCGGGGGGTACACAATAATCATGTACACAGTTGTAACCTTTATGAAATAAATGCATATTATGTGCAGTATCATAAGAACAACACCTTAAACCAATGTTTATGCCTGTTTTTTCACTAGGTCAAGTATCGTGCTAAATATATATATATATATTTCGCACACAATACACGTGGCCTAAGTGCTGTGCAATCTGTCTGAAATCAAGTCGACATTAACATCTTGTGTAAGTACTTATAATAGTAGAAAACTTGGGACACAACGGTGGCCTAAAGATGAAAGACACTGGGTTGGTATCTCAGTGGTTGTGGGTTCAATTCTTTCATTTCATGGGCATTCTGTGGCTGCTGGTTGCATCGTCGCTGGGAGTGGTGGCTGTGCCGCCGATGCAGCGCCCCCTGTAGGTTAGGGAAGGAATTTGTAATCTGCCCAGGGTGCTGGCGATGGCTCCCTTTTCTTAATTGTGGCCGAAAGCAACAATGTTAACAATTTACAATCCAAGCTTACAAAACCCAAGCTAGTCTCGAGTGAGTTGCCATGTTACTGTCACATTGTTGCTCAAAACCCAACATTTAATCGAGGTGTAATGCTAGGTTTCATTGTTTTACCATTATTTTTGTCCACTGACAAAATTCTGAAAGTTCTGTTCTGCAGCTTGTCAGTTAAGTAAAAGGTGATCTCAAAACTACATGTATATCTAATCATTATTTTTTGATACGTCTTGCAAAGATCAAATTTAATTTCAAAGATCACATAATTTTTGTTTCAGGAATTAAATAAATCGCATTTTGTACCAAGGATGTGATAATGACAGGAAGCTTCAGTAAATATAACATTTAAACTCTTGCCAAATTCATTGTAATATAGAAGAAATACATCTTGCAATCATTCCCAACGGATGTCCGCACTTAAAAACCAGTCAGCAACGGGTATCATCCTTTCAGGGAGGCAAGATGGATGTGCACGACCAAATGTACTCAGGTAAGCCTTCCATCGATGGGCCGACAGTATCTGTTATTAATGAACTCTTGCTTCAACATCAGCATATCACAATTCAGGAACTTGTGACAAGGAGTCGGGAAAACACAGGTCAACAGTGCATTGTCACCTAGGATGTGGGGTGGTGGGGAGGGGGTGGAAGAAAGGAGATGGCAAAATGGGTGCCACACGTACTCAAAAGAGGACAGACAGAACCAGCTCGCTTTGTTAACAGCGACTTCGGCATTTTCCGCGGCCATACTTTCTCAACATCTACCATTTCTGTAGATGAAACGTGGTGCCACAACTGCAAGCCATGGGGATTATGTGGAAAGATGTGACGTGAATGAATGATCGTTTTAAGGCCATTTTCCCCGCGAGAGCGGGGGTTAGCCTTGCTAACACGGTTAGCCCCATGACAATCATGGTTCCCTGTTTGAGGCAATGTTTTTTTTTGGCCGGATGCCCTTCCTGACGCCAACCGTTAATCGCCTCTTACGATGTGCAGGGATACGGTGTACCTATTCTAAACCGGGGTACACACCGGGATCATTCATCCCAGCAAGCTGGTACTCAATTTGCCGACCTCGGAAGGATGACAGGCTGAGTCAACCCCCCTGGCATTAATTCAGCGTTCGACCGGGATTCGAACCCAGGACCCTAGGATCCCAAGCCAGCACCCTAACCGCTAAGCCAACACCAGGGTTAATGATGTGACGTGAATAAAGTTTGTCAATTGTACTTTGTCAATTATGTGTGTGTGACAGAACCTTTGGGATGTCACTTGGAGACCAGACTGGCTTTGTGCTGAAGAAGAGGTCATCTACATATTATATATGCAAAGGTTTAAAGGGCTCAGAAAAGAGAAAGGTAAGTTTAGAGTAAGAGGAGCATGGATGTGGCAGAGAAGTGGGGCAGCACGAACATTCCAAGTTTCTAATGTAATAAGTACAAGGGCTCCCAATCCTGTGTGATGTTACCCAGGCAAAAAAAAAAGACTAGAATTGTACTGTAATAACTTTAATAGTTTACTCTGATTAAATAGAACAAAATACAAATTAAAGCTACTCTGTTTAATCACGGTGGGGAAAGAAAATTGCACGTACTCCTCCTTCTCCCACCCACTCCCCCTCCCCTACAATCCCCCAGTCCTTACATTAAAATCAATATGGCCACTTAAAATAATATCTCGGCACAACCCTCTTAGTGTCTCGATTGAATCTCAAATCATACAAAACAGTTTTTAAAACATCGAGCAATCGAGCAGTCCAGCGCTAAAACATTAAAAAACTTATTTCAAACAAAACATGTTTAGCGATAAACACCGTTTAAATGAACCAAAACCTGTTCACAAACATTGAAATATCATGTACATATAAAAAAAAAAAATCAGTAACTTAAACATTCAAGGCTGATGTGCAGCTGGCAGCAGAAGGGATCTTTAGCAACTAGACTTTCCAGCAGAGTTCAAAATGTCAGAATCAAACCTCTCCAAGTGTCAATAGACTGCTCCGTCGGCAGTCTGCCATAATGGATGACTACACAGCTAAATCAGCACCTCTGAGATTTTCATCTCATCATCCACAGAATGAAGTAATAGCAGGGCCACACGTATTGAGCAAACAGATCAGCATATGGTCCAGGAAAACCTTGTCATGCTGGATGGTCCGAGGGATGAGGACCGTGGCAGCCGAAAGGAACAAAGGAACGGATGAAGGACAGCACAGCTTGATGCCACCATGAGAACATCAGCACAACAATAAGATGCCAGCACTGGTGACTTGAGCCAACGACGTTCAACCATCCTGAAATAAAAAATGATTATCACATTTTGCATTATGACTCAATTTGATACAAAAAGTTAAATTCATGTAGCTTCTGCAGGGAAGGACGGGACTGAAATTAAATTTGGGGGACGGGATGGGGTTAAATTGAGAAATTTCCAATTGTGAGAAGGAAGGGAAGAGGATAAGGAACAGGAGCAAAGAGGAGGAATAGGAGAAGTGAGAAAAGATGGGAAAGAAGGATAGGAATAAAGGAAGGGAGGGAAAGTGTAAGTGTGTGTCGTGTGTTATATCGGGCGGTGAGGGGAAGTGAGGATGATGGTGGGGTCAATAATTCCACCGTTTTTGTAAACAAAATAAATGGATGGAACTAAAGAATACTGTACATAGTTCTTATTTTGATTAGCTAGAAATGCTCGCTCCCTTCATGAGCAGCCCGAGGCTGGGTGTGAAAGTGTCGGGTGGGGCAAATATATTTTGCGCCATCGCTAATAATCACACGTCTGCAACATGGGTCAATGAACTGCTTGCACTGTGGCAGGTGTACAGGCGAGAACCGCAAGTCGTTTCCCTCAGAGAGAGGAGGGGTATACCCATAACGTGACCCTGGGTACCACCAACACGTATGCAAAATGTGGGGGAGGTCGGCCCAGCCCTGTTTTTTTTTCTCGAAGATTTTCAGACGTGCACACACACATACACTCATACAGAGCAATGGCTTATTTAATATATTTACGTAGTAGGATAAAAAAAACCACCTTTAGAGGCCATTTTTCCCCGCAAAGCGGGGGTTGGCCTTTTTCGGGAACCGTGGTTGTTGTTGTTTTTCGGTCCCCTATTTGAAGCAATGTTTTACGGCCGGATGCCCTTCCTGACGCCAACCCTTTTTGCCGCCTTTAACGACAAACAGGGAATTACCAGTGAACTGGTACTCAATTAGCCGACCTCGGAACTGTAGTTACGTAGAATCGTTACATAGAATCGGATTACGTAGTAGGATAAAAAGAGGATTTTCTTGCATGCAAGCATACTTAACATACGATCTTATGTGACGTTCTGATCGGAGACAGCTAATATACCCGGATAATGTATCAGTAACACTGGGCAGCTGCTGCACATTATTATACAAGAGTTACTATAAAAGCAATGCTTCATAACCTCGCATAAAAGGCCAACATCAAATCTGTCAAACCTATAACTTGGCTGAAATAGGCTCAGACCATTCACAGGTATTGGCTAATTTTGAAAACGACTTAAATGAAACAATTTTTTTTTTAAAGGAAACTAACCAGGAGATGTAATGTAAACAAATCAGTCACCGACGCGAATTCTGCACAAAATCTTGAATTTGTAATTGGAGGAAGATTTGCACCTCGTTTAGCAAATGATAGAGGATGTGGAAGAATTCCATCAAAAATATAAATTCCCTCAACAAAGTAAGCTGTCGGCTTCAATAGAACAAAGCAGGTACATATACAGACTCTCATCAAAGGTTGAAAAGACTTGCAAAGAGAGATAAAAAGCCAACATTAAGATGTTGAATTACCCAGGCCATGTGGAGCACACAACCAATTACAGATCACTTAATAAAAGAGGCAAGGCAGCAGCAATAATTCAAAAAGAGAGAAACCTCAAAGAAAAAAAATCAAAGTCAAAAAATCAAAAAGGAAGTCAAACAAACAATCAGAGCCATGAAAGGTCACAAATCTCCAGGCATTGACGGTATCACTGGAAGTAATCAAGGCAAGTGGAGTGAATATGATTCAAATATGAACACACTTCTTGAGTGTTGGTCCGATCACTCCACTTCCCATCACTCCGCTTTCGGTCTCTCAAGCAAGGAGGCTTGCTTCGATCTCTCCACAACATCGAAGTTTGAGTATTTTCCCATTCGTGTCTTTGTCAAATTTCCACTGGTTATTTTATTGCGCATGTGTTATTGTGTTTCATGAAAGCCAGCTTGGAGTTTGCAAAAAAGCACCTAAAGGACTCTCAGACTGTGAGAAACAAGATTCTGTGGGCTTTCATGTGTCTTTCGCTGAGGAGAGGCTTCCGTCTGGCCACTCTGCTATAAAGCCCAGATCGGTGGAGTGTTGCAGTGATGGTTGTCCTTCTGGAAGTTTCTCCCATATCCACACAGGATCTCTGGAGCTCAGCCAGTGACCATCGGGTTCTTGGTCACCTCTCCTACCAAGGCCCTTCACCCCCGATTGCTCAGTTTGGTCGGGTGGCCAGCTCTAGGAAGAGTCCTGGTTGTTCCAAACTTCTTCCTTTTAAGAATTATGGTGGCCACTGTGCTCTTGGAAAACTTAAATGCAGCAGAGATTTTTTTGTAGGCTTCCCCAGATCTGTGCCTCGACACAATCCTGTCTCTGAGCTCTGCAGGCAGTTCCTTCGACCTCATGGCTTGGCTTTTGCTCTGATATGCATTGTCAGCTGTGAGACCTTATATAGACAGGTGTGTGCCTTTCCAAATCATGTCCAATCAATTGAATTTACCACAGGTGGACTCCAATCAAGGTGCAGAAACATCTCAAAGATGATCAAGAGAAATGGGAGGCACCTGAGCTAAATTTCAAGTGTCATAGCAAAGGGTATGAATACTTATGTCAATGTGATATTTCAGTTTTTTCTTTTTAATAAATTTGCAGAACTTTCTAAAATCCTGTTTTCTCTTTGTCATTATGGGGTATTGAGTGTAGATTGATGAGGGAAAAAATGAATGTAAACGATTTCAGCATAAGGCTGCAACATAACAAAATGTGAAACAAGTGAAGAGGTCTGAATACTTTCTGAATGCACTGTATGTCTTATGTGTCCGTTTTTTTTTTTTGTCATTAATGTTAGCTCTTACATGAGCCTCGATCTTGTATTAAAAAAATACAAAAAATAATAAATAAATAAAACTCTTCAACAAAATCAGTCGGACTGAAAAGGTCCCAATTGATTGGCCAAAAATGCTTGTGACAACACCAAAATACTGCAAGTGTTTGAAATGAAATGGTTGTGCTATATACAGCGGTCACAAGAGTCCATCAAATCCAAAATGAGGAAGTTCGTCGAGTACTTGGGATGTTGTCAAGACCAGACGACTCAAATGGTTTGGACATGTAGTCAGAAGCCAACCAAAGACGTTTCTACAAGAGGCGTACTAAACCGACTTCAACAATCTGAGGCCAAGTGGATGACCAGCAAAGAGATGGCAGGACAACATTCGTGAGGATGTGGGGATGCCTCTGTTGACGGCCGAAAGTATGGCAGGCGACCGAGAGAGGTGGAGGAAACGGGTTGGAATGCAAATTGCTAGGGGTTGACCATAGCCTTATGCAATCAAGTCAAAGTAAGTCCAGTCAATGCCTCTTGCGATATTTATTTCCATGCATCTCTTATCGTAAGGCAACAATATTCCTCCCAAAACAATTGTGTCTAGAGTGGCACTGTGATGGGACACGTGACAACAACCTAGTACGTGTCCAAAAATGCTGCTAACTCTGTGGATACAATGTGTGTTTTCTCACCTGGAAAATGGTTAAGTTCCCTCATGGTAATTTCGTTTTTTAAATTTTAAGTATTTTTTGCAATTCCCAGATTCTCCAAAACAGGTCGTATAGCACTTCTAATTCATAAAAACAAGTTGATGGGGAGAGGGGAGTTGGGGGGGGGGGGGGGGGGGATTGTATAGCAATGAAAAACACAAATGAAGTTGCAATTAGTTAACTAATCAAGGAGAAATTACCATGGAAACTCCATCTTCAGAAATGGCAGCAGGGATTGAGAAAAAAAAAACGCCAAGAAAAGTGAAATACCCCTACTCGTGCACAGACAAAACCACTCATATTTGATGATCCATTCACCACAATCCTTTTTTTTAAACAGAGATCGAGGTACATGAAAAAGCTGAAAATATTTTTTAAATTGGATATATGAATGATATGTTGAATTAAATGGAAGAGCCAATCTATATTTGCCCTAATTTTTGAGTGCTGGTATCACACAGTAATATGGAGAAAATTATCTTTAAGGGCTAAATAATTATCTTTAATACCATGGCTGTTATTTCTTGAGCATTTGCTTCGTTAAGCGTATCATACTACATGTGAATAGATATGCATTGCATATGTAATAGATAGCGTCTACCTCACCAATTGTTTGTTTTCCGGACCCAATTGTCCATCTCGCTCCATGTTCCTATCCCCGCTTTGTCTCCCGAAAAGCAGAGAAACGATTCATGGGCTGAGTGAGTTGCAAACCTCCCTAAACCGGTCCCCTGGCATAGGCTCCGTTCAATCAAAAAAGCATTCACGCCTCTCGATAATGCCACCAAATCATGGAGATGTGTTGATCGGATCAGGAAGAACTCATGCCCTGAATCGAGGAGCCAATTGGGCAACTGTGGGAGGAGTTGCGCATCAGGGGCCAAAAATAAAAGCGCTAGTAATTTTTTGCTTGGGTCGGTGTTCGGTTGTCAATCAGGAATGCTTTCCACATTCCTCACCTCACCTCACCTCTGGCGATAGACGGCTCTGCGCAAATTGCGGTGCCAATGTTCTGGACATGATTAGATTTCACATAATCAATTTCACACAATCGAATCATGTGAAAGGCAGATTGATTGATTGCTTAGATAATATCGCATCACATGATTTGGTTGCTTGGCCGAAGATAATATCTGTCACGTGACTGCCTTGGCATGTCATTCGCCCACCACAGATGTTTCAATCTGCACAGTAACGTGATGTTGGGCGCAGGACCCAACTGGGAATCTCTGTAGTGGAGGGCTGACGTGGTCACTAGATAACCGGATCCAAACTGGGCAACCGGGTCGGACTGCATGACATACATTGGTGTCCAGAGTGTGGGACTGAACGAGAGGTACGAGTGATAGTGCCTCAAAGCAAAATTGCAGAGCGCACGGTGAACTCGAAAATTTTTTATAAGCTCACTACAATGTCAGGTTGAGGTGAGCAGGACCGGGAGGGTGCAAGTTGGCTAGACGCTGTCGCAACCCAAACAGACGTTGTTGAGGAAGGATATCTGGAGGAAGAGGTGGAATCCCCTCTTAATGCCTGGTAGCCCTTCTGATTCCTCACAAATGAACAAGCGACCAGAAATAGCAGGGCCCTATTGCCACAAAGCAGTAGGCTGGCTTCGCTGGCTCAGCTCGCCATGAGCTGACAATTTGAGACCATGATTAGCAGGCTGGGTAATGACATGCAAGCTGGGCAGACTAAGGCAAAGGCGAGCCAAGCTGAGCTGGTGGACATGCTGGGCAAGGAGCTACAGACCGAGCTAGTGGCTGTTCACATGGAGCAGTGGAAAATAGTGGAGGATGTGGCGTGCGTATGGGGCACACAACACGAAAAGGTGGCCAGTCAGGCCAGGGCTTCAGAAGGGATTAGAAGCACTGACAGGAGAGTAACGAAAGAGGGAAAAGTTGGGAGTAGAAGGGTAAAATAAACAGCACCTGTATGCAGGGGTAAAAGAAAGGAACACAGAGATAGATTAATGTAAAACCAAAGCAGAAAACGAACAAGTATGGGGGGGGGGGGGGGGGGCAATGAAAACAAAAGTGAGTTTGAGATAGTGATAGAGCGTAGGTTATTTTTAGTGCCAGTATAGAAAAAATATGTAGGAAGAAGCACGTGCAGGGGAAAATTTGTGTTGGTCCATGCGATCCCCCTCCCAATCCTCTCTTCGAACATAGTGAAGGTTTGTTGACAACTTGATGACAAAAGCCCATATGGAAAAAAACAAGTTATGGCATAGAGCCAAAGACAGATGCGCATACACACAGCTGATGAGGGTCGAAATTGATTCAAAGAAACCATTAAAATATCAGGGTTTAAAAGAGATTAGGAATTTGTGACTGATGAATGAAATGAATATGAATGAATGAATGATCGTTTTAAGGCCATTTTCCCCGCTGGAGCGGGGGTTAGCCTTGCGGGCCCCATGACAATCATGGTTCCCTGTTTGAGGCAATGTTTTTATGGCCGGATGCCCTTCCTGACGCCAACGCTGAGTCACACTCTTACGATACGCAGGGATACGGTGTACCTATTCTAAACCGGGGTACACACCGGGATCATTCATCCCAGCAAGCTGGTACTCAAATTGCAGACCTCGGAAGGATGACAGGCTGAGTCAACCCCCCTGGCGTTAATTCAGCGATCGACCGGGATTCGAACCCAGGATCCTAGGATCCCAACCCGGCACCCTAACCGCTAAGCCAACGCCAGGCTAGTATGACTGATGAGACTGCAGATTTTCAGACAGACATTTCCATAAGAACTCATGGTCTACTAATGTTCTAAAAATGTTCTGTGAATGTTCTATGAATGTTCTGGTATTTTAGGTCAAAGGGTAATTTTGTCTCCTTATGCCCTACCCGGAAGGGACTATAGGTTTGCTCTGTGTCTGTCCGTCCAACCTGTGTTTTTACCTGCACTTTTTTCCATACCCTTTAACATATGCAACTGAAACTTGGTGCATGGCTTTATTATGGCAAGTTACAAAACAAGTTTGAGTTTCGAGGCGTTTCACCATCTTTTCACGGAGTTATGTCCTTTTTGCTTGGACCAAGAACATTCATTTGGGACAGGTAGGGGACATGTATTGCAAAGCAATTCTCCCTCTTGTTGTAAATGTGTAAGACGTTCTCCATGAGAACGACATCACTGCAAAATGCATTACAAAAAAATAAATAAAGGCAAAAACCATCCTCCATGCCAAAAGGATGACGGTCCTTGAATTCCTCAACCTGCGACGAGGTTTAATCACAACTGGGAAAACCTCTTTCTGCTGCATATTAAGTGTGCAATAATTGTTTATTTTTGCATATAAACGCAGGTTTAGGAAAAAGGTGAACTATGTGTGTCAGCGTTTTGTGGAAAGAAATAAAAAGAAGAATAAGATCCATACCAGGGAAGTAGCATTCAGGAAACTTGCTGGAGAATAACAGCAATGCAAAGCCAGCCATTATGTACATAACTGTTAATCGTGGCAGGAACTCCTATGATGGAACACACACACAACTACTATTATTTCTACAACTCAAAAAACATGATGCCTATGATAAAATATTTCTGCTGTCTCAACGATCAACAATTCATAATATCATTAGCAAATGAAAAATATAAATTAGCCAAAAACATTCAGCATCCCTTTTTTGCATACAAAACCAAGTCTCATGGAAGAGTTAGAAAACAGAACGGATCAGGATGCAACAACAAAAAAATGAACAGCAGAAAGAGAGGGGGAAATGCCAACAGCAGGGTTGAAGGACAAAATAGACAGACTGACAAATAAGGAATGCAGGTAAGAATGAGGGGTAGGGAAGGATGCAGAGATGGACAAAGCAAAGACTCAGGAATACTGGAGCAATATTGGAGCAAAGTCTCAGGAAGGAAAAACTCGAAAAAAAATTGAGGAAGGGAGAAGTATGGGTTGGACATATTGGGGATAGAAAGCCTCATGGTTTTGGATTGGGGATGATCTGAGATGGTGGTGTACAAAAAAACCCCAAAAAAACACCTTTAGAGGCCATTTTTCCCCGCAAGCGGGGGTTGGCCTTTTTCGGGGACCGTGGTTGTTGTTGTTTTTCGGTCCCCTTTTTTGAAGCAATGTTTTACGGCCGGATGCCCTTCCTGCCGCCAACCCTTTTTGTCGCCTTTTTACGACAAGCAGGGAATTACCAGTGAACTGGTACTCAATTTGCCGACCTCGGAAGGATGACAGGCTAAGTCAACCCCCCTGGCGTTAATTCAGCGATCGACCGGGATTCGAACCCAGGATCCTAGGATCCGAAGCTGGCACCCTAGCCGCTAGCCCAACACCAAGGATTGTACAGCTGTCTTGAAAACCTGCAGGGAAGAATGAGATGGGAGAGAATGTGGAAGTTCGTTCTAGAAGCAGGAAAAAAAGAGGAACGAAGGAGTGGAGACCCTGAACATAAACTTAACTAAAAAGCATTCACTGCAATAATACTTCAACATTTTCGCCATCATGGAAAACTGTGAGGACCTCATTCCAGAGTACCTCAACTTCATCAAGGGTGTCGTGGATTCTGAGGACCTGCCCCTTAATATATCTCGGGAGATGCGCGAGGGGAGGCCATTGATGACGAACTGCGCCGGGGGATGCTGATTGTGAACGAACTGCGTGGGGAGCGCTCGATTGATTGTCACGTTGTTGGAGCGACCTGCGCGAGGGTACCCTCTGAGACGAACGTTGGGCGAGAGAGCGTTGGCAAGAAGATTACGTACGCGGCATCCCAGTCCCCCACATAATTATAAGGTCCGGTCACGCGCCAACGACACGCGAAGCTGCCTGCCATTATTCGCGGCGGACCGGCCGGAGCCTGGAACCATCTGCTTGGACCCTTATCTTCCTTCCCACCACCACCACCCCATTCGTGTAAGTGTGTTTGTATTGTCCTGGGCGTGTGATAATATAAGACTGTATAACGTTGCCCTATGTCCTTTTATTTCCTTCTTTTGTATATTCTTGCCTTTCGTTTCCTCTTTTAGTGCAGTCAATAAATCATATTTGTTCTTTCCTTACCTTTTGGTTTCCTCTCGTCCGATCGTCTTTGTCTTTTCCCCATTGAATATCGGTGGCACGATATAGGAATCGCTCAGAATCGGGTTAGTCTTTCTGCTAACGGCTCGAGCTTCGATTGCTAAACCGCTCGGCAAAATTCCATCTTGTCTGTGGCTCGGGCAGAAGTAGCGCCCTGCTTTGCGGCGAGGTTGGCGAAGGTATCTGTGAACCCATTGTCCAGTCACATTGGTCAATCTGAAACCCGCAAAGGAGCGCGATATCTTCGAGGACTCGGACGGCCAGCTTAAAAGACGAGGGGATTAACAACCCCTCGGTAAGGGGAGCGCCCTAATTCGAGATCCGCAACAATTGGTTGTGTTTCGTTGTAATCCGCAACAGTTTTCCATGATTGTGGGAGATATGTTGAAGGCAGCAGGAAGTTGGGGTGTGAAGAGAATGACAGAGATCTGTAAGCTGGCGGTGAAAGAAGGCCGCATTCCAGTGGATTGGGAACTGAGCACCCTCGTCCCTCTATACAAGGGGAAAGGTGACCCTCTGGAGTGTGGCTCGTACCGAGCGATAAAGTTATTGGAGTATGGAATGAAGGTATTGGAAAGGGTGTTGGAGAGGAGGATAAGGAAGAAAGTGTAGATCGACGAAATGCAGTTTGGATTTATGCCAGGAAGAGGAACGACAGACACGCTTTTCATTGTGAGGCAGTTGCAGGAGAAGTACATGGAGAAGAGGAGGAAATTGTTTCTTGGGTTTGTTGATCTGGAGAAAGCATTCGATAGGGTTCACGCAAAGTATTGACATGGGCAATGAGGAAGTTAGGAGTGGAGGAATGGTTGATCAGAGTAGTGATGGCAATGTACGAGAGGGTGCGCACAACTGTAAGGACAAAAGACAGGAACAGTGGTGAGTTTGAGGCGAAGGTGGGAGTGCATCAGGGGTCGGTACTAAGTCCACTACTATTTGTAGCTGTGATGGAGGTGCTGGCTCAGAACGTAAAGGAGGGTTTACCGTGGGAGTTGTTGTATGCAGATGATCTGGTGTTGATTGCGGAAAGTATGGATGGACTGAAGGAAAAGATGAACAAGTGGAAGGAATGTATGGAGACAAAAGGTCTGAAGGTGAATATCGGAAAGACGAAGGTGATGGCAAGTGGTAAAGCATGTGGTGAGGTGGAAAGAACTGGGAAGTGGCCCTGTGCTGTGTGCAGGAAGGGTGTCGGAGTGAACTCCATTCAAGGTACAATGTGCACTGAGTGGGTTCATCAAAAATGTCGTGGTCTGAGAGGGTCATTAACCAGTGTGGCAGCTACATTCAAATGTAAGGTGTGCACAGAGGGAGCTGCAGATGGAGGAAATGTTGAGTTGGATCTTGGAGACGGCATGAAGCTGAAAGGTGTGAAAACATTTTGCTACCTCTGAGACATGCTGAATGGAGAAGGTGGATCAGACTCGGCAACGGTTGCTCGAGTGAGATGTGCATGGAAGAAGTTTCGGGAACTGAGTGGCGTGCTGATGAGGAGGGGAGTGTCGTTGAAGCTGAAGGGAAAGGTGTATGCTGCATGTGTGAGAAGTGTTATGATTTATGGGAGCGAGACATGGGTAATGAACGTAGAGCAGCAACGAAGGTTGGAAAGGGTGGAAATGCAAATGGTTCGATGGATGTGCGGAGTATCGTTGAGAGAGAGAGGAAGACAAATGATGAATTGCGAAAAATGATGGGAATAGAGCCTGTGATTGATGCGGTGAAGAGGAACAGGTTGAGATGGTTTCGTCATGTGTTGAGGATGGATGAAAGTGACTGGTTGAGAAGAGTGATGGAAATGAATGTAGAAGGAAGTAGAGGAAGGGGAAGACCGAGAAAGACTTGGCTAAAGATGGTGGAAGAAGAAATGCGGGCAAGGGGGTTAACAAGGAGAGATGCAGAAAATAGGGCAAGATGGAGAAGATTGTCATGGGGACCGCAAGGCTAACCCCCACTTTAGCAGGGAAAATGGCCTTAAAATGCATGTTGTTGTTGTTGTTGTTGTATTTTCGCCATCATATTCGCAGCGTAAAACTGCACGTGACGTCATAAATCCCCACATTTCCCACCTCAAGCAAACTGCAAAATTTCCACCAGGAATGACCCAATATCAAATTTTGAGTTAAAACTAGAACGGTACTCTTCGTTGTCGCAATGTCAACCGATATGCCTCTTCCCATATTGTTACATCATTATGTTTCTGTTCTCAAGTATCACATTTTTACCAGACATGACCTCTGACCCCGTAATCGAATCATTTCATATTTGCATCATAATATATACTTATACCAAGTTTGGTCAAAATGCAATCACTAGTTCACAAGTTAGCTTCGTAACATAATATTTACCTCATGGGACCTCTTGACTGCATAATCTAATCAGTTAATCTTTGCATCATTATACATACTTACACCAAGTTTAACTTAGATCCCTTCAGCAGTTCTTAAGTTATCGTGGTAAGGAAAACCCATCACGGATGGACAGACAGCCGGATGGGAAACCTGAAAACATAATGCCTCCGGCGACTTCATCAGGAGAGACATAAAAAAATCTTCTTCTAACAGCCTTCAATCTGAATTATGTTAGAAATCAGGATTTTGACCGTTTAACCATGCCCCAGTGGGTGGGGCCAAATGTGATACTGCTCTCACGCCTTCTTTCCATATGGTGACCATAACTACCAAGTTTGGTGAATTTCTGCCCAACCGGTTCGCAGGTATCGTGACGGACATACAGAATTGATTACAATATCTCCCCCGTTTGTTTCCAAAAAGCGTGGGGATAATTACCCAAACTTTTGCACAGTACAGCACACGCACACACACACACACACACACACACACAATTTTTATCCTATTACATGATATACATTAAAATGGAATCCACAGTGAGTCTTGTGGCAGGGGTTGGGCACATTTGAAGGATGGGTACGTTCTAGTCCGTTAAGGTAATTAATATAAATTTACAGGTCTGGCAGGTATGTTCTAGTGCGTTAAGGTAATTCATATAAATTTACAGGTCTGGCGGGTATGTTCTAGCCCGTTAAGGTAATTAACAGAAGTTTGCAGGTCTGTCATCGCATCAGTTGCATTTATTTCTGCACATGCACTATTTGCACAGCCTGTGGGTGTAGTTGGGTATTTGCCAAACATAGTTTTGTTTGTTTGATTAATATTGGCTTTGGATCACATCCGATGCAAGACATGGCAAAACATTCTGACCCATAACACAAATTCTGACCCAGCCGGTGCCATAAATGGTGAACGTCCGAGATAGGCCAAAGCCACCCAGATGACCAAGCCAGCTCAAGGTCGACAGCATTTCCACGAGTGTGGATACATGTCACAGGCAAGAAGCACGTTATAGTAACATTATTGAAAATAATTCCCCCGTATAAATTTTGCATTTAAGAACTCTGGACGAATGCAGCTTGTTATTTTCACATAGAACAGACCAATTCAACTTTCTGCGATTACCCAATTGCCACTGCTAATTATCACTTATAGGGTCACTTCACTATAAAACTTAATGTTATCTTATTTCCTTGAGCTTCACTCATGTCTTCAAAATAGTCTGATGCTATAATGATGAAGCACCAGTGTTTCACATTTTTCATATGCAGTCTCTGCTCGGCTGTGTATGTCATGTCACCTGTCACTTCAGCATTTACACCACAGGGTGTTTCCCCAAGATGCTTGTTGCTGGCTGTGTTTACAACTGAAGGATGTAGTTTGATGAAATATACAGTGGAACCTTGACTTACGAGTGTACCAACTTACGAGTTTTCCGAGATACGAGCCGTCGCTCGGGCGGTTTATTGCTTTGAGATGCGAGCCGAGATCTGAGTTACGAGCTTACGCCACCCGCCACCAGGTGGGTTCCGGTCACGTGGTTATCTTGCCGTGCAAGCATATCTGCCGTATATCGCTGCTGTTTTGTTTTCGCATTTTGGTTATTTTGGAGCTTACGCCAGCCGCCACCAGGTGGGTTCCGGTCACGTGGTTATCTTGCCGTGCAAGCATATCTGCCGTATATCGCTGCTGTTTTGTTTTCGCATTTTGGTTATTTTGGAGCTTACGCCACCCGCCACCAGGTGGGTTCCGGTCACGTGGTTATCTTGCCGTGCAAGCATATCTGCCGTATATCGCTGCTGTTTTGTTTTCGCATTTTGGTTATTTTGGAGCTTACGCCACCCGCCACCAGGTGGGTTCCGGTCACGTGGTTATCTTGCCGTGCAAGCATATCTGCCGTATATCGCTGCTGTTTTGTTTTCGCATGTTGGTTATTTTGGAGCTTACGCCAGCCGCCACCAGGTGGGTTCCGGTCACGTGGTTATCTTGCCGTGCAAGCATATCTGCCGTATATCGCTGCTGTTTTGTTTTCGCATGTTGGTTATTTTGGAAAATTTCTTAGTTTTAACCATGGGTCCTAAGTAATTGAGTGCCAAGGGCAGTACTGAGAAGAAGAAGAGGATGATGTGCTTGGATATAAAACACGCAATCGTCGAAAAACATGAGCGAGGTGTGCGTGTTGTCGACTTGGTGAGGCAGATGTGAAGGCAGCTGAAGATTTTATTATAACTTTTGCCGAACTGATAGAAGCCGAACGATACATCCCCCAGCAAATCTTCAACTGTGACGAGACAGGGCTCTTCTGGAAAAAGATGCCGAGGAGGACGTATATAACGGCAGAGGAGAAGAGCATGCCAGGCCACAACTTGTTCAGAGTGCCGGCGATAGCTCGCCTTCTCTTTGTGGAAGACACGGTGAGATCCTTAACATCCAACAACTAATGGGACGCAAACGGGGCGCCCAGTTTAGCGGTACACACATTGATGAATCACCCTGCCTGTGAAACACCGACATGACAGGTTATAGCTGGGTCGGGATTCAAACCCAGGCTGGACAGTTTAGAGTCAAGTGTGCGTACCTCCAGTCCAGGCCATCCTGCCAACTTGTATGCTGCATACAGGTGAAATATAAAGCGCGAGATATTTTTATATATACTGCATATTAAAAAAAAAAATTGGTGTGGTTTTTGGCGGGCTGGAACGGATTAATAGCATTTCAATGCATTTTAATGGGGAAATTTGATTTGAGAAACGAGCAAATTGAGTTACGAGCTCGGTCACAGAACGAATTAAACTCGTAAGTCAAGGTTCCACTGTAGTTTAATCTTTTCTTATGAAAGATCAATCGATATTTGTTCCGGGAGTAGATGCCTTTAAAGTAACTTTCAATCATCAAAATACCAGTGCTAACCTGCACAATGGGCGCTTCCAACCCTCCGCTTAGTATCACCCAGTGGGCTGCGAGAACGAGTCCAACTAGGCCCATCAACACAAATAGGGCCATGGGGGATGACGGTAGTGAACGGCTACCAAGTGCTGAATGAAAGGATGGGTGAAGTGTCAGCACAAATATGGCTCCTGTAGACCCCAGCACCATAAGGAGATATACCCGATGCCAAAACTAGAGACAAGAAAGTGAGGAAAACATAAAAAATTGGTAAAAAAACAACAAAGTTCAGAGATTTCAAAACAAATTCCAATGTCAACAGATTTGTAGATGACTGATGTAAATGAATTATTATGACCATGATGTTTACACAACATCAATAACAATGTAACTCACCGGGTGGCAGTAAAATCCAAAATAAATGGCTGGAAGGAAACAACCCAACAGGCCAAAGGCAATCCCAGCATGATCTATAGACAGCCACCGCCGAACCACCTGCTCGGAACGATGAGCACAGAACAGGTGGTAGCCAGCTGAAAACAGCATGCACACCTGGCCAAAAGTAAATTTAATTAGCCACAACTAGGACAAGGTAAGCAAACAAATACAATGTACAATCCAACAAAGATAATAAATTTGTTACATGTATTATAGCAATTACAATGATCAGTTACATCATCATGAATAATGGTCATGTCAAACAGTGAATGGCAAAACAAGAAGACGTTATGCAGAGCACGATAGTTGTAAAATCCACCCCTCCCACCAAAAGAAAGTTGCCATGGATACATCAAATTTTCCATTTCATTAACATTAACATTGAGGATATTAATCAAAGCTCGAGAGCCTGGTGTTGGCTTAGCGGTTAGGGTGCCGGCTTGGGATCCTCGGTTCGAATCCCGGTCGATTGCTGAATTAACGCCAGGGGGGTTGACTCAGCCTGTCATCCTTCTGAGGTCGGCAAATTGAGTACCAGCTCACTGGTCATTCCCTGTGTGTCGCAAGAGGTGACCAACAGGGTTGGCGGCAGGAAGAGCATCCGGCCATAAAACATTGCTTCAAAAAGGGGACCACGGTGCCCGAAAAAGGCCAACCCCTGCTCTGCGGGGAAAAATGGCCTCTAAAGGTGGTTCATTTTTTTGTATATTAATCAAAGCTCGGTTCAATTAGATTAAAATGGATGATTTTTTCAGATGGAAATTGATGGCATTAGAAGTTTGACTTTGAGTTGACCTTTGACCTCAAAATAGTTACTTCTCCAATTCAGTGATGCATTATGCAATTGCTGTTTAATTCTCAAATCAATCGGATGAAAAATCAATGATTTTTCAGATGAAAATTCATTATTTTGAAAGATTGACCTCGAGTTGACCTTTGACGTTTTGACCTCAAAAATAGTTGGTTTCCCAATTTGGTGACTCAATATGCAAATGCTGCTTAATTTTCAAGTCAATCGGATGCAAAAATGACAATGTCAGAAATCACCTCAAGATGTCCTTTGACTTTTTTTTTTGTTCAACCTTTGTGCATGCTTTGACACTAATTTTATAAAAATCAATCTACGGTTGCCGCGGAATCTGCCCCTCAACCGCACCCCCCTCCCCACCCCCTCCCTGGCTTCGAGAAGGTCCAAAATAACCCAGCCTGATTGGGATTAAGCTGACATGTCCCTACTTATTACATCAAGATTGGCTACCTAGTCGCACATGGACCATGCTACTCTATACAGTTCTATATGTTCGAAGGTAATCTCTAACCCCTCCTTCCCCCTCACAAACATAACAATATACAATGGAAAATAGTGCAATGAATAGCAATAACAAACGAAAACAAGCCGAGTGCATGGCAGTGCATCTTGATGATAACTCATTGGCCTATAATATGGGCATGGTGAATGCCAGCAGAACAAAAAGCTTTGTCTGGTGAATGTAGGGTATACTTAAGGTACCATAATGGCATCATCATATCACTTTGTGCTTGGTCAAGGAGTTGTTCATCAAGCAAGTGATTAAGGATCATAGCGATCCCGCACCATATGCACTGCAGGAGTGATAAAGGCCTACTATCACATTACTCTTTTATTTACTCCTTTATACAAGTATCCAGCAGGAAAAAATAAATGTAGGCTCATTGAGGAGCTAAACGACAGAAGGCAGCAGGTTCATAGACAGGGAATCTGAGGGGAACAGGAAGAAAATATATATCATCATGCAAGTGACAAAAGTAGTGCTGGCAGGATGGACTAGGGCCTAGGCTCTCGAGGTACACACTTGACTCTAACCCTGGGTTTGAATCTCGCAACAGCGATACACTGTCATCCAGGTGTTTCACAGGCAGATTGATTCATCAATGTCAGTGCCATCCCTCGGATGGATGTTAAACGGCTGTCCCATCTGCCAGCATTAGTTTATGGACATTAAAGATCCCACGGTATCCTTCATGAAGAGTAGGCAAGTATTCGCCGTCGCCATGGCCAAATTCCAAATTCCTGCCGTAACCAGCAGGGGGCACTGCATCAGCGGCACAGCCGCAGTCACAACAATGATGCAAATCTGCAGCCACAGGCTGCACAAAAAATGGATGAAGTGACATATATGAAAGGGATGGAGGAGGAGGGGGAGTCCGCAGGGCAGGGGGCAGGTGGATGGGGTCCGGAGCAACAGCAAACATCTATTGTGTCACAACAGCTGATTAAAATCCAACTGATTAAAATCCAACATTAGAATGGAAATATCTGGTATGACTACATTGTAAAAGCGGTCGATCTATCGTGAAACAGCAGTGGATGATCAGTACAAAATGACAGACGTCAGATCGCAGAAAGTCGATTTGGAATATTGTATTTACACTTGTAAAATCTATATTTTGTGCATTGGGTTAAGATTGCAGCTCATTGCACCCACAAAATAGGCAAATACCATTGTTGCAGGTTACTGCCGAGTAAACAGTTCACTTCTATGATTCAATCGGAGGATAATGTACAAATTGCATTTCCAGAATTATCATCTTAATTGATGCATTGCAGGATAAAACAACATCTTCAAGGTTGAAGTTCCAAGTCCAACATTTCATTTTGATGAAGTGATAATTTGAAACATTCTCAATTTGAAGAAGATTTGCGGCGAATGGAAGGGTAAAAGGGAGTGGAGGAGGAGGATGCCACTTGAAGGAAAGGGAGGAGAGAAACGACGTGCGGTGTACCTGAAAGCAGAAGAGAAAAAGTGCGTGTATTATATGGTCATTCAAAGATGCTTGTACAGAGGGAAGGACGAATATTCCATCGTAAACAGCAAAGCCCAGGAAAAGACAGAAGCCAAGAAGGTGACTCCAGATATTTCCCGAGTCATTTGACATGACCCATAAGCTGTCCAAAATGAGAAAGAAAACATGCCTTAGAATATTTACTCTTGTTAGCAAAGCACGAGCTGTGAACAAGGAGGAATTGACAAAGCAATCCAGGAACAACTTAACTCTTGGCATAGGGCAAGATTGGCACATCAAGCATATCGTACATGAATTGGTTTATTAATCTCTTCCAATACCAGGGAGTTTCACACTTTAAATGATTTATGTATGCAAAGTATAAATAATAAATACAATTATTACTTCGCACAATTTGGGACAGAAATATCCTTGTTAACAAGTCTTGGCTAGTAAACAGAACTGCAACAATATTTGGTTGAGACTATATATATGTATAATCATACACGTTTCATTGATAGCAGGTGAAGCTCGTTTTAGCTATACAAAATGCCGACCTTTTGATGCAGAGTCGAGAGGGAAGGAATGCCCGATAGCCATCTGTAATGTAGGGGTTTCCTTTGAGGTGCCATGGTATCTGCTCATAGGTGTACAAACGGACAGTGCGTGGAGCGAGGACTGGCCAGTAACCACCTAGTTCAACCACACCCAGCCCTGTCCATAGTCCGCCCTTTTGAGCAACTCCTGGCATGAGCATTACCCAAACAGGATCACGTTACTCACGCTTTCTGCAAAACAACAGCTCAGTTAAGCACAAAACAGAGGGGGTGGGGGTGGGGAGGAAGGGGGAAGATAAATTACATATTGCATTTGATAGAAAATAAACTAAAACTTATCTTCATAGCAAGTAAGCATCTACATAATAATACGCTTGTTCGCCCATCCATGTGTAACACTCCTTTCCACCCGTTAGTTGAACAGCTTGCCTGACTCCACCCACCATATGAGAAGCCAAAAACATTTTCAGATCTGTCACATTCACAATCACCATTGCCTCCCTATAAGTTTTCCCTTTAGTGTAAAACGACTAAAGCAACTGTTAAAACTAAGGCTGTGCAGTGTGCATGTTCACGGAAAAAATTATAAATGTTGACAAAAATCTAAACATGTACACATTCCGTTGCTAATTTATACTAAAAAACGAGCTGTACTCTAAATCCAGTTTCCACCTATCTGTCCGTTAAGGGTGCTATTTATGCCACCAGCCTATCGGATCAGTTCCCTCCAGGAACCGAAGAGAGGCGGTACCTGCAAATATTTTTTTGATATATAGCCAGGCAGCTTAGCAAATGGATGTGGACATTCTGGGCAAAAGCATTAAATTTTCCCCACATGCTACCCATAGCTTTAGCTTTCCATTTTTGGTAGAAACCACTTCCCCCGAATACATTATGGCGGCCATCTTGGATTTTCAAAATGGCCGCCATGTAAAAACTTATATCTATCAATATCTTAGCTTCTAAGCCACTTAAGATCATAATATTGGTGTCTAAACATACATTTTCAGGGTCAAGGAATACAACTATACCATTTAGGATAGTGTCAGATTGGTTATTTGGTCAAAAATAAAATAAGGCTTGGTTATTTTCAGGGGTTTTTTTTCAGGCGGAACAGTTCCATCAACATAGAGGAAAGAAAAGTTAAGTGACAGTAAAACAGATGGAGAAGTTAAGTGACATGTTTTATAGGATGATTATTTCATTAGAAATTAATAATTTCATATATTTTCAGGTTGACTAGCATGATGGATTGGAACATGTGCTTGATCTGTCAAGAAAAGACTACAGAGCTTCTGAAATGCACACTCAATGCACAAAGAAGCGGGGGGACAAGTGTTACGTGGTCCCCTCGGTGACTACCTGGTCTCGGTGACCCCCGGACCGTGAGAGGACCTTCGCCAGCAAGTAGTATTATATATATGCGCTTTCGCAACGCAATCCCTATGAATTCCACCCAAGAGAAAACTGATGTTCAAGGATATATTTCAATGGTAATGATACCATACAATTTCAATGATACAACCACGGAGATTTTCCCCGAGCAATCAATAGCAAACAACCATCAACAATTCCCAATCCACAATCAATCCCCTATATGATTAAGATGGCCATCTTATATATGTGTGTTCACTTCGGTACTCACGACCCCCTTTTGGTCTCTGCCCCTCACAATGTCTCTGGGCCCCTCCTGACCAAGATACTGGTCGGCGTCGCCGCACTCGGGCGGTTGAACGAACCCCGGGTGGACGTTTTTCCACCGGGCAGGTATCGTACCAGGCACCGCGGCTGTAGCCCCTCGTGGCCACGCGAAGCGGGTACGGTAGAGCAAGCCAAAAGCCCCACGCCGCTTGCAAGGCGCGTTAGGCCCCAACGGGCGACCCGCACGCGTCTGTTTAGACGGTGCCGCGAACGGTGCCAGACGCGGGGTCGATGCACGGCCCCACGTCAACTTGACGTCTCCACCGGGCAGGTACACGTCCCGGTAACTCCTCTCGCCAGACGGGCTTCGGAACGCCGCTTTTCCACGCAGCGCAAGGTCGATCCCACCTTTTGTCGGAGCGGGGCGAGGAAGAAAAAGAATACCCGTCCCTTTTCTTCCTCGTGTCTTTTTTTCTTCCGTTTCCGGTCACTTCCGTTTCCGGACACTTTTTCAGAAGGGCTCCTGAGCCTCCAACCACAACAACCCTTAATCTACTACACACGGATAAGCAAAGACCTGAATGGTAATTTACATACATTCACATAAATATGTAACACAAGTCAGAACCATACAGTTCCTTCCTGAATAACGTTAATTATTTCAGAGCCCTGGGCACATTGCCAGTGGTGCTCAACTTTGGAGAAGACATGACTGTAGGTGGACCAGTCCAAAACCAGGGTGCATGGCACAAATCTTGCTATGTCAAGTTCAGCAAAGATAATATGGAGAGAGCTACCAAAAAGCGTGACAAGGATGACGCTGCAGAGAGCAGCACTTCTGGGGTTAAACGGCCTCGGCGCCAGTCGATTGACAAAATGGTCTGTCTGTTTTGTCATCTAGAGGATGTACACCTACATTAATTTAGAACACTTGGAGCTGATGAGACCATAAGACAGATGGCTACTGAGCTGCAGGAAACAGAGTTAATGGCTAGAATAGAAGGTGGTGATCTCATAGCACTCAAGGCAAAATATCATCTGCAGTGCTTAACAGAACTACGGAAGCGCTACAGATCACTGATGCGGCAAAATGAGCAGGAATCGGGAGGCTCTTCTGATGAAAAGAAGATAAAGGCAAGAGCACTTGTAGAGCTCTTTACCCATGTATAAAACTGTGTGGAAGATGGGACCTTCTACTTCAAATTTTCGGTCTTGCATCAGCTGTATGAAAACCACGTACGATACCTTGGTGTTGATAAGGAGACTAACAGAACCCGATTCAAGGAGAAAGTTATAGCACAAGATAGTGCGCAAAGATATTGTCAGCTACAAAGGTTTCCACTTTGATGGCAAATTTCCTTCTGGTTGTCAACAAGGATTAGTGCCATCTACTCTCAAGTCCCTTGTGTCTATGCTGTTGAGTGGTGCTGACCTGAAAGACCAAGATTCCACAGACTCGCAGGCAAACCTCACAGTCTCTCAGATCATTCTCTTCAACTTCAAGAAACATGCGTCGACTTCTGCTAAGTGTCGGCATTCCCTGGATAGGGACCCACCATTGCCGCTGTACATCGTTATGAAGATTCACACAGAGACCAGGTCGAAAAAGATCATCACACAGCTATATGACTTGGGTCTCAGTGTAAGCTATGACAGAGTTCTTCAGCTTGAGAGCCAGCTTGCGACTGCTGTCTGTGAGAACTTTCAGGACAAAGGAGCTGTGGTTCCTGCTCAGCTGTGACCTGGACTGTTTACAGTTGGTGCGCTTGACAACTTGGATCATAATCCTTCAAGTACAACTGCTGAGGCCATGGTCCCATAGAGCCTGCGTTGGTATACGATGGTCTACGATGGTCGGATCGTGGAGCATCGTGGAGCCCATCCTGCGTCGACGTACGATTTTGTGGCCATCGAAGGTTGGAAAATCATCTTTTGAAATGTTCAAAAGATGGTTTACGATGGTCAACGTTGTAGACCATCGTACGACCGTCGTACGACCACGTGAGGCAATCGTACGACCACGTAGATAACTTTAATCTGTCCACAAGTAAATGCCAGACACGTACGATATCGTACGACAATCCTGCGAAGACGCAGGATAATCCTGCGTCCTCGTAGCTACTTTGGGGGTATATAAACCCCAGCCATCAGCCATCACTTCATCATCATTAGCTCATGCTGACTTGTTCAGAGTGATCATCATGGCGTTGATTCCACCCCAGAGGCTGAGGAGGCGTCAAGAGCAAGATGACGTTGATGTTGACATGATCGCTATAGCTGTTCTGCTGAGGAGGCGTCAAGATCAAAGAAGAAGAAGACAGTTTTGGGTGCGGCCCTGGATAGTCAGGCGAGAGTTGTTCGGCACGTATTATAGCACGGCACGTATCCTCACTGCCACGTGGCCCTCCAACCAGGAGAAGTTGGTGAGGACCCACTTGTTCCTACTCGTGACGTGGGTTTTTCCCGACCTGGACTTCACGTTATTGCAGCCCCTCCACCTCCCATAATAACTCCTCTGTGTGGTGAACCATGTACGTAGATTCTTCCCAACCAGATCCAGCCCAACAAATGTCTTTGCCTCATCATTCAGCAGCCGCTCCTTCATCTCAGTCTGCTTGAAATCCTTTCTGGTTTTATCCCAAAAGACTGGGTGTTCCGAAAACCACTCTGCCAGCTCGGTCTCCTGTTCCTCCGTCAAAAGGTCTGACACGGATGTTGTCTGCACAGGCCTGGTCTTCCTTTTCTTGGCTGGGCCGGCCGCTATTATTATCTCCTCATCACCGTCACTGTGCTAGTCACTCTGGTCAGGGTCTCCCCGGTGGTCTCCCTCCGCCTCTGCCTCTCCCTGCTGAATCAGGTCTTGTTCTTCTGGGTCTTCCTCCACAACAGGTGCCGGCTGCCTCCCCTTGTCCTTGCCCTTGCCCTTGCCACCTTTTGGAGCCATCTTCTTTTATCTTCAAATAGTTGTGTACTGAACTGAAAGTGGAATTGAACTGAATTATATACCATCCTGTGATGACTCACGACGTCGTACGACCGTCGTACGACCACGTGAGACAATTGTGGGCCTATCGCAAGATGTTTGTGCGACGTCGTACGACTTTATCGAGCTATATCGGAAGCTATATCATACGATAACGCACGTCATCGTGCAATGGTCGTACTGGGTCTTCCTCCACAACAGGTGCCGGCTGCCTCCCCTTGTCCTTGCCCTTGCCACCTTTTGGAGCCATCTTCTTTTATCTTCAAATAGTTGTGTACTGAACTGAAAGTGGAATTGAACTGAATTATATACCATCCTGTGATGACTCATGACGTCGTACGACCGTCGTACGACCACGTGAGACAATTGTGGGCCTATCGCAAGATGTTTGTGCGACGTCGTACGACTTTATCGAGCTATATCGGAAGCTATATCATACGATAACGCACGTCATCGTGCAATGGTCGTACTGGGTCTTCCTCCACAACAGGTGCCGGCTGCCTCCCCTTGTCCTTGCCCTTGCCACCTTTTGGAGTCATCTTCTTTTATCTTCAAATAGTTGTGTACTGAACTGAAAGTGGAATTGAACTGAATTATATACCATCCTGTGATGACTCACGACGTCGTTCGACCACGTGAGACAATTGTGGGCCTATCGCAAGATGTTTGTGCGACGTCGTACGACTTTATCGAGCTATATCGGAAGCTATATCATACGATAACGCACGTCATCGTGCAATGGTCGTACTGGGTCTTCCTCCACAACAGGTGCCGGCTGCCTCCCCTTGTCCTTGCCCTTGCCACCTTTTGGAGCCATCTTCTTTTATCTTCAAATAGTTGTGTACTGAACTGAAAGTGGAATTGAACTGAATTATATACCATCCTGTGATGACTCATGACGTCGTACGACCGTCGTACGACCATGTCAGACAATTGTGGGCCTATCGCAAGATGTTTGTGCGACGTCGTACGACTTTATCGAGCTATATCGGAAGCTATATCATACGATAACGCACGTCATCGTGCAATGGTCGTACGACGACATGCGTCGTCGTATGATTGCAATAGCATAATATTTTATTGTCTACAAAATCGTGGGCCATCGTAGGTTTGGGCCATCGTAGCCCATCGTATACCAACACAGGCTCTAAGGGACCGTGGCTTAAGGGGTCATTTCATGGCACAGGCATCAGTCTGTTTCAGTTTCCCACTTCGTCGAATTTGGGAGAGAAGCAGAACGACATTAGACTGCCTTTGGCTGATACCAAGAAGAATCACCAGTTGCCAGACAGCTTCCCCACAGTGCCAGATGTGGCTTTGAAGACAGCAAAAATGTCAGTCCCACAACTGTCAAATGCATCAGCACGAAAAGATGGACAATTGGTAGGCGCACAATTGAAGGAGAAGAGCTGGCTGGAGCATGTTAGACAACAGATGGAGAAAGATGACGTTGAAAAAGGTGACACTATTACCTGGTCAGCATTCCATGCCTCCATGCAAGATGCATCAGCAGATCAGCAAACCACCCTTACACAGCTCTTGCCCCTTTTCTAAGAGAAGGCAGCTACTGCAGCTAAGATCAAGCATGGAATTGATCTACTGCAGCTAAGATCAAGCATGGAATTGATCTACTGCAGCTAAGATCAAGCATGGAATTGATGTGCTGCATTGGGCTACAGAATTTCTCAATCCTGGACAGATACCAGTTATAGCTTTTGATGCACCATTCTATGCTCTTGCCAAGTTCACTCAGTGGAACTGGCCTGACACACAGATAGGATAAGTTCATAGCAATGTTTGGTGCTCATCTGCACATAGAGATGGCGATGTGGAAAACGTTTGGTGAACAGACACAAGCTGCCATTGCATCATCAGGCACCGCCGACTCGTTTCTTAAGGCCTCACATCTGACCAGAACAAGGCACACTCACCAGGTGACTGCTTGTGCACTGGCAAAGCTCCAGGAGGATGCTTTTCTGCACACTGAGGGAACACACAGTGATGAAGCCAAGGAGGAGTGGAGGCAGGAAATGGTACAGAAGTCCAACAATCCAGTACTGGAATACAGTTCTGCAACATGGAACTCCTGGGACCCATCTTCATCAGATCACACCATGAGGGGAATTTTCCTCTGTATGGTGAAAGCCTCAAGGCCTTGGTTCCATGGTTCTTCGCTCTAAACCACCACAATTATGCACGTTGGATTCCAATACACATCCGAGCCATGAAGAGTCTGCCAGCACCCATTCTCAAAGAGTTTAAGGAGCACAGTCACTGGGTCATCCACAAAACCACCAATAGATTCTCGACCATCCCAATCGACCAAGCCCATTAACAAAATAATGAAGCGGTCAAGGGTTCTGGGGGTGAAAATCCTTCAGCCTTCAGGAAATGGATGGTCTCAGGGCCTGAACAAGCAAGGTTACTGAAGGAGTTTGAAGAGGACTACCTCCCAAAAGATAAAGACTCAGATTGTGGTTATCATCATGAAGAGGGATTTTCCACACAGATAAGTTTCAAGGAGCAGGCTGTGAGTCTGGTTCAGGTAATCAATGAGCTGGGAAGCCCTTTCCTTGATGACAGTGATGAGTTACTGGCACGAGACACATGAAATGTTTTGGATGAATCTGTGGTGAACACGGTACGAACAGTACATAATCTAGGAAAGGATCAGTATGCCAAATATTGCAAAGAAGTTATTATTGATCAAACATCCTCCATTCATGAGCCCATTAAGAAGAATGCCCTTCCTCTCTTCAGTTGTCCACGGCCAAAAACCAAACAAGTGGGAAAGATCTCCCAACTCAAGGATGATGTTGTTCTATTCTCTCACCTGTACATCGTGATGCAGCACAGGGCTAGTATTACGAGTACATTCTTCAGCCATGAGAACCATCCTTTCCCCCCTTCCTTCACTATCTGATGATGGAAAATTGCGCTTAGGAAAGAAATGTGATCTGATGAACATTCTGGTCAAAGACACCCACAATGATCCTCCTGATTCCATTGACATGAAGCTTCTTGATGGAGCTGCTGTGGTGCACTTGCTTCCCACTACCAACATTGAGACATTTGATGAGTATGCTGAACGGGTCTTTGTTCCATACATCATAAAACAATTAAACTCCAAAAGAGTTGATAGAGTATGGGACACATACATCCCCAGCAGCATCAAATAATCTACTAGCAAAAAGCGAGGAAAGGGTGTTCGGAGAAAGGTTGTGGGCAAGAACAAGCTCCCAGGAAACTGGGCCGACTTCTTACGTGACCCAGACAACAAACAGGAACTGTTTGCATTCCTTTCCAACAAGATTGCCACTGTGGATTGCCCCAAAGAGAAGGAAATCATCATCACATCACTGTTGTACTTCTGTGCTTACCTCTCTCTCTCCATCTTGTCTCCCACTCCTTTATTGTATGTTTCGTGTATCTGTTATTTTTTTTTGTGATTGATGTTAGCTCTTACACGAGCCTCGATCTTGTATCCAGAAAAAAATAAAAATAAAATAAAAATCACATCTGGTAAAATCACATTCAATGATAAGCGGCACACTGCATCACAATGTACAGCTATTCTTCGAGGAACCGATCGATCCATGGCACCATGTGATCATGAGGAAGCGGACACCAGGCTGCTGATCCACTTACAGGATGCTCTTCAGAATGGCTGTATCAACTGTCTGGTGCGCACTGTTGACACGGATGTAGTGGTGATTCTCATTGGCAAGTTCCATCACCTGATCACCCTGTGCCAAGATGTGAGCATTTGGGTTGCCTTTGGTACGGGCAAGAACTTTACATATCATCACATCAATGATATCTATGAAACCTGGGTAGGGAGAAATCCCTGGCCCTCCCTATCTTTCACAGTTTCACGGGATGCGATACTACATCTGCATTCTTTGGAAGAGGTAAGAGGTCAGCATGGGAGGCTTGGAACTGCTATCACGATGTGACATGTGCCTTTACCTACATGGGCATTCAACCAAATAAGTGTGGCGTACGTGTGTCTGCATTTAAAAAAAAATCATTTTCTCAGCAACCGTTAGTCCCATTGACACAAAACTTTCACCATTGGAGTGCCTCCGCCTGCAGATTTTTTTTATTCACAAGTTTGCCCTCATAGGTCACGTGGTATGGACGCCATCTTGGAAAAAACGCAGCAGCTCTATATCGCCGTAAGAGCTCAATGGAAAAAATTGAAACGTGGCTCATTGTCAAGTTCTCCCAATGGGGAATAAGATATTTTAATGAAGATGTCATCTTCATTACGACATCATAATTCGACAAGTACAACGCTTGATCCAATCAGAATGAAATTTTTATAGCGTAACCCAAAGGGCAAAGTCGTCGAGAACAGTGTTTGTCCGTCTGCATGTCCCCTCAAACATATACTAATCAGAGCTGAGGATCTGGTCACATGACAGGGTGATGTGATGACGTCTGATGTCATTACGGTGGTACGGGGGCTGACTCTCCACACTCCGGCATTTTGATTCCAATTTCGTTCAGGCCGAACATATCGTCGAACCTGTCATATATCACAATCGCCATGTTCTACCTTTACATTTTTCATTCAGTGTGAAACACAAACAAACCGATTGTTAAAATGACCACCAAATATCGAAAGCATCGGCCTTACGTCTCTTTCAACAAAACGGTACGTATAGGCCTTAGGCTTTATGCCTCACCTTTGGACCGTTTCGGACAAATTAAGCCCAAGTTTCTTAATACAGTAGTGTATCGTTTCAGTAGTATCGTTTTTGTAATAGTAATAATAATTATATAGTAAATATGACCATAACACTTTAATCCCAATGTCATGAATACAAAGTTAATGGATTGAAGCGGTGTATGGTTCATGATTCAATGATAAGCGATGTACGGTACTAACAACCGTGGAAATAATGAATTCACCGTGGTTTTTTGATCGCATGTTATTACCCCAATCCTTGTGGGGTATATAGATTACAGTAGATCTTCACTCAGTTCTGTAAGTAAAACTTACCTCACGGATGTCAGATTCCTCCAAATTTCTTTGTTTAATGTTATAAACAGCATTAGCGACTATTTAAAAAAACTAATAATGTGTGTTTGTGGTATATAATTTTTACAAGCCCGGCTACGCCGCTGTTAGACTTTCGGTCTTGTTTTTTCTGCAAGTGTTGGTTCGATAGACAGGAATTTTTCACCATTGGAGCGACTCCTCATGCAGAATTTTTAAAATGATAATTATGACGTCGTAGGTCATGTGGTACAGGCACCATCATGGAAAAACCGAAAAATGTTGCACCTCTCTATCTCTGAAACTACTCCATGGAAAAAAATTAAAACATGGTGCGTTGTCAAGTACTCCGTATGGGGAATAACATATGTTCATGATGATATCATCAGTACCTTCATTATGACGTCATAATTCGACACGTGCAATGCTTCATTCGATCAGTATGAATTGTTTTTTCTCTGCAATTATTGGTCCGATCGTCACGAAATTTTAACCATAGGAGCGCCTCCTCCTGTAGAATTTTTAGTGAAAATTATGATGTCATAGGTCTCATGGTACGGGGGCCATCTTGGAAAAACTTTGCACCAATATATCTCTGAAACCGCTCCATGGAAAAAATTGAAATGTGGCTCATTGTAAGGAACTCTGCATGGGGAATAAGTGGTGTTAACGATGACGCCATTGGTGCCTTGGCTATGACGTCATAATTCGACAGGGACAATGCTTAGTCTGATCAATTTGAAGTTTCTTGAGCATGATCTATTGATCTATGCAATAATTACATATGAGAATGTAAATTTATGATGGCATTGCTCATGTGGTCTTGCAACCATATTGGATCAAATTAAAAAACCCTTAAAAAACAGAACAGTTGGTTCGCACCAAGTTGACTACGCAGGGTTCGCACCAAGTATTCGATGAATACCATCTAGTTATATATGCAACCAAGGCAGTGGGCATGTTATTGCTGTAAACCCAGGTTTTTGGCTTACCTGGAACGAAGTTCAGGGGAGCTTATGCGATGGTGCTTGTCCGTCCGTAAACACTTGAAACTTCTTCTCCGAAACAGCTGATGGGATTGCGACCAAATTTGGCACAAATGATATTTGGCAGAATTAACAAAAATCGGTGTCAAAGGGGGTTTACCAGGGTCAAAGTGCATCCAGGTTTGACCCCCCAAAATAGGAATTTGCTTTTTCCTCTGAAATTACACACACTATTTTGATGAAACTTGACCACAAACTTCATCACCCGTGATGTACCGAAGTTGGTTAACGGCACTAAGAAAAATCTGCCCCTTTGGGGTTCTATGGGGGGTTGCCCCCAAAATAGGTACAGTATTTGCTTTCTTCTCAGAAACTACACACACAATTTCGAGGAAACTTGACCACAACCTTCACCACCCGTGATGTACCAAAGTATGTTCATGGCAATAAAAAAAAATCTGCCTCTTTAGGGTTCTACGTGGGGGGGAGGGGGTTGCCCCATTAAAATAGGTGTTTGTTTTCTTCTCAGAAACTACAAATGCAATTTCGATGAAACTGCACCACAACCTTAATCACCCATGATGTACCAATGTTTGTTCAAGGCATTAGAAAAATTGGGGTCTTATGAGGTATATGGGGGAGGGGGGTTGCCCCCCAAAATAGGTCTTTTGTTTGTTTATTTGTTTTTAAAGTCTTATGATTATGTTAGTATGATTCTACATGCTGCCCTGTCTTCTAGCAACCACTGACATTTGTTTAAAATACCTTTAGTCGGTGCAGTACACCGTTTATTCAACCAGGTGAGCGACAGGGGTATTGCCCCTATGTTTTTGTTTTACGGAGCGACCGAGGCAGCGGTCTTTTGCCTTATACACCGCCAAAATAATTATGTGGCATTCTCTCGAGCAAGGGCTTTTACCACGGAGGTTCCGTCCTTGATATTATCTCTGACTATTTTCTCTTGAACAACCATAAAACCCACGTCATCATAAAGGTCTTTGTCCGAGGAGTACAGGGAATCTCGTGAGGTGATGAAGAAGAGAAAATCTGTCATTATTTACTTGTAATGGTGTGTTTACATGCATCAGCAAGAAGATAATTGGTTTCGGTCGATTATTGGCACAATTAGCCTGGTCATGGTCACTTGAGAGTTGCAATTCCACTGTGTTTCTGCATATCTCGTGGGCTTATGAGTTGAACATGCTGTTGTTGTTCAACTCTCCCAATCTGACCTCAAAACTCAATTTGCTTGAAGTATGCCATAATGTTGGCTCTTTCCTTTTTCAAAAGATATTAATTGGTTTTGTGCTGCGAATAACTGGCTGCTTGTACCTCTGCCGTTAGATAGACCATGAAATACTCAGCAACCCACCACGTCACGTGGATATTGTGTGGCCATTGGCAACTTAAGGGTGGGCGGTCATGATGTTTATTTATTTCCGATTACCGCTAAACACTGGATTTATTTACCTTTTCATGTCTTTCCCAACAGTTATAAACTGCCCCTTTTCAGAAGGCAGGTTTTCCATCTCCTCAAAAGCATAGATTATTTTTCATTCTCTTCACTTCTCTACTTCTTCAGTTATTTTTTGGTTTGTTTCACTTAAGTCATGGCCTTGATGAGAATGATTGTCCTTGACTGAAGCTTATAACATTAAATAAATAAATAAAAAGGCAGTGAATATACTCATGTGTATATACAGACTTGGCATTTAATATGGAATATTTTTTTTGTGGGGGTGAACTTACTTTTCAAGATGACTTAGAACCAAAAGTTCATTGGAATTATGTTGAAATTATTCGAGATTTTGTTAATGTGACCTTTAAAAGAAACAAAAACCACATTTGACATTTCGAAACAAATAAATTGATCCTTGAAAGTGATGTAAACTGATATCGAACTCAATTCATGGACAGTACTGTGTTAAACTTCTGTACGTTTTCCAGAAGTATCTCTTTATTTTGCACATTAGCCAAATTGTTTTTCAACAAAAACAAAAGCTAAATTATGACTGGGATTACGGACAGTAAAATTACAGTTCAGTTCTTCGTGTAACCCCCACGAGCATTCAGGAGAGCACGTACACGTCGAGGCATGCTGTTCACGAGATTTGCAAAGGTTTTGGCCTTGAATCGCTTGCTATGCAGTGACGATAGCCTGCTTGAACCAGTCGTTGGTTGACTAGCCTTCTGGATACAGGCACATTTGTCAGTTGCTGCCACTCAGCCCTAAGCCGATTAGCTGACTTGGTACGGCAATTGCAGACTAACCGGTGCAGCTGGCGATCATCTCTCCTTGTGGTTCTGTGTGGACGTCCTGGCCTCGGTATTAAAGTAGGGACACCCCTATGAGCATTTCGTTTCAGGATCTTTGACACCTGACCTTGAGTGATGCCATACTGCCGAGCAATAGCACGCTGTTTCATGCCAGAATTTCGTAAAGCCACCACTCCATGACAAACAGCATTGTCAAGTTGACGGACCATCTCCAGAGGAAGCGGCAATAACTTTTGTAGACGTGCAGCAGTTGTTTTCCACTAATACAGAACGCAACAACCCTTATATACCCGATTGTGAAGCCAATCGTCAAATGTACCTGTCCTTACATTTTGTCACGCCACCTGTGATATAATCCTGTTATTGACTTCTTGCTGCGAAAGAATCAGTGGCATGGTTCTTTCAACAAAGACATCACCGAAGGGTAAAATAAACTCACCAGATTGATATACTGAGTTTAGAAAGTAAACCCAAGTCAAGAAAAACAAGCGTTACGCCTAGGTCCCCCGTCGGTGAAGTGATGTGAGTTGACAAAGTGGAAGACGCAGAAAACATGCTATGATATGATATTTCGCTCACAAGGTTCAGACATACATGGAGGCGGCCATCTTGGATTTTGACATGGTGACCCAATTTTAAACAGCGTTCTTCCTTGTGCCTAGATACACCCACACACCAGATTAGAAGTTGGTACTTCGCTTATTTTTCAAGATATTCATCTCACAAGGTTCAGACATACATGGCGGCGGCCATCTTAGATTTTAACGTGGCGACCCAATTTTAAACAGCATTCTTCCTTGTGCCTAGGTACAGCCACACACCAGATTAGAAGTTGGTACTTCGCTTAGTTTTCAAGATATTACGCTCACAAGGTTCAGACATATATATGGTGGCGGCCATCTTGGATTTTGACGTGGCGACCAAATTTTCAATAGCGTTCTTCCTTATGCATAGATACACCCACACACCAGATTAGAAGTTGGTACTTCGCTTATTTTTCAAGATATTCAGCTCACAAGGTTCAGACATACATGGCATCAGACATACATGGCGGCGGCCATCTTGGATTTTGATGTGGGCTGCACCCACACACCAAATTCGAATGCGGTCCTTCGCTTACGCACGCACGCACGCCCGGACGGAGGGGAAAACCATAGTCCCCCTTTCGCTCCGCTGTGCGACGGGGGACAAAAAAATATTCCAGATTAAATGCCAAGTCTGTATATATATATATATATATATATATATATATATATATATATATATATATATATATATATATATATATATATATATATATATATATATATATATATATATATATATATATATATATATATACATACACATACATACATATATATATATATATATATATATATATATATATATATATATATATATATATATATATATATATATATATATATATATATACCTTTTCGCACTTGTGTTAGTGTTGAAAAACCACTTTTCGCACTTGTGTTAGTGTTGAAAAACCACTTTTTGCACTTGTGTTAGTGTTGAAAAACCACTTTTCGCACTTGTGTTGGTGCAGGGTTAGGGTGCAGGTGCAGGGTATATATATATATATATATATATATATATATATATATATATATATATATATATATATATATATATATATATATATATATATATATATATATATATATATATATATATATATACATATATATATATTGTTGCGAATATGGAATTTGGCCTCCATATCCGCTTGTAAATATTCCCCTATTTTCTCCAATACTCCCCAACTTTCCCCAATCCCCCATTCCCTAGTCCCATTGCATGTAAATAACAATCAGTAGAGCCGACCTTCCCCTTATTCCCCCATTAAATGTCGTGCCCAGGTCCACCGCACCACACGTAGACAACTTTCGGACATCTTCCTAGTTATTCTTATTCTATGTCAGTTAAGGCCTCGTCTCCATTAATTATGACTCTTCGTTGCACCAGAATGTGATTATATGGCATCAGTAGTGAGTTTAGGACCTTTCCCATACCTCCTTCCATCTTCTTCCCCAACAATTACAACAACAACAGAGGAGATGGCGGCGGAGCGGGGGAGGATGCGTCCTCACACCGGCTCGATTAGCTCCAGACCATGCGCTCCACGGGGTTACCACGAAGGGGCTCCTTGTCAGCTCCTCGTCAAGGGCGGAGCCTGGTAAACCCCCCGCACGCACCCAATGAGAAGCAACGTGCCGATTCCACGAGGCGGAGCTAACGAGCCGAGGGCGTGTCACTCCCCGCCGGATATACGCGGCCACGGGCCGGATGTGACGAGAGATTCGCCCCCAGCTGGAGAAAGACGGACCTGCGAGCGCTGAAACAGATGCGCCTGAGTTTGGAGAGGCCTGAGAAAGAACGTCACCTCTGAGCGCTGCGACGAGACCTCCCCGCATCTCTGGACCGAACCGTGTACCCTGCTTTGAGCCAAGAGTGCACCTTGAGCCATCGCTATCTGCCTTTCCTAGCCATCAAACCCCGTGTGAGTCAGCGTTGTCCCGTTTATCTGTCGTCTGTCTAGGGTTAATATAAGAGTGTGTCTAAGTGCCTGTCTTTCTATGCTGTCCCTCTTGTAGTTGTAATCTAACCTTCCGCCTTAATATAACCTCCTCCGGAGGTCTTGAGAACTGAACCCCTGGTGTCGTATTGTGTCATTATAACCCAGCCGGGTGTCTTCTTTTTCTTATTGAGCCAGCGTAGCGCGACTTCGTCAACGTCGAGTATAGTCGGGTAATTTGTGCGGACACGACGGCCATTCCGCTCGGCCCACCTTAACATCAAAGTCGTGTCGGTAACAATTGGTGTCAGGAGTGGGATTCGAGGCCCGACCAAATTTTGAAAAAAAAAAAAAACGAATAGAAAAAAAAAAAAAATTTGGTCAAAATTTGGAGCGGCCGAAATTTGTTTTGTTTTACGAAACTCGAATTTTGCAAGTCGCGCTATGGCGGATCAAGACGGCTGGGGTCCGGTAGGGGAGAGTGAAGCAGGGTCGGTCCAGGACCAAATTGAGGGACATGAGGAGAGCGAAGCAGTGAGGGCGGCAGGTTCGCAAAATAGCGCCGTCACGCACGAAGTAGCGGGCGCGCAAAATGGCGCGCTCGCTCACGTGGTTGAAGGGTCCCAAAATAGCGGCGCCGCGGAGGGCGAGCCTGCGGTGGCGGCTGGGGACGCTGGGCAAACCGGGTTTGACCTCAGATTATTCTTGACCCAACTGAATGCAAAAATGGATAGGATGGAGGGCCAAATGAGGGTTGATAGTGGGCGATTAGAGGGCCAAATGGGGGTAATGGGAAACCAAATGGGGGTAATGAGGGACGAAGCGAGGGGTACCGGTGAGAAGTTAGACAATAATTTTGAGGAGTTAGACAAGAAAATTGGGAAGTTAGACAATAATTTTGAGGGGTTAGACAACGGGATAAAAGAAGTGAAAAATGGGTTAATGGGGGTAGAAAATAGAATGGCTGCCCAGGAGAATCAGATAGAGGGAGTGAAAAATGGGTTAGAGGGGTTAGAAAACAGTATGGAAGGCAAATTGAGGGACATGAGGGACCAAGCGGAAAGGGAAGTTAAACAAATGGAGCAGCAGATAGAGGGGGTCAGAATGGGGGTAGAAACCAAACTGGATGCTCACAGGGAGGAAATGGAGCAGATGAGGGTGGCATCTGGGCAGGAGATGCAAGTGATGGGAGAGGAGATCAGAAGAGGAGTGAGTGAGGAGGTCGGAGGAGTGCGCGAGGAGGTGAGGCACTGTAAGGAGCGCATGGAGAAAGAGGTGAGAAAGGGGACTGTAAAATTGCAAGGTGGTATAGAGGACCTGACGCAGGAGGTGGAACAGCTTGACGGAGGGACAAAAAGGACTAACGGAGCAGGTTCAAAGGAACACTGCGGTATTAGGAGGTTTAAAAGCGACACAAAACGACATAAAAAACGACTTGATAGCGACAAAGAGGGAATGTCAGATGGTACGTGAGGGACTGACAACGAGGCTGGACGAGGTGATAGAGGTAATGGAGACGAAGGACCGGCAGGTGAGGACGCACCTGGAAACGGTCAAGGTAGCCTTAGAGGATGAGCTTGAGGAGACGTACCGGGGAATAAAAGAGGTGAGGCACAAATTAGAAGAAGTGGAAGAAGGGGTGAGCGAAATTAAGAAGCGACGGAGAGGGGATAACAAAGAGATAAAAGAGGAGATAAAAGAATTGGTCCAAAGTCTGTGTTTGGATCGTGATGTGCTCGTTAACCGGATGAGGGATTCGCAGGTGATGGAGGAGAAGCGAAGAGGAAGAGGACCCGGTGTAAGTGGTGACCAATATGGTCGTGCGTATGATGCGCCAGGTGATTTAAGAGGCTTGGGGGTCGAGATAGACCCGGGTGTTCGTGAGAGGCCATTGGTGAAGTGTGCGACAGGTCTGGTGTGCGAAAGAGGAGGTGTGCGAGAAAGTCCGACTCTGGGGTGTGTGAGGAAAAAGTGTGTGCCAAGGAGTGAGGGTGTTGGCGAGAATGAGTCGGTCGTAGCGTGTGTGCGAGGGAGCACATGGAAGCGCGGTGTGGTGAGTGTTACAGAGGGTGTGACGGGAGAGTGTGTGCAGGAGTGTGCGCGAGAAAGGTGTGTGACGGACAGGTGCATGGGGAAAGAGTGCGCTGTCAAAGGCAAGGAAGAATGCACGCCTGTGGTGAGTGTTGCAGAGGGTGTGACGGGAGAGTGTGCGCAAGAGTGTGCGCGAGAAAGGTGTGTGACGGACAGGTGCATGAGGAAAGAGTGCGCTGTCAGAAGTAAGGAAGAGTGTCCACCTGTGGTGAGTGTTACAGAGGGTGTAACGGGAGAGTGTGCGCGAGAAAGGTGTGTAACGGACAGGTGCCTGAGGAAAGAGTGCGCTGTCAAGAGTAAGGGTGAGTGCGCTGTCAAGAATGGTGGTGAGAGTAGTGAGAGTGACATGGAGCGTGAGTTAGTTGTGACAGGTGAGCGAGGATGTACACCTGGGATGGAAGGATGCACACCTGGAATGGTAGAGCGTGAGTGGGAATGCACGCTGGAGTTGGTGGTGAGGCACGTGGTTGGGTGTGCGAATGAGGGCACACCTGTGATTGTCACAGAGGAGGTGACCGAGGAGGGGGCGCGAAGAGGTGTATTGGTGAGGTGTGCTACCAACGAGTGTGTGCCAAAGTGTTCGGTGGTCAGGTGTGTGACCAAGGCGGTGAGTGGAATGGGTGTACCTGGGTGTGTAAGGAACGGTACGAGGGGCATGGAAACGGCTGGATGTGTGAGCAAGGAACGGGCTGCGGGATGTAAGCATGCAGGTGAAGCATCGACGTTAGACGGGATAGAGTTTAGAACGACTTATAGCCGAATCGGGCCCTCGGTGCGTGCTGGGCCTCGCTTTGAACGGCCGCGTCCGTGCTCCACTAGGCGGAGCTGGCAGCCTGATAGAAAGGGTCGTCATGGCGACCACTTTTTGGTGAGACGTGCCGGCAGGTCTAGATCGGGGCATTGGATGGTTCCACGCCGAGGTGGTGTGTGGGATCTCGGCCCGGGTAAGCCCCCGTCCCTGCACCGAGTGCCGGACGCATCCAGCCGCTGGCACAAAACAACCAGCATCCATTGCTTGGCTTTACGAAGCCGGGCTTTGGACAGGAATTGGCGCACCGAGAGGCAGTAGTGAGTAGACTGGGTGATGAGGTTAGTGTATTGGACCCAAAATTAGAGAAAAACAAAATTTGATGATTGGCAAGGGATTGGCAGTAGTGATTGGCAGATGATGGGCAGTGATTGGCAAATTTTTAATTTGTTGAAATTTGATGTGCAAAATTGGTAGTGAGAGACCCCCGATGTGGTGGGATGGCAAATCCACCATCCCTCACAGGGGGGGGCAAAGGAGCAATAGCTTATGGGGTGTATGGCAGTGAAAACTAGCCCGGGTGGGTTAGGATATTGTGTGTAGGGATCTAGCGAAGATGACATTAGGTGACGTTAAGTTTAGTTAGTGACTGATACCTGTAGTAGGGACGCAGGTAGATTAGTGTGGATGATAATGACGAGGGAGCGCAATAGTTTAAAGGGACGACTGGGAAGCGCAAGTTTCAGAAGGGAGTAGTTAGCTGAGATGATGCCGTGTTTGTGAGAATTGAACAGGTGTGATTGCACAGGTGTGCAACTGGACAGGTGTGTGGAGCAGTGTATGAGTAGTGAGTGTGTGGATCAGCGCGAATGCGCTTGGGGAGAGAAGGGTGCAGGTGGCACCAGGTGTGAGAGCACAGGTGTGCAGGTACAGGTGTGTGGAGAGAGTTGGAGTGAGTGGTACGGAGTGGTGTGCATGGTGCGAAGGTGTGGATGGGGGAAGAGTGGACCCCTTTCACGAGTACCCGGGGCGGGTAGTGTAAGTGTTAGGTAGAGGGTACAGGTAAATTGTGGTTGGATATTGGCATTTGTGGTGCGGTTGCAGAATGGTGTTGTGAATGGGTGCATTAGTGTTGTGGAAATGGCTGGGCGTGTAGCCTGTTAGTGTGTGTAGTTGGTTGGGCACTCCACCACTGTGAGGATGTCGGCCAGGTGAGGCCGCAGGTGGGCTCTGGGAGCCGGTAGTTGTGAGTGGGTGCCTGAGGATCCCGGGTGTGGATCGGGCAGCCCAGTGCCAGAGAGGGCACGGAGTGGGGAGAGAGCCAGAGGGCCTTCCCCTGGTAGTTAGGTTAGGGTAAGGAGCAGGTAAGCTCGGAGGCAACTGCAGTGGTGGAGGTGTGCAGGTGGGTAGACCCACTGGGAGAGGTACACGTCGCAGCCCAGAAATTGTACGAGGGCACCGGGAGATGAATCGGGGGAGTGAGACCCCAAATTGAAGAGCACCACAGTTTGGCCAATGGGAATTGGTTTTTAGAACCCATAGTGTAAGAGGGCCAATGGTTTGGCCGGAGAAAGACCCCGGGTAGTGTAAAGTTGTTAAAGTCATTTAGGAGATAGTTAGGATTGATGAACCTGTCGCACCATACGCAGCCACTTACCTGTGGTGATGATGATGACTCCACACCTGTGTTTTCTTTGTTTTGTGCAGGAAATGAGATTGCTGTGAGGATTTGTGAGACGCATCACGACGTGGATGAGACATTGGGGTGATTCCATCTCTCCCTCCCTAGGAGGGACTGATGATGAATTGGTAATGGCAAATTTTGATGTTGAGTTGAAAATGGCAAATTTTGATGAGAGTTGAAAATGGCAAATTTGATTGGTTAGGAGGGAGAGAAGACGAATTTGGTTTATGGGAGGAACGGGGAAGACAGTAGGGATGTTTGTTGATTTGTAAAGTAGATGTTTATGGGTAGTGTTGTGTTGTGTGGATACAGTAAGGGGTAAGGGAGGGGCCATGTAGGTTACCTGGTGGGGGGGGGGGGGCGTACGATAGGAACGTACCTGTCTCACCTGGTTCCCATGTGCCCCCAGTGTGCATTACCTTATATTGCGTGCACTTTTGCGCCCTTACCACCTTACTCACTTGTTTCTTCTTTTGTCTCCCACCTCCGAGGATCTGGCTTTGGGGTAGAGAGAGAGGAGAGAGAGGTGCTGGCTGCGCAGTTGTGGGCCTGCACTTTCGCTGTTTGCTGCCGGGATCGATACACCATATGGACCGCAATGTTTGTGGCCACCCACAATGGACCGCAGTTCGTTTGCGGCCAAGCACCACCCGGGGATGGACCTATGGATCAACGTGGCACCTATGCCATACAGGTGAACCACTAATAGTTAACACCACCAAGTGCACCACAAGAAGAGCAAGAGACACCTGCAGGGTTAGGGGTTGTCGAATTTATTTTTATTCCAATGAACAATGGTGACTGCACCGATTGGTGGTGGGGTGGTGCTGTTGATGCTCGGGAAGGGTGCTCTGCACGTTATTAAAGGCCGTCGGCCACAGAGCACTCGTGGGTTGGTGTATCGATGTTGGCAAGCGCGCTCTCTCTATGCATAACATCTGCATGTGTTCCTCCAAAAACAGGTCCTGGATCGTAGTGTAAATAGCAGCGAAGTCTTGTAAATAATGCTCCCTACCGGCTGTATGTTTAGTTTGCGAATTCTTTCCGGATTCGGTTATCCTGTGGGTGTGTTTCTGTGAGGAGAAGGGTGCAACGTCGCAGGGGGACATATTTACTCATTTGTGAATATCTGTAAAACTGTCGCACTCAGGGTAGAGTTAATAGTAGAGGGAACTACATTGCGTGCCACACTAAAGTAGGTAAAAATTTATCGGGTCGGGACGCCCCGAGGGTAGAGAAGGGTGCAATGTTGCGAATATGGAATTTGGCCTCCATATCCGCTTGTAAATATTCCCCTATTTTCTCCAATACTCCCCAACTTTCCCCAATCCCCCATTCCCTAGTCCCATTGCATGTAAATAACAATCAGTAGAGCCGACCTTCCCCTTATTCCCCCATTAAATGTCGTGCCCAGGTCCACCGCACCACACGTAGACAACTTTCGGACATCTTCCTAGTTATTCTTATTCTATGTCAGTTAAGGCCTCGTCTCCATTAATTATGACTCTTCGTTGCACCAGAATGTGATTATATGGCATCAGTAGTGAGTTTAGGACCTTTCCCATACCTCCTTCCATCTTCTTCCCCAACAATTACAACAACAACAGAGGAGATGGCGGCGGAGCGGGGGAGGATGCGTCCTCACACCGGCTCGATTAGCTCCAGACCATGCGCTCCACGGGGTTACCACGAAGGGGCTCCTTGTCAGCTCCTCGTCAAGGGCGGAGCCTGGTAAACCCCCCGCACGCACCCAATGAGAAGCAACGTGCCGATTCCACGAGGCGGAGCTAACGAGCCGAGGGCGTGTCACTCCCCGCCGGATATACGCGGCCACGGGCCGGATGTGACGAGAGATTCGCCCCCAGCTGGAGAAAGACGGACCTGCGAGCGCTGAAACAGATGCGCCTGAGTTTGGAGAGGCCTGAGAAAGAACGTCACCTCTGAGCGCTGCGACGAGACCTCCCCGCATCTCTGGACCGAACCGTGTACCCTGCTTTGAGCCAAGAGTGCACCTTGAGCCATCGCTATCTGCCTTTCCTAGCCATCAAACCCCGTGTGAGTCAGCGTTGTCCCGTTTATCTGTCGTCTGTCTAGGGTTAATATAAGAGTGTGTCTAAGTGCCTGTCTTTCTATGCTGTCCCTCTTGTAGTTGTAATCTAACCTTCCGCCTTAATATAACCTCCTCCGGAGGTCTTGAGAACTGAACCCCTGGTGTCGTATTGTGTCATTATAACCCAGCCGGGTGTCTTCTTTTTCTTATTGAGCCAGCGTAGCGCGACTTCGTCAACGTCGAGTATAGTCGGGTAATTTGTGCGGACACGACGGCCATTCCGCTCGGCCCACCTTAACATCAAAGTCGTGTCTGTAACAATATATACACAGACTTGGCATTTAATATGGAATTTTTTTTCTTTCTTGACTTGGGTTTACTTTCTTAACTCAGTATATCAATCTGGTGAGTTTCTTTTACACTTTGGTGATTTATTTGTTAAAAGAACCATGTCACTGATTGTCTGTCGCAACAAGAAGTCAACAACAGGATTATATCACAGGTGGCATGGTAAAATGTACGACAGGTGCATTTGATGATTGGCTTCACAGTGGGGTATACAAGGGTTGTTGCATTCTGTATTTGTGGAAAACAACTGCTGCACGTCTCCAAAAGTTATTGCCGCTTCCTCTGGAGATGGTCCATCAACTCGACAATGCTGTTTGTCATGGAGTGGTGTCTTTACGAAATTACGGCATGAAACAGCGTGCTATTGCTCGGCAGTATGGCATCACTCAAGGTCAGGTGTCAAAGATCCTGAAACGAAATGCTCAGAGGGGTGTGCCTACTCCAATACCGAGGCCAGGACGTCCCCGCAGAACCACAAGGAGGGATGATCGCCAGCTGCACCGGTGGGCCGCAATAGTTGTACCAAGTCAGCTAATCTGCTTAGGGCTGAGTGGCAGCAACTGACAAATGTGCCTGTATCCAGAAGGCGAGTCAACCAACGACTGGTTCAAGCAGGCTATCGTGCCAGGCATCCCCTGAGAAAGCCATGCCTGACCAGACAACACCGCCAGCACTGATTGCAGTGGGCCAGGGAGCACCGTCAAGGGCAGCCAGGACACTGGAATCACGTGATCTTCAGTAACTAGTCTAGATTTATGGTCTATCGTCAAGATGGCCGCATCCGAGTGCGCAGACAAGTGCATGAAGCCTACAACAAAGATTGTATCGAGCCAAGAGTCCAAGCTGGAGGTGGTGGGGTGACCATTTGGGCTGCTTTTCATACAGGGGGCAAAACTGACCTGGTTGTTCTGAATGGAAACCTGAACCAGTTCAAGTACAGGGCAATTCTGGAAGAAACATTGCTTCCATTTGCTCGTGCAGCCTTTCGAGGAAACTTTGTCTTCCAAGATGACAATGCACGGCCTCATCGTGCTCGCATGATCCAACACTTTCTTGCTGACCGTGGTGTAGAGCATATGGAGTGGCCTGCCATGTCCCCGGATATGAATCCGATAGCGAACTTGTGGGCAGAATTAACGCGTCAAATCGACCACTTCGACCAGCAGCCGACCTCTGTGCGTGAATTGCAGCAGGCTATTGTCACTGCATGGCAAGCGATTCCTGTCCAAACCTTGGCAAATCTCGTGAACAGCATGCCTCAACGTGTACATGCTCTCCTGAATGCTCGTGGGGGTTACACGAAGTACTGAACTGTAATTTTACTGTCCGTAATCCCAGTCGTAATTTAACTTTTGTTTTTGTTGAAATTTTTTTTGGCTAATGTGCAAAATAAAGAGATACTTCTGGAAAACGTACAGAAGTTTAACACAGTACTGTCTATGAATTGAGTTCGATATCAGTTTACATCACTCTTTCAAGGATCAATTTATTTGTTTCGAAATGTCAAAGGTGGTTTTTGTTTCTTTTAAAGGTCACATAAACAAAATCTTGAATAATTTCAACATAATTCCAATGAACTTTTGGTTCGAAGACATCTTGAAAAGTAAGTTCACCCCCAAAAAAAAAATTCCATATTAAATGCCAAGTCTGTATATATATATATATATATATATATATATATATATATATTGTTACGGAACCCGACGTCGGCCTATGGTTCCCCTTCGAGGGGGGATTATGCCCCTCGTCTGTCACTGACCGACGTGGTCCCTGAAGCTGCACCGCGGCCTCCGAAAAGACCGGTGAGCAGCTTCGTTCGCGACCGCGGGTAAGATGTTACTGGATTGCCGAGCGGATGGCAGCCGCGGCCCGAACCGTTAACAATGACTAGACCCGATCCTGGAACGTTGGCCAAATCGTGCCACAGATATTCAATGAGGTAAAAGACAAAGACGACACGGATGTGAAGAAGAAGAAGAAGAAGAAGACCAAAAGGGTTTGAAATACGAATATTATTTATTTGCTATTTACAATCAAAAGAAACCAAGGAGGAGGAAAGATAATAAAATAAAGACAAAAAGAGGGACGGACCAGAAGGACACAGTGAAAATTCTAGCTTATCTATGCAGTTTTAATTAATACCCAGGACAAGACACACGAAACAGACTACGAGCAAACTCAAACGAATGGGGAATGAAGGCAGGAACGGATCGCTGGAGGTGGATGGCTTGGCGGGAGAGGAAGGTTCAGCGGGGATCGGTCGGGCTGGAAGCGGACAGCCGCCGTCAATATTCGAGCTGCGATCGCCAAAACCGCCGCGGTTCCAAACTGCGCGGCGAAGCTCCTCCGGTGCACCGGGCGCTCTCCAAAGCTGCTCCGGTCTCTCTCACGTTCCTCTGGTGGAATTCCTAGAACGCAATGGTTCGCTCTCCGTGCTGCCGTGGGGACGTCGGGTGCTTTCTCAGGACTCCTTTCTTAAACGCAACCACCTTGGACTTGGACTCCTCTCTTTCTTGGAACCTATTTCTTGGAACCTTTTTGGACTTCTCTCTTTAACGCAACCTTTCTTGGCACTTCTGTCAAAGGCTTCCGCGCGCGCTTTTTATAACGCCGCGGGCGATCAAGCCGCCGGCCTCCAGAACACGCCCGTCTGTGAGCTCGCCTCGGCCCTGATTGGTCGGCACGGGCTCTCTGGCTCCACCCTTGATGACGATGGGTGGGCACGCCCTGGATTCGACGGCTCCTCCCCCTTCTTCTCCAAGCCCACCTCGTGGCTAATGGAGTCGCGGTGAAAACCGCCCAGCAGCTGCGGCGAATGCAGTTGGCAGGAAAGGCTTTGGGAATGGGCATGAAAGGGGATCTATCTATTTGAATTCGGTGCAATGGAGTGTCAATTAATGGAAGACACAGCCTTAACCTACATAGAATAAGGAAATAAACTACCAACAAGCAGGGAATCTATGATTGGCTAACGTGATTGTTTATGACCTAATTACGGGACGCCCTTTTGACCTTTATACACAACTGGAGGAAGGAGGGCGATATTTTTACAACAATAAAAAAACACAATCCTCATATCCACAACACTGCACCCTCCTCCTCTTAGGCACGTCCCGGGCCTATTACCTTTACGTTTAGTGTGGCACGTAGGTGTAGTTCCCTCTACATTTAACCTGACCCTGAGTGTGACAGTTTTAAAACATAAATAAATATGTCTCGCTGCTCCATTGCACCCTGCCTAACAGGTTCACGCCCACAGCTAACCAAATTGCGGAATGGTCTTCAAACTATAACACTTTCGGTGGGGGCGCATTATTTACAACGACGCTACTTTTATTTACAATACGCAACCCAGGACCTGTGATTGTTCTTTTGGGGGGGAGGCAGTCTGCTCTGCATCGCCGCACCATGAAGCACCCAAAAACGCACCAAAACACCCTCACGCACCAATCGGTGCACAGTCATTGCAGTCCAATAATAAATAAAAACAACAAACCCTGGTGCTGGTCTTCCTCTTCGGCTCCCTCTGCTGGCTATTGTTATTCTCCTGTTGTCATCTTCTTTGCTGGCGGCCTATTTGGACATAATAAAAGTGCACAAAATGTGTCCATTGCTTTTATTTATTTATTGATGGCCCACAGGGCCGACTAGGGGTGGTTCACCTGTGGGGCATAGGTGCCCTGTGACCCAGGTCCGCCAGCAAGATCTCGGGCCTTCATGGCCGGTTCCAGCAGAGGGGCCATGCCCCCAACCCATGGGGTCCATCAGTGGTGCTCAGCCACAGACATGTGGTCCATAAGGTGGTGCATCGATGCAGACAGCTGGTTCCGGGAGTTTCGGGCGCACAATGGCGGACTCCCGCACGCTCCCCTCGGCGCCCAGTGGCGCACAGTCCTCGTGTGGGAGACAAGGGGGGCGGGGGGGGGGAAAGACAGGTGAGCGAGGGGTAAGGTCACAAGGGCACACTTCAATAAAGGCAATCCAAGGCGAGGTGCGTATGGAGACGGAGCGGAGAAAAGCTCGTCCCTACCGTACATCACCCCCCCTGTCACCTACTCTACCCTTGCCCTTACCCCATATTTACAACAATCTACACATTTACAAATTCGTCACAACTGTCTCGTCTTCCCCACATTTCCCCTATACCAAATTCGTCTTCACAATCCCACTAATCCAAAATTTGCCATCACCCAATTCATCATCAATCCTCATAAGGAGGGAGAGATGGAACATCAGCACAATGTCACACCCACGTCATGATGCGTCTCACATTCCAAACATTTGCACAATAAAAATAACAAAAACAATCTGGCATGGTGTGGAGGTACGTCATCTCAGGTGAGTGGATGCAGATGGTGCGAGGAGATCTCCATCCTAACTACCTTCTAAATGACTTTAACACACTTTACACTACCCGGGGTCTTTCCCTGCCAAACCATTGGCCATCTTCCACTCTATGCGGTTTTAAGAACAAAATTCCCATTGACCAAACTGTGGTGCTTCTCAATTTGGGGTCTCATTCCCCCGATTCATCTCCCTGTGCCCTTGCACAGTTTCAGGACTGGGGCATGTGGCTCTCCCAGCAGGTCTACCCACCTGCACACCTCCACCACTGTAGTTGCCTCCGAGCTTACCTGCTCCTCACCTAACCTCTCTAATTGGGGAAGGCCCCTCCTGGCTCTGTCACCCCTCGGTGCCCTCTGGCACTGGGCTACCCGGGTCGGTCCTCCGGATCCTCGGGCCCCATCCACAACTCTACCGGCTCCCAGAGCCCACCTGCGGCCTCACCTGGCCGACATCCTAACAGTGGCGGAGTGTCCATACAACTACACACACTAACAGGCCACACGCCCAGCCATTTCCATGTCACTAATGCACCCATCCAAACTCCATTCTTCCACACGCACCACAGATGCCAATATCCAACCACAATTTACCTGTACCCTCTACCTAACTCTTACACTACCCTCCCCAGGTATTCGTGATGGGGTCCATCCTCCTTTCCCCCATCCACACCTTCGCACCATCCACTCCACTCCACAGTTTCCACCATACTCACTCCACGACCATCCAGTCCATACTCCATATATTCCACACTCCATGTATTCCACACAACCATTCTCCATACCTCCTGTAGTTGCACACCTGTGCAATCACACCTGGTGGCACCTGCACCCTCCTTCCTCCCTGGACCATTTGGTCAACACAACACACATCACCATCACTCCCTCATACACTGCTCCATCCACTTGTTCAGTTGCACACCTGTGCAATCACACCTTTAAACACACACACGGCATCATCTGTTCTACCTGGTGCCCTGCTAAAACTCGCGCTTCCCCATCGCCCCTTACATTATTGCGCTCCCTCGTCATTATCATCCAACTAATCTACCTGCGACCCCACTACAGGTATCATTGTCACTACCTAACCTTAGCGTTACCTATTGTCATCTTCCCTAGATCCCTACACACTATATCCTAACCCTCCCGGGCTAGTTTTCACTGCCAAACCCCATAGCTATTGCTCCTTTGCCCCCGCTGTGAGAGATGGCAGAGTTGCCATCCCACCACATCGGGTACCTCTCACTACCAATTTTGCACACCAAATTCCAGCCAATTAAAAATTTGCCAATCACTACCAATCAACTGCCAATCATCAATCTGCCAATCCTTTGCCAATCATCAAATTTCAATCACAAATTCCCTATCCCAATTTCGGGTCCAAAACACTATCACCATCATCACAGTCCGTTTTATCTGAGCCTCGGTGAGTCGTCACATCATTAAAACTCGGCTTCGCAAAGCCGAGCAATGAACGCGGGTGGTTTGGTCGCCTGCAGGTTGAATCCGTCCGGCTTTCGGTTCAAGGGAGGTGGTTTGGTCGGGCCGAGGTTCCACGCATCATCGCGGCTTGGAACCTTGCGGTCCCGGGCCCGATGACTCAATCGTGCCCGGTCGGAACCCCGCCCCCGCCAGGGGGCACCGTTCCGCTTCCTCCTCCTCGCCCTTGAACCGGACCGGTCGCCTCGCCCGACAAGGCCCGGACTCGACCGTGCGGGGCCCAGCATCCAACAAAGCGCACCGCGCACCGAGCGCCCGCGTCGGCTATCCGTCACCCTAAACGCTAACCTGGTCAACGACGATGCTTCACTTGCAGGCTCCCACCACACGACCCGTTTCACACTCACAAAGCCCGGCGTTCCAACGCCTCCAGTGCATCCCCCACACTCCGTCCATTCCACCAACGCACTCCCTGTTACACACCACACCTCTCGCGCACACTCGCCGTTCGCACACTCCCTTAACACACCTCGCGCACCGTCTTGCGCACTCTTCCTCGGTACGTACTCCGTACCACTCACCATGGGCGTGCACTCTTGCATCCACCCACTACCGCGCTCCGATGTGCTCCCTCGCACTCGCGCCACAACCAACTCAGGTGTGCTTCCTCGCACACGTTCCACCACCACTTTACTCTCCGTGTCACACTCACCCTCGCACGTACACTCCGTATCGCTTTCACTCCTTGTGTCACACTCCGTACACCCCGACGTGCATTCTCGCTCGCACTCGGTTTCACACTCGCGCTCCGATGTGCTCTGTCGCACTCGCGCCACCACCAACTCACTCTCCGTACACCCCGACGTGCATTCTCGCTCGCACTCGGTTTCACACTCGCGCTCCGATGTGCTCTCTCGCACTCGCACCACCACCAACTCACTTTCCGTACACCCCGACGTGCATTCTCGCTCGCACTCGGTTTCACACTCGCACTCCGATGTGCCCTCTCGCACTCGCGCCACTACCAACTCACTCCTTGTGTCACACTCCGTACACCCCGACGTGCATTCTCGCTCGCACTCGGTTTCACACCCACACTTTATAACACACCCACTCGCCGACGCACACTTTTTCCTCACACGCGCGCCATTTCCACTCACACCGGACCCTTCACCAACGCCCGGGTGCCATATTGACCCCAATCGCGCGACAATTCTCTTCGCGCCAAACCCCTTCTTACAAAATCTCCCGGCACCACATGCAGCCCGTCTCACCTTCGGGGTTCTTCTTCCTCCCTAGACCGACACCTGCAAATCTTCATTTGGGTTATTAAGCACAGCATCGTGATGTGAGCACGGACTTTGTACATAATCCATTTCTCCCTGCAATTCCCGGGCTACCTCCGTCGTCTTTTCAATTTCAACGATACCCACCACTACTTTTTCTTTATTCACCTCAACGACCGCTGGCTTTAATAAAATTTTCTCTCCTACCTCAGGGTTCGCCGGCTGCCCCATACCCCGGGTCGCGATCTCTACACCCGTCATTGTACCCGCGGTTTCCTCCACTTCGCCCAACCAGTGCTCTTCGAGTCGCGTTACCTCCTCGTGCACCCCTGGGACCTGCTCGCTCAACCCGCGGTCTCTGTCCCTTTCCACCCACTTTGCCTCATACCTGGCCTTGTCCCTCGCCAGTCCCTCATTTACTTATTTGGCCTGGGCAGTTATGTCCTTCAATTTGTCCCCTTTTATTCTATTACAACACCCATCAATTAGATTTCCCAGTTTTTCTCTCTTAGCCCTCGTTTCGTCCCTCATTGCCCCCATACTGTTTTCCAAACCTCCAATTTGGTCTCCCAATCGCTCAATTTGGCTCCCCATACTCATCTGTACAGCTGCCTGCAGCTGCGCAATGAGGGCCTGCATGTCAATCCCTCCCACTTGTGCAGCGGGCGCGGCCGCCGTAGCCATGTGCGAGGCGCCATTTTGCGCGCCCGCAACCTCGTGCGCGAGGGCGCCATCTTGCGCGCCTGAAACCTCCTCAACCACATCATCATTTCTCTCCTCCATTTCTTCCCCCTGGTCCTGGGTTACCCCTAACCCCTCTTCTATTTCCCCCACCGGCATCCGATCATCTTGACCATCCATGGCACGCTTTTCAAATTTAAGATTTTATAAAACACAATTTCGGCCCACTCGTAATTTGAGCGCACTAAGCGCTTCAGGTCCGTATCCCACTCCTGACACCAATTGTTACGGAACCCGACGTCGGCCTATGGTTCCCCTTCGAGGGGGGATTATGCCCCTTGTCTGTCACTGACCGACGTGGTCCCTGAAGCTACACCGCGGCCTCCGAAAAGACCGGTGAGCAGCTTCGTTCGCGACCGCGGATAAGATGTTACTGGATTGCCGAGCGGATGGCAGCCGCGGCCCGAACCGTTAACAATGACTAGACCCGATCCTGGAACGTTGGCCAAATCGTGCCACAGATATTCAATGAGGGAAAAGACAAAGACGACACGGATGTGAAGAAGAAGAAGAAGACCAAAAGGGTTTGAAATACGAATATTATTTATTTGCTATTTACAATCAAAAGAAACCAAGGAGGAGGAAAGATAATAAAATAAAGACAGAAAGAGGGACGGACCAGAAGGACACAGTGAAAATTCTAGCTTATCTATGCAGTCTTAATTAATACCCAGGACAAGACACACGAAACAGACTACGAGCAAACTCACACGAATGAGGAATGAAGGCAGGAACGGATCGCTGGAGGTGGATGGCTTGGCGGGAGAGGAAGGTTCAGCGGGGATCGGTCGGGCTGGAAGTGGACAGCCGCCGTCAATATTCGAGCTGCGATCGCCAAAACCGCCGCGATTCCAAACTGCGCGGCGAAGCTCCTCCGGTGCACCGGGCGCTCTCCAAAGCTGCTCCGGTCTCTCTCACGTTCCTCTGGTGGAATTCTTAGAACGCAATGGTTCGCTCTCCGTGCTGCCGTGGGGACGTCGGGTGCTTTCTCAGGACTCCTTTCTTAAATGCAACCACCTTGGACTTGGACTCCTCTCTTTCTTGGAACCTATTTCTTGGAACCTTTTTGGACTTCTCTCTTTAACGCAACCTCTCTCTTTAACGCAACCTCTCTTTAACGCAACCTTTCTTGGCACTTCTGTCAAAGGCTTCCGCGCGCGCTTTTTATAACGCCGCGGGCGATCAAGCCGCCGGCCTCCAGAACATGCCCATCGGTGAGCTCGCCTCGGCCCTGATTGGTCGGCACGGGCTCTCTGGCTCCACCCTTGATGAGGATGGGCGGGCACGCCCTGGATTTGGCGGCTCCTCCCCCTTCTTCTCCAAGCCCACCTCGTGGCTAATGGAGTCGCGGTGAAAACCGCCCAGCAGCTGCGGCGAATGCAGTTGGCAGGAAAGGCTTTGGGAATGGGAATGAAAGGGGATCTATCTATTTGAATTCGGTGCAATGGAGTGTCAATTAATGGAAGACACAGCCTTAACCTACATAGAATAAGGAAATAAACTACCAACAAGCAGGGAATCTATGATTGGCTAACGTGATTGTTTATGACCTAATTACGGGACGCCCTTTTGACCTTTATACACAACTGGAGGAAGGAGGGCGATATTTTTACAACAATAAAAAAACACAATCCTCATATCCACAACAATATACAGTGGAACCTTGACTTACGAGTTTAATTCGTTCCGTGACCGAGCTCGTAACTCAAATTGCTCGTATCTCAAATCAAATTTCCCCATTGAAATGCATTGAAATGCTATTAATCCGTTCCAGCCCGACAAAAACCACACCAATTTTTTTTGTTACGTGTTTTTAAATAAGAAAAATGTACTTTATAAATAACAAATAATGTATAAACAAGCACGACCTCATATATACTGTACATAATAAAAGACAATGTAAAGAAATAAACTGGTTTTATTAAGTGTATTTACCTTGAAGATCAGACGAAGATGCTGGCGGAGGTGGAGGGGATAACTTTTGCCTTTTTCGCCACACTTTCCTCGCTTTCACTTGCAGGGCGTTTAAAGAAAAACCTGTCCAACGAGGTTTGTTTCTTCCTCCCTTTCAAAATGTTTCGAAAATGAGTGAGGCAAGTGTCGTTACACAGCGCCAACGCACGACCTGTTGCAACTTTTTCAGGGTGTTTCTTTTCAATAAACTCTGAAATTTTCTCCCACATTCCCAACATTTCCTTAATCTCACTTGTAGCGATAACCACCTCCGCCTCTGGCTCCTCCGCGTTCATTTCCTGCAAAAGCTCCGTATTCTGCTGCTGCTGTAGCTTCTTTAATTCCTCCGTTGTCAGTTCCTCGTTGTGCTTCTCGACGAGGTCGTTAACGTCTTCTTCATCCACTTGCAGGCCCATGGACTTTCCGAGGGACACAATCTCCTCCACCACTGACTCTTCAGGTTCGAATCCTTCAAAGTCCCTTTCGGACACAACCTCAGGCCACAGCTTCTTCCATGCAGACTTTAAGGTGCTCCTTGTAACACCCTGCCAGGCCATGTCGATAATTCTGAGGCAGGTCACGATATTGTAGTGATCCTTCCAGAACTCTCGAAGGGTGAGGTTTGTGCTCTCCGTAACCTCAAAGCAGCGCCGGAACAGGTGTTTGGTGAAGAGCTTTTTGAAATTTGAAATCACCTGCTGGTCCATGGGCTGCAGGATAGGGGTGGTGTTGGCTGGAAGGTAGAGGACCTTAATGAACTTAAATTCTTCAAGGGTGTCGTCTTCGAGGTTTGGTGGGTGTGCGGGAGCATTGTCAAGGACGAGAAGGGCTTGCAGGGGTAGGTTGTTTTCCAAAAGGTACTTCTTGATGGCAGGACCAATGACCAGGTTTACCCACTCCACAAAGAACTGCCTGGTGACCCACGCCTTTGCGTTTGCTCTCCACATAACCTGCAGTTTTTCTTTAAGTATCCCATGAGACTTAAAGGCTCTGGGGTTTTCAGAGTGATATACGAGTAGCGGCTTAATCTTGCAGTCACCACTCGCATTCGCGCACAGTGCAAGGGTTAACCTATCCTTCATGGGTTTGTGGCCTGGCATGCTCTTCTCCTCTGCCGTTATATACGTCCTCCTCGGCATCTTTTTCCAGAAGAGCCCTGTCTCGTCACAGTTGAAGATTTGCTGGGGGATGTATCCTTCAGCTTCTATCAGTTTGGCAAAAGTTATGATAAAATTTTCAGCTGCCTTCACATCCGAGCTTGCTGCCTCACCATGCCTGACGACGGAGTGAATGCCGGTCCTCTTCTTAAAATTATCAAACCATCCCCGACTGGCTTTGAATGACTCTTCCGATGCCTCGTCCGTTGATGTTCCCGCCGTCTGCTGCACCAAATCCCCGTAAATGTCTCGTGCCTTCTCACACATGATGCTCTCGGTCACGGTATCTCCTGCGAGCTGCTTCTCCGTCAACCACACAAACAACAACTTCTCCATGTCTTCATGGATAGAGGTCCGGAGCTTTGAAATAATCGTAACGCCCTTGGCTGGCGTTATAGCCTTTATCGACTCCTTCTGCTTCAAAATCGTACATATCGTAGAAGTACTACGATCGTACTGCCTCGCCAAGTCGACAACACGCACACCTCGCTCATGTTGTTCGACGATTGCGTGTTTCATAGCCAAGCTCATCATCCTCTTCTTCTTCTCAGCACTGCACTTGCCACTCACTTTCTTAGGCCCCATGGTTAAAATTAAGAAATTTTCCAAAATAACCGAAATGCGTAAACTAAAATGCAGCGCTATACGATAGAGATACTGTACGTGCATGGCCAGATAACCACGTGACCAGAACCCACCTGGCGGCAAAACTCAAAATAACCGAAATGCGAAAACTAAAATGCAGCGCTATACGATAGAGATACTGTACGTGCACGGCCAGATAACCACGTGACCAGAACCCACCTGGCGGCAAAACTCAAAATAACCGAAATGCGAAAACTAAAATGCAGCGCTATACGATAGAGATACTGTACGTGCACGGCCAGATAACCACGTGACCAGAACCCACCTGGCGGCAAAACTCAAAATAACCGAAATGCGAAAACTAAAATGCAGCGCTATACGACAAAGATACTGTACTTGAACGGCAAGATAACCACGTGACCGGGTGGCGAAAGCTCGTAACTCGGATCTCGGCTCGCATCTCAAAGCAAAAACCGCCGGAGCGACGGCTCGTATCTCGAAAAACTCGTAAGTTGGGGCACTCGTAAGTCAAGGTTCCACTGTATATATGTATATATATATATATATATATATATATATATATATATATATATATATATACACACATATATATATATATATATATATATATATATATATATATATATACACACATATATATATATATATATATATATATATATATATATATATATATATATATATATATATATATATATATATAGTTACTGATCGCGGTTTAAGATGTTATGATGGGCCGAGCGGATGGTCCAACCGCGACCGTTACAGGATCCCCGACTCACCCGATTCACCCAGAACTTTGGCCGTATCGCACCGCAGCTGCCCAATCTGGGAAAAGACTAAAATGACGAAATGCAAAGAGGAAAAGGAATAAGACGAGAAGACGGACAGAAGAGTAATTGGATTTATTATACACACAAGCAAAAAGAAAGCAGTCACGTTTATTTACAACACATAAGACGCAGGTGACACAGTGCAAATACTAGCTTATACAGACTTAATTAACCCAGGGACAGAACAAACAAAACAAACTCACGTACACAAGAAGGGTGGAAAGGCAGGAGGTGGATGGCTGGAGGGAGAGGAAGGTCCAAGGGGGTCCTGCAGCACGATCGGCGCGTTTAGCAGCCGCCGTTCCTTCACGGCCTTGCTCAAAACCGCCGTCCAGGCCCCAAGTGGCTGTTGGGTGTTGTTGCTGCTGTGGCCTCCGCTGCTTTCCCAGGACTTGTCTGACTCGTCTGGTCCAAACCCTCAACTCTTTCTTGGTCCACTCACTCCTCACCACCGACTCCTCACCGCAACCAACGCAACCACTGACCCTTCAACACCGACTC